>NC_134398.1:155931613-156259113 GCF_050003625.1 Haematobia irritans | reverse complement strand
ATAAAAAATTGACTCAGATGAACTTCCTGTGCAGTTAAAATAAAGAACATCTTTGGGAGGACATTTTTGGAAATACTTTTAAAGTTGTGCCTTAAGAAGAACATCCAAATTTTTTTGCTGGGTATATATAGCCTTCATATATGCCATTTCGTACATAAATTGCTCTACCTGATTGCTTCGAGCCTATTCATTTCTAACTAAGAGTATTTACTAAAATCCATTAACAAATCTTAAAGCCTTAATGCCTAATCTATGAATTTTTGGTTATTAATTTTCATTTCACACTTTGTATTCAATGGTTTAATTTTGCAATTTATTTAAGCTCCAAATTCTCGAATAACTAATCCATTTTATGGAGTTTAAAATTTTTGAGAGATATCTCCACCTTGCAGGCTCACACACACACATATCCTATCCATCACTCTTCCGCCTATATTTCCCATTAGATACCACTTGTGGACCATGGGCCGGAATATTTAGACAAATGATTGATTATAATCCCATAATTGTACGATTGCTAAATTTTTTTGGACAAATCAAATTTGATTAATTTTCTTATTTTATTTGACGGCGATTAAATGCAAAAATCATTGCAATATAGGCACACATACACATAAACACGCATAAAAACACTTCGAACCATTCTTCGATTTGGAAAAAACGCAGCGGGCACGCATGCGCAATTTAAGCCTAAAATGCACTACGCAACCGCAGACAGAAACTCATTGAAGTGTGTCTAAATATGTTTATTTGTATTTTTCTTAAATACCCTCCACGCCATACCATTGCTCAATACGATGACGGGAATCATACTTAAGTTTTTATTTTTAGTTTGTTTTTTTTCATCTTCTTTTTTCTCTTCCATGGGATTTGTAGTCTGCTACTTCTGTGAGCAGTTTGCAGTTTTCGTTGAAAAATTGGCAAACTGAACATTTCCGTTTGGGCGTTATAGCAAACCTTCATTATCAACAGGCTTAAGAGAGTGAGATATGTAGTAGACAGTCTAACAGAGTATTGGTGTATGTACATTTTACGAATGTCCCATGATGTAGTTGACAATGTCTTGTAATTTTAGGGCCTTTAAATAGAAAAGCTAAAGGGCTGATATTAATGTACGAGCAAACAAGATTTTGATTACCTTTAGGATTATGAGCCAAAAATGGTATTCATAAAAATTACGACAGTTTTAGGTAGCTTCCAATTTAGGCTCTCTAAACGTAGACTTATAATAAAATTTATTTTAAAGTTTTTCCCTTTAAGTCAGTTAATTAAAGGATAATTTCTTTAAATCAAAAATGTTTTTCTTTACTTTGTGGAAAATTCATTTAGGGATGCAAATTTAATAGATTCGTGTCCTAAATAGAATAGAACAAATTTTAATGTAAAGCTTATGAACTTTATTTTATTTTAAAATTCTTTATTTTATTTTATTTTATTTTATTTTATTTTATTTTATTTTATTTTATTTCAATTTCTTTTATTTTATTTTTTTTTTTTTATTTTATTTTATTTTATTTTATTTTATTTTATTTTATTTTATTTTATTTTATTTTATTTTATTTTATTTTATTTTATTTTATTTTACTTTTTTTTATTTTATTTTATTTTAAAATTCTTTAAAGAAATTTGTCCTTAATCGTGTGTAAATTGCATGTCCTAAAATTTAGGTTGCATAATCCTTCACATTAGTTAAATTTTTTTCGGTGTAGATTTAAAGTGAATATCACATAACTTTGTGATCTTCAGGAGAAAAATTTAGACATTGTTTATCTACATTGGGAACTCGATTTAAAGACGGCGGGAAATTATTTTTATACCCTGCGCCACACTGTGGAACAGGGTATCATAAGTTAGTGCATATGTTTGTAACACCCAGAAGGAGACGAGATAGACACATGGTGTCTTTGGCAGAAATGCTCAGGGTGGGTCCCTGAGTCGATATAACCATGTCCGTCTGTCCGTCCGTCCGACCGTCTGTCTGTGAACACATTTTTGTGATCAAAGTCTAACAGGTTGGCTGATAAGTCCCCGGTCTAACAAAGAAAAACGCATTTTTTCTCAAAATTCGTTTTTATTATTCAACATAGTTCCCTTCAAGAGCGATACAACGATTATAACGACCTTACAATTTGTTGATACCATTTTGGTAGTACTCCTTCGGTTTTGCCTCAAAATAGGCCTCAGTTTCGGCGATCACCTCTTCATTGCAGCCAAATTTTTCCCCTGCGAGCATCCTTTTGAGGTCTGAGAACAAGAAAAAGTCGCTGGGGGCCAGATCTGGAGAATACGGTGGGTGGGGAAGCAATTCGAAGCCCAATTCATGAATTTTTGCCATCCTTCTCAATGACTTGTGGCAAGATGCGTTGTCTTGGTGGAACAATACTTTTTTTTTCTTCATATGGGGCCGTTTTGCCGCGATTTCGACCTTCAAACGCTCCAATAACGCCATATAATAGTCACTTTTGATGGTTTTCCCTTCTCAAGATAATCGATAAAAATTATTCCATGCGTATCCCAAAAAACAGAGGCCATTACTTTGCTAGCGGACTTTTGAGTCTTTCCACGCTTCGGAGACGGTTCACCGGTCGCTGTCCACTCAGCTGACTGTCGATTGGACTCAAGAGTATAGTGATGGAACCATGTTTCATCCATTGTCACATATCGACGGAAAAACTCGGGTGTATTACGAGTTAACAGCTGCAAACACCGCTCAGAATCATCAACACGTTGTTGTTTTTGGTCAAATGTGAGCTCGCGCACAGAGCTTCCGCATATCCAAATATTGATGAATGGTATGACCAACACGTTCCTTTGATATCTTTAAGGCCTCTGCTATCTCGATCAACTTCATTTTACGGTCATTCAAAATCATTTTGTGGATTTTTTTTTGATGTTTTCGTCGGTAACCACTTCTTTCGGGCGTCCACTGCGTTCGGAGGACGCTCCGTGCTCATTTCACCACGCTTGAATTTTGCATACCAATCAATTATTGTTGATTTCCCTGGGACAGAGTCCGGAAACTCATTATCAAGCCAAGTTTTTGCTTTCACCGTATTTTTTCCCTTCAGAAAACAGTATTTTATCAAAACACGAAATTCCTTTTTTTCCATTTTTTCACAATAACAAAAGTTCCTTCACAAAAGACGCTTTATCTCACAAACTAATTGACTTACAGACGTCAAATATTGACACGGATCATTTGAAGGTTGGTACTATATAAAAATAATATGCATTTAATACTAGCGACGCCATCTATGTGTCAGACTGGGGACTTATCAGCCAACCTGTTAGGTCGCAATTTAAGTCCAATCGCCTTCAAATTTGGCACATGTTCCTAATTTGGGTCAGAATAGAACTCTATTGATTTTGGAAGAAATCGGTTCAGATTTAGATATAGCTCCCATATATATCTTTCGCCCGATATGCACTAATATGGACCCAGCAGCCAGAGTTTTATACCGATTTGCTTGAAATTTTGTACAAACATAACACTTAGTCGTATAGTCAAGTGTGCAAAATTTGATTGAAATCGGTTCAGATTTAGATATAGCTCCCATATATATCTTTCGCCCGATATGGACTTATATGGCCCCAGAATTGATTATTTAGAAGTTCAGGAAAATATAAAGGTCGCTATGCATATTTTTTTCTGATGCACTCACGAAATTAATTGATTCAATTAATTTTTTATTGAAATTTCTTGAGTGACGAAAACGATAGCATCAACCACAGTATTAATGAGAAAAATATACTTGATTAAAAAATTATTTGATTTTTTCGGCACTTTTAATTAATTTTTTGACTGTTTCAATTACAAATTTAATTGATCTTGGAAAAAACTCAATTGAATTGTTAATTGAGGCAGTCAATTTTTTTCTTTACATAAAATCATTCTCTTATGAATTTTTCAACTTTAATTATAGTTGGGTTTATCTTAAGATTTGAGTCAAAATTTAATGAAGTAATAAAAATATAACCAAACATATTTCCAATTAAAAATTTACAAACAAAATTGAAAGTTGTTCCACAAACATTTTTTTTGTTGCGCATCCCGTAATCCCCCATCAATTTTTTCCACTTCTGAGAAGGTTTTGTAAATTACGATAATTTTTATTTTTTTGTTGATTTTTAATGGAAAAAATATATTTATACAAAAATATATGCAGAAAACAAAAAAATAAAACCGATTTATATAAAAAAAAATTCGAAAAATATTTAATAAAAAATTGCCGCTGGTTAGATTTGAACCAGCGTTCTTTATTTTTTCATTCATAATAATAAAGAACATTTCAGGAAGTAGTCATATCACAAACATTTGAAAAGACGTTTTGATGCATCGTGTTCAATGGCGTTCTTGGCTGAGTGTGCTAAGGCGTTGTGTTCTGGTGCCAACAAACCCAGGTTGAACCCCCGATGGAAGCGAAGAAGTTTTTCAATTTGTAAAAATTAGATAATAGGAAAATAAAAGTGTAAAAAATATAAAGGGTGGTTAAATTGTAAGGGCCGATGTTGAATGTGAAGCACACCTAAAAGCCAACTTTTTTCCGAATTTTATTTGACATTTCTCTATTTCAGACTTACTCAATTTGAACCATGGAGAGATACACAATCCAACAACGTGTTAAATGGTTCCAAGAAATGGCAACAATGGATGATCAATTTTCGAAGAAAATCATCTTCAGTGATGAGGCACATTTTCACCTCAGTGGATTCGTCAATAAACAGAATTGCCGCATTTGGGCGAATGAGAATCCAAGAGTGATTGTCGAAAAACCAATGCACCCACAAAGAGTGACTGTTTGGTGCGGTTTATGGGCTGGCGGCATCATCGGGCCGCATTGTTTCCGAAATGAGGCCGGTCAGGCAGTTACTGTGAATGGTGTTCGCTCTCGTGAGATGATAACGAACTTTTTATGACCCGAATTGGAAGATATGGATGTGGACGATATGTGGTTTCAGCAGGACGGTGCCACTTGCCACACAGCTAACGAAACAATGGCTCTTTTGCGCAACAAATTCAATGGCAGTGTTATCTCACGTAATGGCGATGTCAATTGGCCGCCAAGATCATGTGATTTGACACCGTTGGACTTTTTTCATTGGGGTTATTTGAAAGAAAAAGTGTACGTCGATAAGCCAGCAACAATTCAAGAGCTAAAGGATGAGATAATTCGGCACATTAATGGCATAAAACCTCCATTATGCCTCAGCGTCATCGAAAATTTGGACCATCGGATGAAGGTGTGCCACTGAGGTCGCAGCGCCCATTTGGCCGATATTTTGTTCCATACATAATTGAGTAATACCAATATATCATAATAAAATAAAATTACAATAATTTCCTAAATAGTTTGTGTTTTATTCAAAATCAACATCGGCCCTTGACATTTTAACCACCCTTTACTAGCAAAAATAAAATGTGAAATTGGAATAAAATATTTTTGTTTTTTTTTTTAATTTCTTCATCCAAATGAACTTCCAAGGCACAAATTCTAAAGCATGGTAAATGATCCAAAAATGGAGTACTTCCGTCCAATGACAACCACATGTAAAATTTATTGGAGATGATCCAATTTGGCGTTACTTCCGGATCACAAATTGGCGATCCAAACTACTTCTTTAGATGCTCTTTTTTTGTTGGGAAGTTGATTAAGATTAAGTGATACAAATTTACAATTTTTTAATCAAATTAAAAAGATAAAATTGTTTTTTTTGTTTAAATAGAGGCTTATAGAAAACGAATGGCAACCAATCTAGCGAAATCTAGAAATTAATTTTCTCCACTTATCGAGTACTTTCGGATGTGATAAGTAAGTTTTTGTTTGGAGCTAAAAAATTGAATATTGCGTCAATGTGTAATTATAAATAAATAAATACAAATAAAATAAAATAAATTATGATTGCCACAAATAAAAAATTAATTGACAGTTGCGACCAAAATCAATTTTTTAATAACACCAATTACAAAAATTATTGGAAATGTAGAAGAAGATTTAATCGATTTTTTTATGAAAAGTATCTTTTTTTTCAATTAGTTCTATGATTAATTCTGTCATTTTCGCTATTAAAATCAAAAAGTAATTGGATCAGTTAATTTCATGATTGAATCAGTAATTTTCAAACAGCAAACCTAAACAACATTTCAATTATATTGTTTATTGGAAATATTTTTTTTATTTAATCAAAATATTAATTGACTTTATTTTTTAATTTAATTAAAAAGTGAATTGTATCATTTAATTTTATATTAATAAAATTTCAAACAACTTTTTAATTAGTAATATTTTTATACCCACCACCATAGAATGGTGACGGGGGTATAATAAGTTTGCCATTCCGTTTGTAACACATCGAAATATCGATTTCCGACTATATAAAGTATATATATATTCTTGATGAGGGAGAAACGATGTCCGTCTGTCTGTCTGTCTGTTGTAATCACGCTACAGTCTTCAATAATGAAGCAATCGTACTGAAATTTTGCACAAACTCGTCTTTTGTCTGCAGGCAGTTCAAGTTCGAAGATGGGCTATATCGGTCCAGGTTTTGATATAGTCCCCATATAAACCGACCTCCCGATTTGGGGTCTTGGGCTTATAGAAATCGAAGTTTTTATCCAATTTGCCTAAAATTTGAAATCTAGAGGTATTTTATGACCATAAAGAGGTGTGCCAAAAATGGTGAGTATCGGTCCATGTTTTGGTATAGCCCCCATATAGACCGATCTCCTGATTTTACTTCTTGGGCTTATAGAAACCGCAGTTTTTATTCAATTTACCTGAAATTTGAAATCTAGAGGTATTATAGGACCACAAATACGTGTGCCAAAAATTGTGAATATCGGTCCATATTTTGGTATAGCCCCCATATAGACCGATCTCCCGATTTTACTTCTTGGGCTTATAGAAACCGCAGTTTTTATTCAATTTACCTGAAATTGGAAATCTAGAGGTATTGTAGGACCACAAATACGTGTGCCAAAAATTGTGAGTATCGGTCCATGATTTGGTATGGTCCCCATATAAAACGACCTCCCGATTTGGGGTCTTGGGCTTATAGAAACCGTAGTTTTTATCCAATTTGTCTGAAATTGGAAATCTAGAGGTATTTTAGAACCATAAAGAGGTGTGCCGAAAATTGTGAGTATCGGTCCATATTTTGGTATAGCCCCCATATAGACCGATTTCCCGATTTTACTTCTTGGCCTTCTAGAATCCGAAGTTTTTATCCTATTTGCCTGAAATTGGAAATCTAGATGTATTTTCGTCGTGTCATAAAGAGGTGTGCCGAAGACGGTGAGTATCGGTCCATAGTTTGGTATAGCCCCCATAAGAACGATCTCCCGATTTAACTCCTTGGGTTTCTAGAAACCATAGTTTTTATCTGATTTGCCTGAAATTGTAAATATTCTGGTATTTTAGGCTCACAAAAACGTGTATCGGATTAAGTTTTTATCGGTCCATTTGGTAATGCCTCCATATAGACCGACTTCACTTCTTGGGGGTGTAAAAGGCGCACTGATCATGAAAATTGCTTGAAACTCAATGTAAAATTTCCAGATTTTACTTCTACAGATTTAAGATTTCAAATCAAGACGTTATTTTATAATTTTCTTTCACACTTACAAGAGATGTTAATGATTCCTCTAAAACTCAAACAAAATGGTTCTTATAAATCCAGGATCTGATATAGTCCTCATAGGTGAAAACTTTAAATTTGTCTTCGGGAAGTGTCCTTACGTCCTCAAGCCCTCCTGAAATTTCAAAGGAAACCCTAATATTTGGTTTATGGTGGTGGGTATTTAAAATTCGGCCCGGCCGAACTTAGTGCTGTATATACTTGTTTCATTATATGTATGATTTGTGTTAAAATTGTGTTAAATCATTTCTGAATATCTAAATTAAAAAAGACCTTCTGTAAGGCCTTCTATAATGCCTTCTTAAAACTTCCTTCAACTTCATCATAGCTTCTAATTACATTTTGGGTGGTGTTCCATCCACTATTTAGTTTACAAGTTGTTCACCTACATTTTCAATGATGTTTTCCTACTAAAGTTGCAACTAACCAAAGGGGTATTAAGCCGGCCGGTGGGTTAATTCATAATTGGTCGGTGGTCATTGCTTCAATAGATGTCCAATTCAATTCATTGAAGTGATCATATTGCTGAGACTGCTGTAAATTCAGTTGTTGTTGTTCGTACATCCAACACCCAACACCCAGTATGTCATTGCTGCTGATGATGACTCTGGTAATAAACGCAATGTAATTGCAGACGTTTACCAAACACTTGTCCACTGATGAATGACGTGGTCTGTCAGTGATAATGACAACATGGAGTTGAGTCCATGTATTCCATGTTATTGTATGGCGGACCAAAGACAAACATATATAATGTTTATGAAACTTTTTTTTGGTAAAAAATATCGGCAAAGGAATAAGGCTAATGGTCCTTACTAAGCATGTATATTAGGGTAGGTTATAGGGAAAGGTGATTATGGCGGAGTAATATTGATTATTTGTGACATGCACAAATAATAACACTCGAGCCAAAATTAATCTATAAAAATTTTAAGAAAATTCTACCAAAAATCTACCAAGATAAAATTTTTTTGAAGTTTATTTTTTCCCAAAGTAATTTTAAAATTTTGTATTAGAATATTTTTTTTTCAATAATCTAAAAATTTAAATCATATAGAAGCAACAAACTATCACTACTAATATCGACTAATTTTTTGGGTTTAATTGTAAATATGTCGATATTTTTTAGTTTTTTTAAGGGAGAACATTAAATTTCGATAATCTACTAAACAGTAAAATATCGACCATTTTTTACAGAATTCAACCAAATCGAGAGGAGACAGTACACCTCTGAAAATATTATGAAGGTTATAAAAGGCTGGTATGCAATATGTGAGTCGTTGTATTGAGCAAAGCAAAACATTTCACCAAGGTGGGGTTTTCAGTCGTACGGAATCGACTGTTCGTCCTTCCGTCCATCATTTCATGTATTTGTTTTCCGCGCTAAAAGATCTTTGCTTTTCCCTTGAACTAGCACATTTTTTATGTATATTTTTCCCCCGATCCACCCTAGTAAACATACCACCAACACCTTCGCAGCATATAATGAATGAATTGCTTATTGTGGTCATTAGTTATGTATGCTTAAATAGATATATACTAATTGCACTCCATGTAAGCAACAAATAAAATCGGATTGTCTTCGTATAAAGCAATATTAAATTCGACAATACTTTGTGTTCGGATAGGCAAATGTAGTTGTTATCAGAAATAATAAATAAATCCCAACAAAAAGCGTCGTAAAAACCAGTCGATATTTGTATGTAGTAATAATATCGGAATTTTCTACAATTTTTTTTTTTCAAAATTCGATTTGGACTTAAAACATGGTCGTGAGCGTAAAAACCATGAAATATATACAGTTTTCAAAATATCAACTTACAGATCTAAAAAATATTCGATTCGAAATTCAAGTGAATCGATTAAGAATTGGTTCTGGTCTAAATGCTGGATGTATATCATTAGAGTGCATCAGATTCTTAAAAAATGGTCCAATCTAAATAATATTCATATTTAAAATTTCTAGAAAATCAGGTTTAAACTGCGACTTCCAGATGACCATGTAGTAAAATCGGTCGATATGGGGGTATTAAATATGATTCGATATAAATGAAATTCAGCATAGTTTGTATGGCCATATTTTGAGGCAAAATCTGATGAGAATTACAACTTCTACACGCAAAAGAATATTTCTTTCCTCCTAAACGAAATTTTAGTAAGAAAGTTTATTTGGAAGAAAAGTATATACTTTTTGTGATAAACGTTTATTCTTTTCCAGGAAGTAAAAACAGTTTCATAAAGACTAACTCAAAAAAACAATCTTTTCTGGCTAATTGCATTTTCACTCACATCTTTCTCACTCCCACGAAGTTTTTTAGTTCTTATCACCTTTTTCTGTAACACAAATAATGTAGAAGATATTATTAAATTTTATAAATTTTACCTTTCGCCTGGACGGAGATTCGAACCGGGGACCATACAGTTTGTAATCCAACACACTATCCACTGGGCTACGTAGCTGTTATTGTCATCAATAGAAAATTATCGTTATAACTTATATTTATATAGCATAGTTTGGGGCGCCCACGAGCCGATTAAACAATGTTTATTTAACAGAAACGTACATTTAGTTGGGCACCGTGGAGCAGTGGTTGGTACGTGCGCCTTGCATACCAAGGATCCTGGTTCAATCCCTGCTTCGACCGAACACCAAAAAGTTATTTTTTTTAATCTTTTTCATATATTCCAGATATGTTCGGAAGATTCCGAAAAGGTGTTCAACATTACATACTACGAGTTCTGTGTTAAATTTTTACTATGAACTGTAAAATGTGTCTTATTAAATACCTAAAGTCAGAAAAGAACAGTGTTTGATATAAACGAAATGGATTGTGTTGTTGGTCCAAAAATAACTTTTTTTATTGAAAAAAAAATAAAAATTTTGTAACAAATGAATTTTTTTTGGTGATAAAAGTGTAAATTTTTCGAAGCAATTCAAAAAACTCTAACAAAAGAAAAACGTTGTCGGTACACGTTTTACAAACGGTTTTTTTCTTTGCGTGTATTTATAATTTTAATTCTACTCTCTGTGAAAAATTTCAGATAACTCGGACTAAAACTTTGGCTTCTGGGGTCATATGAGTGTAAATGGGGCGAAAACTATATATGCGAGCTACTTCTAAATCTGAACCGATTTCAATCGAAATTGACGTACACAGTTAGAATAGTAATTTTACTCTCTGTGCGATATTTCATCGTCCAAAAATAGCATTATACTCTTGACACATTAGACTGTTCTATTCGACAGATGTCAATTCGATGGGCTTTACTATTTGAATAATTTCAGTCATTAGGAAAGGAGTGAGCCTGAATAGCGAGGGATTACATTTGTGCTGGTTGCAACAGTTTTTCCTGCGATCGATTCAAAGCCAAGCTGTGGTCATATTGGAAAAAGTGAATGGATTCTGAAATTTAGACTAGAAGTAGCATTTTGTACATTTTAATCAATATGAAATATTAAGAATGTTGTAGTTAACTGATATCACTGTCGTGTCATCAACACTGTACATCAAAACTTGAATATGTAGCTCGTTTTGACCTAACTCTAGGCAAAACCAAAATAATTTGTGCCAAGTTTCAGCGCTAAAGGGTGATACGGTCAAAATTTGGTCAATATAAACTTGACGTATTTCTTTCAATTTTGCATCTAAAAACCTGAACACCCCTCATTTTGAAGGTGTGTGTAGAATGTTGCTCTTATTTTGATTTTGGAATTCACTCTTCAGTTGTCAAAATGCCGTCCAAGCAAGAAGAGCAGCGTATCAAAATTTTGCTCGCGCTTCGCGAAAATCCGAGCTACTCGCATGCAAAGCTGGCAAAATCGCTAAAAGTTGCCAAATCAACCGTTACAAATGTAATTAAAGTGTTTGGCGAACGTTTGTCGACAGCCAGGAAGTCTGGATTGGGGGGAAATCGAAAACCGGAAGCCTCTGAGACGACAAAGAGAGTTGTCGGTAGTTTCAAGCGAAACCCTAACCTCTCTCTCCGAGATGCCGCAAATAAGCTGGGTGTATCGTCTACAACCGTGCATCGAGCCAAAAAACGAGCCGGACTATCGACTTACAAGAAGGTAGTGACTCCAAATCGCGATGATAAACAAAATACGACGGCCAAAGCGCAATCCCGGAGGCTGTACACGACGATGCTGACGAAGTTTGACTGCGTGGTAATGGACGACGAAACCTATGTTAAAGCCGACTACAAGCAGCTTCTGGGACAGGAGTTTTATACGGCAAAAGGAAGGGGAAAGGTAGCAGATATTTTCAAGCACATAAAACTGTCAAAGTTCGCAAAGAAATATCTGGTTTGGCAAGCCATCTGTACCTGTTGCTTGAAAAGCAGCATTTTCATAGCTTCAACCAAGAAATTTACGTGAAAGAGTGTTTGAATAAACGTCAGCTGCCTTTTCTGAAGAAACACGGTTGTTCCGTACTGTTTTGGCCGGATTTGGCATCTTGCCATTACGGTAAAAAGGCCATGGAGTGGTACGCCGCCAACAACGTGCAGGTGGTTCCCAAGGACAAGAACCCTCCCAACACGCCAGAGCTCCGCCCAATTGAGAAATACTGGGCTATTGTCAAGCGGAACCTAAAGAAGACCAAAAAAAAAACTGCTAAGGACGAGCAGCAGTTCAAGGCAAACTGGCTTTCTGCGGCGAAGAAGGTGGACAAGGTGGCTGTACAAAATCTTATGGCAGGTGTCAAGCGTGAGACCCGGCAATTCGGATTTGGAAAAGCGAAAGCCTAACTGAATATTTTCCCTGAATTTTATACTAATTGAACTTGAAAAAGAAATTTAATTAGATTTTTTAAATAAACCAAATTTTGACCGTATCACCCTTTATATCTCCGTTATTGGAGACTACACAGTTATTGCAACAGTCAGACGGACGGACATCGATAGATCATTTTACATTTTTACCCCGATCAAAGGTACTTATACTTAGTGTATTCTACAATCCATACTTCGACGTGGTATAAATAAAATATTTTTCGCTTACAGACTATTAACAAGTCATATGGTTATTTATATGGTATATGACGTACTTGAAATGCAAAGTTGAATGCTATTTTTAATGGAGTTTTTTCTAAAATATATATAAAAATATTAAAATATATATTTATACACAAATATCGAGTGATCTTAAAAAAAATACTAATAAAATATTGATAAATTTATGACAAGAGTAGGTCATTTAAAAGAAGAGATCAAAGCTTTGCGAACTATTTGTCCATCATCATATATTTTAAACATGCCATGATTGGTTCGTATATTCATACAATGATGAGATATTTTAAACATCTTAATAACACCATGGATGGGAATCATGTTTACAGTAATATATGTATATGTGTGTGTGTGTGGTAAAAAAATGTTGTAAGGCCCGATTGCGATTGGAATTTGCGATGGGTCCACATACATGCTGATGATGCCACAAAATTTCGTTTATTTTTTTGTTGTATGGGCCTCCTTATGGTGGGTCTTTCTAATTAAGTCTTCAACGTTACGTTTTTCAATATAAGTGAATTTTTGGAAAATGTTTGCGTGCCAAACGCAATCGAATATTAATAAAAAAAAACTAAAGAAACTTTGTATAGTTAAACAAATAAACAATCTAGGATTTGTTAAGGTGTATGGATTTTCTTCAATATGTTGGTGGCTTACATGCCATAAACAGATATCAACACTACAACTTAACACCACATGACAGCAATTATTGTTGTTAATGGTTAATAGTGGGTGTTCAATATATTCTGCCTTTTTAGAGTTAATGGAGTCACATATGTGTTTCGTTAAAAATAAATCAAAAATTATTGTTTCTTTTTTGTTTTCTTATATTTTCTTACAAAAATCAAAAAAGTTACCAATAAATTGTCAAAAAAAAAAAACGAAAACTCATGACTACAGATGTTCATATAGTTTTGGTATATTTATATGGTTGGCTTTTTAGCTGCTTTGCCGCATTGTATTACAAGGCATGCAATGGCATTGCCACAAATCACAGATCCAATTCCCATGCTGAGTTGCAGAGTTCAAAGTTTAGTGAACATAACATGTGTTGCCATCGCCATCGTCATCATCCTCATCTTCATCCTCAGCATGCCCATGGTGTTGTTTTAACTTTTGCCGAAATGGAAAAAATTGGTGAAAAACCAAAATCCCATCAGACATTAAATATTCGTTTTTGCAAAATACACCACTGGTTTATTTAACAAATAATATGAAAAATGTAATTTCTAATAATTCACTATAAAGCTAGGGCTACACGGATAGATGGATTGTGATTTTGGCATAGAAAATTTGAAGAAAAAAAAGCATTTTTTTCAGTTAAAATATTCCCATACCAAAAATAAGAAATCAACATATGCATAAGACATTATTTTTCTTTTTTGGATACCGAAATTAAATTTTGCATATAATAAATAGGCGTATAATTGCCTATTAATTTCATATTCATATTAAGACATACCATTTTCTCACTTTTTACTTCCATTAAACTTGTAAAAAATATCTGAAATCACCATATGGATTCTTACATCATTACATTTATTCAAATGGAATTTTTATGCAATTAACAATAAAGTAATTCTATAATTTCCTAATTTTTCAAAAATATGATAATTTAATGCAATCGATTATATCATTGCTATTTCTAGTTAAGGTCGCTCTTGTATAGAAGATTTTTTATACTAATGTTCTTTAGTTTCTAATTAAAAGTGTCCATACATGTGCTGTGTATAATTGTTAAAAAATTGTATATTAATAAATTAATTAATATATTAATGTAGAAAAGGCATATAGGGTTAACAAATTAGTTGCAATTTTTCTTTTACAAAAAAATTCAGTAAGTTAGGCTATTCCGTTTGTGCTTAAATAAATCAATATTTCCTGACACATTCCTATGCGGGACTTGTGAATGCAAATGAATGCATATTTAAAAAAATTATAAAGATAAACTTTAAACCTACGTTTATAATATAAGTTCTATCTATAAAATGTTATTTTTTTTTTTAAATGTGGTCATTAGAGTTTCACACAAAATATTTCTGTTAGTAAAAACAAAGTTTGTGTCTTGAGTCTTTTGATTTTGATACACATAAGAATGAATCACTACATAATAAAGTCAATAAATAAAGAAACAAGTGAGACGACTTCAAATATATACTTTGAAGTTAGCGGGCGTATTTCAAGATTCACGCATTTAATTTGATTTTGCAGATAGATTTGGAATATGGGGGCCACAGCTTAAAATCATGCGTTGACTTAACATAATCAACAGAGAAAAAGTGTTTTTGTCAAAATTATTTTGGACAAAGCCCTTTAGACTGAAAGATGGTTGGATGGATGTCCATTTTGGAGTTACCACATTCCTCATCAGCCCACTTTACTTGTAGCGAAACTATCAACCAGTTATCAGAGTAAATTCGGATAAATAAAATTAACATTCATTTCCACTTTTGAATTAAAGGACCGTGTGAAAATAATTCCTAACTGATGGAAAAATATGCAAGTAAAAATTAAATATGCTATATTGAGTACGAATGTTTTGGGAATCGCGTTAGCCCACTTTGGACACTGTCCATGGGACAGTTTAATTTTTCCATTCAAATAAACTCCCAAGGCCCAACTTCTAAAGGGTGGTTAAATTGTAAGGGCCGATGTTGAATGTGAACCACACCTAAACGCCAAGGTTTTTTCAGAATTTTATTTGACATTTCTCTATTTCAGACGTACTCAATTTGAACCATGGACGTCGTGAATGGGCCGAATGGTTCCAAGAAATGTCAACAGTGGATGATCAATTTTCGAAGAACATCATCTTCAGTGATGAGGCACATTTTCACCTCAGTGGATTTGTCAATGAACAGAATTGCCGCATTTGGGCGAATGAGAATCCAAGAGTGATTGTCGAAAAACCAATGCACCCACAAAGAGTGACTGTTTGGTGCGGTTTATGGGCTGGCGGCATCATCGGGCCGTATTTTTTTCAAAATGAGGCCGGTCAGGCAATTACTGTGAATGGTGTTCGCTATCGTGAGATGATAACGAACTTTTTATGGGCCGAATTGGAAGATATGGATGTGGACGACATGTGGTTTCAGCAGGACGGTGCCACTTGCAATAATTTCCTAAATAGTTTGTAATTTCCTAAATAGTTTGTGTTTTATTCAAAATCAACATCGGCTTTTGAAATTTTAACCACCCAATAAAATAATGTAAAGGATGTACTTCCATCCCATCACATGTCCATGTTAAATTCATTGAAGAAGATCCAAATTTACAGTACTTCACAAGTTGGGGATGCAAACTAATTTTTCGGAAGCTCTCTTTTTTCTTGGATATTATAGGATTTTGCAAAACCGCTAATAACTCCATCCATCAGTCATTAGCACTAGAAGCCATAAAAAATATTTCAACATTTTTGTATGAAGAACATTTTAATGTAATAATTTCAAACTGTTGCCACCATAAGTCAATACTTTTTGTGATTTCTAAAACCCATTTATATGAAATTATTTCATAAACTCAAGTAATAAAATAACTTAGATCCCCCCTAACTACATTGCCTTTGGTTAAATGTTCCACAAATAGAAATCATTAGGGATCACCTGTAAAACCACACACATTTAGCCCCAGTCGCCTATACATTCTCTAGGTCTTAGGCAATTTAGAAAACATCAATCGGAAAACAAACAAAACTGCCTCTGGACAATTAGAAAGGAATCCGTTTTACTGACTGGTAAGCATCCAGACTTTAAGAGAAAAAAAAAATAAAACTAAAAACAGCCCATAAACTGTCAAGAAAGCTAAAGGCAAAGCATGAATGGTCTCACAATTCAATAGCAAATGTTAGAGCCTGTCATACAAGCCCGCTAAACATGGAGATTCTTAATGCATTTATTTAGTTATGCTAATTAAATTAAAGATCAGCTGCTGTGCAAAATATGATAACTCCTATATTGTTGTTAAAATTGTTGGAATATATTATGACCATCTTAAATTTGATGAGAGTCGTATATAAGTGAGCTATATTTAATTCTAATATCTTGCTGCCTACAGTACTCCTAGAAAATTGCCTAGTGTTATATTTCGAAAATATCGATTTATGTATGACTTTCAGTACATTATCTAGTTTCACCCGATTTTTTCGAAATTAAATAGGATTTGCCTTTGCGCAAAATTTTATTTTACACTAAAGTTTTCGAAGAAAATTTTATTTCTATAGAAAACTTTGTCATTTTTTTTTTATAGAAATTTTTTTCAAAATTTTATTTAAAAGTTTTTCTGTTTTTTCGAGCTTGAGAAAAAAACGAACAATTTTATTTGAAAATAAACATCGAAAAAACAACCAAAACACAAAATTTTATTTCTATACAAATTATTGTCAAAATTTTATTGGTATTGAAGATTTTATAAATATTATATTTCTAAAAAAAATTTTGTCAAAGTTTTACTTCTATAAACAATTTTGTCAAAATTTTATTTCCATAGAAAATTATGTCAAAATTCTATTTCTATAGAAAATTTTGTCAAAATTTTATTTCTATAGAAAATTTTGTTAAAATTTTATTTCTATAGAAAATTTTGTCAAAATTTTATTCTTATTGAAGATTTTGTCAAAATTTTATTTCTATAAAAAATTTTGTCAAAATTTTACTTCTATAGACAATTTTGTCAAAATTTTATTTCTATAAAAAATTTTGTCCAAAATTTTATTTCTATAGAAAATTATGTCAAACTTTTATTCTTATTGAAGATTCTGTCAAAATTTTATTTCTATAAAAAATTTTGTCAAAATTTTATTTCTATAGATATTTTTGTCAAAATTTTATTCTTATTGAAGATTTTGTCATAATTTTATTTCTATAAAAAAATTTTGTCAAAACTTTTATTTCTATAGAAAATTTTGTCTAAATTTTATTCCTACAAAAAATTGTGTCAAAATTTTATTTCTATAGAAAAATTTGTCAAAATTTTATTTCCATAGAAAATTATGTCAAAATTTTATTTCTATAGAAACTGTTGGCAAAATTTTATTTCTATAGAAAATTTTGTCAAAATTTTATTTCTATAGAAAATTTTGTCTAAATTTTATTTCTACAAAAAAATTGTGTCAAAATTTTATTTCTATAGAAAAATTTTGTCAAAATTTTATTTCTGTTAAAAAAATTTGTCAAAATTTTATTTCTATAGAAACTTTTGTCTAAATTTTTTTTCTACAAAAAATTGTGTCAAAAGTTTATTTCTATAGAAAAAATTGTCAAAATTTGATTTCTTTAGAAAATTTTGTCAAAATTTTATTTCTATAGAAAATTTTGTTAAAATTTTATTTCTATAGAAAAATTTGTCAAAATTTTATTTCTATAGAAAATTTTGTCAACATTTTATTGGTATAGAAAATTTTGTCAAAATTTTATTTCCATAGAAAATTTTGTCAACATTTTATTTCTATAGAAAATTTTGTCAAAATTTTATTGCTATAGAAAATTTTGTCAAAATTGTATTTCTGCAAAATCTACCATTTAGTTTTGTAAATATATTACAATACCCTTTATTTGTTAGCTAAGAGTAACTTTTTATTTTAACAACAATTAAAATTTTATTTCTATAGAAAATTTTGTCAAAATTTTATTTCTGTAAAAAATTTTGTCAAAATTTTATTTCTATTAAAAATTATGTCAACATTTTATTTCTATAGAAAATTTTTTCAAAATTTTATTTCCATAGTAAATTTTGTCAAAATTTTATTTCTACAAAAAATTGTGTCAAAATTTTATTTCCATAGAAAATTTTGACAAAATTTTATTTCTATAGAAAATTTTGTCAAAATTTTATTTCTATAGAAATTTGTGTCAAAATTTTATTCTTATTGAAGATTTTGTCAAAATTTTATTTCTATAAAAAATTTGTCAAAATTTTACTTCTATAGACAATTTTGTCAAAATTTTATTTCTATAAAAAATTTTGTCAAAATTTTATTTCTATAGAAAATTTTGTCTAAATTTTATTTCTACAAAAAATTGTGTCAAAATTTTATTTCCATAAAAAAATTTTGTCAAAATTTTATTTCTATAGAAACTTTTGTCTAATTTTTTTTTCTACAAAAAATTGTGTCAAAATTTTATTTCTATAGAAAAATTTGTCAAAATTTGATTTTTTTAGAAAATTTTTTCAAAATTTTATTTCTATAGAAAATTTTGTCAATTTTCAATTCAATTTTTGAATTCGTCTTTATTAGTCTTCATTTCTCATTATAATTACAATGTTTGGATGAGATTTTATCTTTTAGATATTGCTACAAATAAGATTATTCATCAGAGATATTAACAATATGTTTCAATCTATATTTATCTATATATTTTTAAAGGGAAAATTAGGATAAAACCTTTATATACATTATCATAATCAGTTCAAATATTTTGGAATATGTATGACTATACAGGGATATTGCGGGAATAGCCACGATAAACATACGACTTCCAATTTGATAATTCTAATGATTGAAGTATTAATAAAAGTCTTATTCGCAGCAAGACCTTATCAGCGGATAAGGAGAATAAGAAACAATAAGACAATAAGAGACAATAAGATACAAAAAATTGTGTCAAAATTTTATTTCCATAGAAAAATTTTTTAAAATTTTATTTCTATAGAAAAATTTGTCAAAATTTGATTTCTTAAGAAAATTTTGTCAAAATTTTATTTCTATAGAAAATTTTGTTAAAATTTTATTTCTATAGAAAATTTTGTCAAAATTTTATTTCTATAGAACATATTGTCAACATTTTGTTGCTATAGATAATTTTGTCAAAATTTTATTTCTGTAGAAAATTTTGTCAAAATTTTATTTCTATTAAAAATTATGTCAAAATTTTATTTCCATAGTAAATTTTGTCAAAATTTTATTTCTATGGAAAATTTTGTCTAAATTTTATTTCTACAAAAAATTGTGTCAAAATTTTATTTCCATAGAAAATTTTGACAAAATTTTATTTCTATAGAAAATTTTGTCAAAATTTTATTTCTACTGTAGCTTTCATCAAAATTTTATTTCTATTGAAATTTTTGTCAAAATTTTATTTCTATAGAAATTTTTGTCAAAATTTTATTCTTATTGAAGATTTTGTCAAAATTTTATTTCTATAAAAAATTTGTCAAAATTTTACTTCTATAGACAATTTTGTCAAAATTTTATTTCTTTAGAAAATTTTGTCAAAATTTTATTTCTATAGAAAAATGTGTCAAAATTTTATTTCTATAGAAAAATTTGTCAAAATTTGATTTTTTTAGAAAATTTTGTCAAAATTTTATTTCTATAGAAAATTTTGTCAACATTATATTGCTATAGAAAATTTTGTCAAAATTTTATTTCTATAGAAAAATTTTGTCAAAATTTTATTTCTATTAAAAATTTTGTCAAAATGTTATTTCTATAGAAACTTTTGTCTAAATTTTTTTTCTACAAAAAATTGTGTCAAAATTTTATTTCTATAGAAAAATTTGTCAAAATTTGATTTCTTTAGAAAATTTTGTCAAAATTGTATTTCTATAGAAAATTTTGTCAACATTTTATTGCTATAGAAAATTTTGTCAAAATTTTATTTCTATAGAAAAATTTTGTCAAAATTTTATTTCTATTAAAAAATTTTGTCAAAATTTTATTTCTATAGAAAATTTTGTCAAAATTTTATTGCTATAGAAAATTTTGTCAAAATTTTATTGCTATAGAAAATTTTGTCAAAATTTTATTCTTATTGAAGATTTGGTCAAAATTTTATTTCCATAGAAAATTTTGTCAAAAATTTATTTCTATAGAAAAATTTTGTCAAAATTTTATTTCTATTAAAAAATGTTGTCAAAATTTTATTTCTATAGAAACTTTTGTCTAAATTTTTTTTCTACAAAAAATTGTGTCAAAATTTTATTTCTATAGAAAATTTTGTCAAAATTTTATTTCAATAGAAAATTTTGTCAAAATTTTATTTCTATAGAAAATTTTGTCAACATTTTATTGCTATAGAAAATTTTGTCAAAATTTTATTTCTATAGAAAATTTGTGAAAATTTTATTTCAATAGAAAATTTTGTCAAAATTTTATTTCTATAGAAAATTTTGTCAAAATTTTATTTCTATTAAAAATTATGTCCAAAATTTTTTCAGCAAAATCTACCAATTAGTTTTGTGAATAAATTACAATACCCTTTAATTGTTAGCTAAGTTTATCTTTTTATTCTAACAACAGTTAAGGTTTTTTGCATACCACCTGATCTTATTTGTATACCAAATACAATTTATTCGCATAAATGTAAACAAATTATGAATGACTTCAGCAACCATTCCATATGGATGAAGAAGAATCCCATCTGGAAAACAAACCCAAAAAATTATACATCATGATATAAAAGATGCTGATGATGATGAAGGAGCAAACAATACCCATCTAACATCCAGCTGCTGTATGGACGAATAAAAATATTTTATGATGGTTTCCATCGGCACTTCATCGCTAACATAAGGAGCGTGAATATGAAGAAAGAAAAAAATATGAAAACGGTAACCAAAAAAGGATTGGCATCGATGTTTATCAATTGGAGTGAATTGTAGGCAGTCCATTGAAAATCAATGGTGGGAGCACATACTTGGCCACCACCAATACTGATGCACAGTAGGGGTAGTTAGAGAATTAGTTTGTAAATTATTTAGTAAACTTAATTAACAAAGGTAGGTACGAAAAAAATCTATACCCAATAGTTTGCCAATGAAAATTTTAAAATAATATTTAACTAAAAAATTAAGAGATATAATTAATTTTATTGTTCGAATATTGCACAAGAGCTATAAAATAAATAAAACAAAAATGTTTAAATAATAAAAAAAACATTGATTTAACTATTTTTTAATCGTAGAAAAATGAGTGACATAAACTAATTGCACCAATTAAAATTTAATTGGTTCAACTCGTTTTTTAATTGGCGTTTTTCAATATGTTTTATATCCCTTTATATCTCTATACCGAATATTTAGCAGCTTTAAGAATGTGATTCCTTACCATAAGAGTCAAAATTTAAAATTCCCATTTGTTTTCCATGTTCCCCCCATTGTGCATTACAATAGCCTTTCGATAGTCCAGCATACCATACCCACTATTTTAGAAGGAGGAAGCGAATACAAAAGTCACCATAGATAGCAATGAATTTGATCGCAAGCTCTAGCAGGTTGTCCATTGTAGTTTGTTTGGCTGCCAAATCTACAAATTGACGATGTTCTTCAACATTCTCTTCATATTTGTTGCATTATCAATATTAATGTTTGTTGTTGCGTTATATTCCTTGAGGTTGTCTGTTTTTGTTTCAATTGTTTTCCTTTTTTGCCAAACAAAGTTTGTTTTTATTGTTATTTTATTATTTGTGATTTGTTTTGATGACTGATAATACAGCATCATTCACTGTAACATTCATTTGCCTGAAAGAAGTCTATGTAGATGATAGATTTTTTAGAAATATTTAAGCAACGATTGGACATAACATTGCCACTTGATGGTCTTCGATGTGGAAATAGACTAATGAAATTTAGAGATGGATTTGGAAAAATACCTAAGGATTAGCATATCGAATTAGAGGATCCACGAAAATTTTGTGGGCCCTAGTCCACAAAAAAATTTGTGTTTTGGTAGACTTTGGAAAACATTCCTCTCCAGCTAAGATTTACTTCAATTTTCTATAGAAATAAAATTTTGAGAATATTTTCTATAGACATAATTTTTTTATAGAAATAAAATTTTGACTCAATTATTTATAGAAATAGAATTTTGACAAAATTTTCTATAGAAATAAAATTTTGACAAAATTTTCTATAGAAATAAAATTTTGACAAAATTTTCTATAGAAGTAAAATTTTGAGAAAATTTTGTATAGAAATGAAATTGTGACAAATTTTTCTATAGTAATAAAATTTTGACAAAATTTTCTATAGAAATAAAATGTTAAGAATATTTTCTATAGAAATAAAGTTTTGAGAATATTTTCTTTAGTAATAAAATTGAGAAAATTATTTATAAAAATAAAATTTTGACAAAATTTTCTATAGAAACAAACTTTTGACAAAATTTTCTATAGAAATAAAATTTTGACAAATTTTCGCTAGAAATAAAATTTGCACAAACATTTTCTATAAAAATAAAATTTTGCAAAAATTTTCTATACAAATAAAATTTTGATAAAAATTATCTATAGAAATAAAATTTTGACAAAATTTTCGATAGAAATAAAATTTTGAGAATATTTTCTATAGACATAATTTTTTTATAGAAATAACATTTTGACTAAATTATTTATAGAAGTAGAATTTTGACAAAATTTTCTATTGAAATAAAATTTTGACAAAATTTTCTATAGAAGTAAAATGTTGACACAATTTTCTATAGAAATGAAATTGTGACAAATTTTTCTATAGAAATAAAATGTTAAGAATATTTTCTATAGAAATAAAATATTAAGAATATTTTCTATAGAAATAAAGTTTTGAGAATATTTTCTTTAGTAATAAAATTGAGAAAATTATTTATAAAAATAAAATTTTGACAAAATTTTCTATAGAAACAAACTTTTGACAAAATTTTCTATAGAAATAAAATTTTGACAAAATTTTCGCTAGAAATAAAATTTGGACAAACATTTTCTATAAAAATAAAATATTGATAAAAATTATCTATAGAAATAAAATTTTGATAAAAATTATCTATAGAAACAACATTTTGTTAAAAATTTTTTATAGAAATAAAATTTTGTAAAAAAATTTATATAGAAACAAAATTTTGATAACAATCTTCTATAGAAATAAAATTTTAACGAAATTTTCTATAGAAATAAAATTTTGACGAAATTGTATATAAATGCAGAATCTTTAAAAACGGCCATTCACATTTTGGAGAAAAATGTTTTTTCATACTCACCACAAAAGTTTGAACAAAAACTCTGACATAATATTATTTTTCATACCCACCACCATAGAATGGTGACGGGGGTATAATAAGTTAGTCATTCCGTTTGTAACACAAAGAAATATCGATTTCCGACTATATAAAGTATATATATATTCTTGATCAGGGAGAAATTCTAAGACGATATAACCATGTCCGTCTGTCTGTCTGTCTGTCTGACTGTCTGTTGTAATCACGCTACAGTCTCCAATCGTGCTGAAATTTTTCAAAAACTCGTCTTTTGTCTGCAGGCAGGTGAAGTTCGAAGATGGGCTATATCGATCCAGGTTTTGATATAGTCCCCATATAAAACGACCTCCCGTTTTGGGGTCTTGGGCTTATAGAAATAGTAGTTTTTATCCAATTTGCCTGAAATTTGAAATCTAGAGGTATTTTATGCAAAAAATGGGGAGTATCGGTCCATGTTTTGGTATAACCCTCATATAGATGGATCTCCCGATTTTACTTTTTGAGCTTATAGAAACCGTAGGATTTATCCAATTTGCCTGAAAGTGGAAATCTAGAGGTATTTTCGCAACATAAAGAGGTGTGCCAAAAATGGTGAATATCGGTCCATGTTTTAGTATGGTCCCTATATAAATCGACCTCCCGATTTGGGGTCGTGGGCTTATATCAATCGTAGGTTTTATCCAATTTGCCTGAAATTGGAAATCTAGAGGTATTTTCGGACCATAAAGAGGTGTGCCGAAAATGGTGAGTATCGGTTCATGTTTTGGTATAGCCCCCACATAGACCGACCTCCCGATTTTACTTCTTGGGTTTCTAGAATCCGAAGTTTTTATCCAATTTGCCTGAAATTGGAAATCTAGAGGTATTTGCGGCCATGAAGAGGTGTACCGAAAACGGTGAGTACCAGTCCATATTTTAGCATAGCCCCCATAAGATCTCCCTTGGGTTTGTAGAAACCGTAGTTTTTATCCGATTTGCCTGAAATTGTAAATATTCTGGTATTTTAGGCTCACAAAAACGTGTATCGGATTAAGTTTTTATCGGTCCATTTGGTAAGGCCTCCGTATAGACCGATTTCACTTCTGGAGGGTATAGAAGGCGCACTGATCATAAAATTGCTTGAAACTCAATGTAAAATTTCCAGATTTTACTTCTCGTGTGAAAATCTACAGATTTAAGATTTCAAATCAAGACGTTATTTTATAATTTTCTTGCGCACTTACAAGAAATGTTAATGATTCCTCTAAAATTCAAACAAAAATGCTTCTTATAAATCTAGAATCTGATATAATCTTCATAGGTAAAATCTTTAGATTTATCTTGGGGAAATGTACTGGTTAAACTGCTCTGCTTGATCTGTCCTCAAACCCTACTGAAATTTCTAAGGAAATTTCAAAGGAAAAGGGTATTTAAGACTTGATGAGGCTATAAAGATAGTTAGGTTAGGTGGCAGCCCGTACCACTAGAACAATGTAGAACAGTCAATGCTCCTACCGTTTGTTTGCCAGTGTCTTCCACTGTGGTATCACAGTCCATTGTGATACCACAGTGGTAAATTTCTCTTCTTATCACTGAGTGCTGCTCAATTCAATGTTAAGCTCAATGACAAGGACCTCCTTTATTATACTCATCGGCTCAAGCAATTGCATTTTTGAGCACTCAAAACATCGATTTGATTGGCTATCCGCCATATAGTCCTGACTTGGAACCAAATGACTTCTTTTTATTCCTGTACATAAAAAATAGAATGAGAAAAGACAACGATTTTCGACACCTAAAGAAGCGGTTGTTGCTTTCAGAACGCATGTTTTGGAGATGTCTAAATCAGAGTAGCAAAAGTGCCACGACGGTTGTGAGATCGTATTATAATTTAAGCCGATTGATAACGGACCTCCTGTTGATCGTGCTCCTAATAAAAAGGATTTGAATCTCTTAGAAATTTCACCAGCCTTTCTGAGAGAAAATTAAAATCCATTGATGCTTGTTTTTAAATTTGGAAAATTTGGTTTAATAAGACTTTTCTTCTCTTGAAGATGGTCATGGTTTTGACATTTTTGTTTTTAAACAATTAATACATTATCACTATATCCATAAATACTGAGAGTAATGACATGATTATTGAGATAGTTATGGTCATAAAGACGTCGATTGATAATCAGCTTGCAAAAGAGTTTACACATTTTTTTTTTATTTTCCAATGTTGTGAAAACCAAAACAAAAACTCTTTATTACAATGGCATACTGACATCAAACACACCATGCTATGGATACAAATGTCCCACAGAGGATTAATTTCATGTGTAGCCAACAAAGTCATGTCTCCAAAAAGAAGATGATACACAAGCGATTTTCCGCGAACTCTGCATGGATGGATGGACTTTTGTATTGGTCGTTGGCATAATAATCAAAATCGAAAAACAAAAAAAAAAGGAAAATGATCTCAACTTTTGGTTTTCATCTAAGCAGGAGGGTATAAAAATGGCTACGACTGACTAGTAACGGTACCGGTAATACACCACAAAATCACTAACACTAACACTTGGCGATATTACTCTAGTCTCTTGGGATGTGGGGTGGCGGACTTATAGAGGGCAACCGGAATGGATGGAAGAGAAGCTCGAACAAAGTGATTACATAACTTTTGCTAATTTTTTGACTATTTTTACTTATTTTTATTGTTATTGTTGTTGCTGTTTTTTATATAATATTGTATTGTTAATACATATTATTTTCCTTAAAACTTGCAACATACATTGTTAATAGCCTAGAGAGCCTGTCGTAGCCAAAACTACAACTTTACTTCACTCTATGGTGATCACTAAAAAGTTATTCTCCAATAATACCAATACCACTATACATCAGTAGTATCGCCCCTTTTGGCACTGGGCCCATAATATTAGCATTGGGTTTGTTAGTATAGTTCGATCTTAGGTTATTATGCCTTAACCTGCAAAAGAACAGGGAGAAGGATACGATGTGGCGGGAAGGGGCAGGATGTTTACAATGGCGGCTAAGACTATTTTTTCCGCTTATATGAATAGTGAAGAGGTGGTACTTTTATAAGCTTCAATTTCATCAAATAGCTCAGCCTGACCTAAAATCAATGTTTGGGAATAAATATCCAACATTTTCCATGGATGGCATCCATGGAAGCGTATGACTTCATAGCACTCGTATATCTCTTTTGTATAGGGGGGTGCCATGGTTTTTGGATTTTCTCCACAAGAGACTTCCATGCTAAGGCATGGTAATAACTTGTCTAAATGTTGCCATTGCTGTTACTATGATGCCATGTATTTTGCCAAAAAGTCGACGGTTTTCAAAATTTGGACACTGGCCTCTTTGCTCTCATGTGAGTTTTTGTTGTTGTTTTTTTTTGCTTAGGGTGAGTTAGTTTTTTTGTGCATGTCCAATTTGATCGAGAAGAGCCTCTTCTGACATACATTTCATTAAATTTGGATGAGCGAACATTGATTTGATATTAACATATATTATCCATGAAAAATATTGGCAATAGTACTACTACCACAATCACCACCCCGGGGATACTGTTGTTGGTTTCGTATTTCTAATGAGATATTTTATATGGCAATTTGAAGATGTATGACTATGGGTTTCTTTTAAAGAGGACTTTTGGATTATATGTGGAAATATTGTGATATATTGAATATTATTGGATTTATTTAAATTAGCTTTTTTTAAAAATAGGATTTTGAAAAAAAATATTTGGATAATGTAAAGCATTATCTGGTTTTGTTTAATGAGCAAAATAGTTTTATCCCTAGAGATTTTAATAAATAATGGGCATATTTTTCCATGTTTGTGTCTTAAGTCTTTCGTTTTTGTAGAAAACACACAGGTAATATAAAAAAAATTGGATGTTTGGTTTAGCCAAAGCCTACATAATTTACATAATTTCATACATAATCCATAATCACAGACGAAAATATCATTCGACACACAGAAAAAAATGTCTCTCGAGAATTTGACCAAGTATGTGAACAAATGTTTGTCTCTTAAGTCTTTTGATTTTGAAGAGATCAAAATTTGTATAAGGAAAATACTGACGTTAGTTTAGCTGATGTCCATACCATATATAATTTGATACACTGAAAAAATGTCTATAGTTTTAAACAAAAGTCTTAATGAAAATTTAAGAATATGGGAATAGTTGTTATGTTTGTGTCTTAAGTCTTTAGTTTTGAAATAGAACACGCGCCTTCTAAGTAAATTGCTTAGTTTCAGTAAACTAAGCAATTTACTTATGTGTCCGTATATAAGTCGATACATAAAAACTTTTATCAATATTTTTTGCAAAAATTGTCAATGAAGAAATTTAATTGATTTAATTAATTTTTTAATCAAATTATTTTCTATAGAAAGTTTTATCAAAATTTCATTTCTAGGTAATTCGCTTAAAATTTTATTTCTATAAAAAATGTATTCAAAATTTTATTTTTATAAATTTTTTTCTATATAAATTTTTATTTCTATAGAAAATTTTGTCAAAATTTTATTTTTATAGGAAATTTTGTTAAAATTTTATTTATATAGAACATTTTGTCAAAATTTTATTTCTATAGATTTTTTTTCAAATTTTCATTCCTATAGAAAATTTTGTCAAAATTTTATTTCTATAGAAAATTTAGCCAAAGTTTTTTTCTAGAGACAAAAAATGACATTTTTTGTTAAAATTAGTCCTATAGAAAATTGTGTTAATATTTTATTTCTATAGAAAACATTTTGTCAAAATTTTATGTCCATAGAAAGTTTTGTCAAAGTTTTGTTTACAAAGAAAATTTCAACAAAATTTTATTTCCAAAAAAAGTTTTGACAAAATTTTATTCCTATAGAAAATTTTGTCAACATTTTATTTCTATAGAAAATTTTGTCAAAATTTTATTCCTATAGATAATTTTGTCAACATTTTATTTCTATAGCAAATTTTGTCAAAATTTTATTTCTATAGCAAATTTTGTGGTTCACTTTGGGTTTGGTGAACTACCAGAATTTGTTCTGATAATTAGTTAATAGTTTTGCTGCAAGTAGAGGAAGCTGATGAGGAATGTGGTAATTCCGAAACGTGATGGTTTTTAAGCTGAGATCAAAACAACAAATATGATTGAAGTAAAAACCAACAATAACACAACAAAATTTTATTTCCATAGAAAATTTTGCCATATTTTGTTTCCATAGAAAATTTTGTCAGAATTTTGTTTCCATAGAAAATTTTGTCAAAATTTTGTTTCCATAGAAAATTTTGTCAACATTTATAGAAAATAGAAAATAGAAAATTTTGTTAAAATTTTATTTCCAAAGAAAATTTTGATAAAATGTTATTTCCATAGATTTTTTTTTCAAAATTTTGCAAAATATCAAGAATTCTACCAATCTAACAAACAGTACAAAATTTTCCGATTGTGGTAGATTTGTACCAATTGTGGCAATCGTGATCTCAATCCGTTGGATTGGCACTACAATTGTACCGATCATTTTAAGACGGCGCTTCGCTGGCAATGGGCCAAAATGCCGCAGAGCTACTTTCGTGTTAGAGGTAGCCAATTCAAACAAATCTCAACAGATCCTAAAATTTGATGTTATTTCTGAAAATTCTCGCTTTTGAAGAGTGAAATGCAAAAAAAACATAATGCTACAAAAATTAAATTTTTGCGTCACAATTTCAGAAAATGTTGATTTTTACTTTTCGATTTTGAATTGTGGACATACCTGAATAGCGTAATTCCTGTCTTTGGTTGGCTTATTCATTCACTTTGATAACATTTAAGATTTTTAACGATTCAGTTTAAGGAAGCTAGGGATTCCTACAAAATCAAAAATAAATCGTTTTCCCTTCTTCTTTTACCTCCTATAAAATGTCAATTAACGTTTGTACACCAAAAATATTTAAATAAGCTCACGACACCTTTTTAACAGAGGGTTAAGTAATTGTCATGATCGAACATTTGACCATTTGAAAATTGGCTAGCGCTATGACGCCATTTAAATGAACCTATTGCCTCACCTATGAATTTCTTCCTTGTTAGACAAGGCGACACAATGAACAAACATAAGAAGAAATCCCCAAAACTCATGACTTGATTACAACAATGTAGTAGGTGGTGATGTACCATCCACCACCAGCATTACAACAAACCACCATGTCCAGTACCAACACCAAAAATACCCTCACCAATACCATTATTACTATCATCATTGACGTCAAAGTACTGTCATCAAAGTTTTCCACCAAAAAAAAACGAAACTTTGTGTCTGAATCGTGGTCTCCTCTAAATTGTGTGATGATTTAAACAATGACTGATTTAAAATAAGTGTTTAAAAAAATCGAGAAAAGACTTTGACAAGAATAACATGCGCAGGAGTCCATCCCATTAGTCTGTCAGCTAGTTGGACAGATAGATAGGGAGGCAAGCAGTCTGGCTGGCTTACATATTCTTCCACCATGTATTACGTCCACTCGACATGAGTTGAGCAATCTTGGACTTTTTTCTATAGGAACTTGTCGTTCCACTAGTGACCCAGTGGACAATAGGTAGGGGGAAATTCCGGGAGGTTTTTGTATTATTAAGCCCTTTTGGGAATGGATATCAGTTGAGTTAGACTATGTAGGAGACTATGTTGAGTCTTGATTAAAAACGTTGGCTTAGAAATGTTCACGTATACTTCTCCAATGGAAATATGTGCACTCAACTTTAGTTGATCAAAATTTTATTTTTATAGAAAATTTTGTCAAATTTTATTTCTATAGAAAATGTTGTAATTTTTTTTTTTAGAAAATTTTTGTCAAAAATTTATTTCTATAGAAAATTTTGTCAAATTTTTATTTCAATAGAAAATTGTATCAAAATTTATTTCTATAGAAAATTTTACCAAAATTTTATTTCTATAGAAAATTTTGTCAACATTTTATTTCTATAGAAAACTTTTGCAAAATTTTATTTCTATAGGAAGTTTTTGCAAAATTTTATTTCAGTAAACAATTTTTGCAAAATGTTATTTCCATAGAAAATTTTGTCAAAATTTTATTTCTATAAAAAATTTTTGCAAAATTTTATTTCTATGGAAAATTTTGTCAAAATTTAATTGCTATTGAAAATTTATTCAAAATTTTATTGCTTTAGAAAATGTAGTCAAATTTTATTTCTATAAAAAAATTTAATTTATATAGAGAATTTTGTCCAAATTTTATTTCTGTAGAAAATTTTGTAATTTTTTTTCTATTGAAATTTTTTGTCAAAAATTTATTTGTATAGAAAATGTTGTCAATATTTTATTTCTATAGAAAATTTTATCAAAATTTAATTTCTATAGAAAATTTTATCAACATATTATTTGTAAAGAAAATTTTTCCAAAATTTTATTTCTATAAAATTTTTTGCAAAATGTTATTTTTATAGAAAATTTTGTCAAAATTTTATTTCTATAGAAATTATCAGTCTGTCAGCTAGTTCGGCAGATAGACAGGGAGGCAAGCCGGCTGGCTTACATATTCATCCACCATGTATTACGTCCATTCGACATGAGTTGAGCAATCTTGGACTTTTTTTCTATAGGAACTTGTCGTTCCACTAGTGACCCAGTGGACAATAGGTAGGGGGAAATTCCGGGAGGTTTTTGTATTATTAAGCCCTTTTGGGAATGGATATCAGTTGAGTTAGACTATGTAGGAGACTATGTTGAGTCTTGATTAAAAACGTTGGCTTAGAAATGTTCACGTATACTTCTCCAATGGAAATATGTGCACTCAACTTTAGTTGATCAAAATTTTATTTTTATAGAAAATTTTGTCAAATTTTATTTCTATAGAAAATGTTGTAAATTTTTTTTCTATAGAAAATTTTTGTCAAAAATTTATTTCTATAGAAAATTTTGTCAATTTTTTTTTCTATAGAAAATTTTTTTCAAAATGTTATTTTTATAGAAAATTCTTGCAAAATTTTACTTCTGTAAAAAAATTTTTGCAAAATGTTATTTCCATAGAAAATTTTGTCAAAATTTTATTTCTATAAAAAATTTTTGGAAAATTTTATTTAAAAAAAAAAAAAATTGTCAAAATTTTATTTTCATGGAAAATTTTGTCAAAATTTAATTGCTATAGAAAATATATTCAAAATTTTATTGCTACAGAAAATTTAGTCAAATTTTATTTCTATAAAAAATGTTTCTACAGAAAATTTTGTAAATTTTTTTTCTATAGAAAATTTTGTCAAACATTTATGTATATAAAAAAATGTTGTCAAAAATTTATTTCTATAGAAAATTTTGTTAAAAATTTATTTTTATAGAAAATTTTGTCAATTTTTTTCCTATAGAATATTTTGTCTAACTTTTGTTTCTGTAGAAAATTTTGTCAAAATTTTATTTTCAGAGAAAATTTTATTATGTGCTCTCAACTTTATTTGATCAAAATTTTATTTCTATAAACATTTTTGTAAAAATTTTATTTCTATAGAAAATTTTGTCCAAATTTTATTTCTATAGATAATTTTGCCAATTTTTTTTCTATAGAAAATTTTTTCAAAAATTTATTTCTATAGAAAATTTTGTCAACATTTTGTTTCTATAGAATATTTTATTAAAATATTATTTCTATAGAAAATTTTGTCAAAATGTTATTTCTATAAAAAATGTTTGCAAAATTTTATTTCAAAAAAAAAAATTGTCCAAATTTTATTTCTATGGAAAATTTTGTTAAAATTTAATTGCTATAGAAAATTTATTCGAAAATTTTATTGCTATAGAAAATTTATTCAAAATTTTATTGCTTTAGAAAATTTAGTCAAATTTTATTTCTATAAAAAATTTTATCAAAATTTTATTTCTATAGAAAATTTTGTCAATTTTTTTTTACAGAAATTTTTATCGCAATTTTATTGCTATAGAAAATTTTATCAAAATTTTATTTTTACAGAAAATTTTATCAACATTTTATTTCTATAGAAAATTTTTGCAAAGTTTTATTTCAATAAAAAATTTTTGCAAAATGTTATTTCCATAGAAAGTTCTGTCAACATTTTGTTTTTATGGAAAATTTTGTCAACATTTTATTTCTATAGAAAAATGTTTCAAAATTTTATTTCTATAGAAAATTTTGTAAAAAATAGACAATTTTGTCAAAATTTTATTACCATAGGAAATTTGTGAATATTTTGCAAAATCTACTAAAACATCAAGAATTCTACCAACCTAACAAACAGAAGAAAATCGATCATTTTAGGATTTAGCCAACTGTGGCATCCGTGCTCCCAATTCCTTCAATGCGATGCAAGATTCTAATATTGTACTTCCTTCCCATCGATGTCCACCAGATGATTGGCGTGTTTCCTAGGATTGCTCTAATTACTTTCTATATATCCACTGTGTCATTTTTAGATTTTGGGGTCCTTAGGCGCAGTTCAAACTAGTGATAAGACAGTTGTTTCAGATTTCCACGCTTTTCCGTTCTATTTCTTGCTAATTCTTCAAATTTTTAGGCTTGATCTTCTGATAAATGTAGATTGCCTTTGTCAATAGTCAAAATTGGAATAAGAAAGAGAACTGATGAGGAGGAAGAAATCCGGAACAGTTGTCTTCAGAAAAATTCAGAAAGTTTAAATCTATGCAAAAACTGCGTAAAATAAGGGATTTTCATATATCTTCCCAAAAGAACTCCTTTATTTTGTTGGCTGCAAAATTAATTGTAACAAATGTCTTGGAAAGTTTATTGATTTATAACGTTGAAGGAATTAATTTGTCTATTTAATATCCTGTGAGACTGAGATTATCCTGGCAAGTATCTTTATAAACTTCAAATTTTTCTGGTACCTTAGAAAAATTAATGATAGACAAAAATACACACACAATAGGAGCATTTATTGCATACTTTGTGTACATCATAACATAGATGAAAGAGCCAAAAGTACTGAATGTAAAGAAAAACAAGAATTTCCATACTTTTTGATAGGGCCTCATGTGACGAAGCCTTTAAAATTAAAAAAAAAAATCTCGAAAAGCCTACTACAATAAGAAGACTAAGAGAACACTAAGATGAATTGCACTGAATGTATGGATGGATGAATGGATGGACCCAACCAAAAGTCAATATATTTTGAATAAAATATTTATTATTCCCTATTTGAGGACAGGAGCAGTGACATTACAATATTGTAACATCTCAAAGATGGTACAAGGTACGAGTATACCATACGAGGGTATGTCAGACTTCACTAGTAAAGGCTGAAAAGGCTAAAAACCTTCTCACTCACTCTAGACTAGCCGATCATGACATGGATATAATCATTTCGTCATTGATGTACATTACGATTTAGTTGAAATAGTTTTGCTTTTATTTTTCGATTACAGATCTTTTGCAGAAACACAAGAGAATATTGCACTAGAAAATCCCACAAAATAGCAAATGGGTTACTATGATTGCAAAACGAAAAAAAACGCAATCTTATTACAATAAACATGTTTCACTACCAAACAGATGAGTATCCGTTCCGTCCGTTTGTCGATGTCTGGATTTTTAGTTTTTGTTTTTGTAGTGTCTTCCTTTGCTTTGCTGTCTTACTTTCACACCGTCTTGCACGTTGTCCAATTCTCATTGCTTGTACGGGGTATTTTCTATAGTCCTAGTGTCATTTTCAACAGTTGCTGCTGTTAAATCGTGTTATGTCTATTTGTCCGTCTGTCAGTCTTTGTGTGGTTTGTTTCGGTTTTTTATTGCTCTTATTGTGTGTTTTTTTTTTTGGGTTGTCGGCGGTCGTTGTATTGTGGGCTTGTTTCCCGGTACTTGTAGTCTTCGTCCTACATAAATACCCAATGGCCTTTGAGCTTCACTTTCGGTGAGAATATTATTGACTACATAAAGGGAATTTCCAATTAACTTTGCTTCATTTCTCCCAGACAAAAGGTGGATTCACCAATTGATAAACAGTGGTGCTGAAGTATGCTTAAGATATAGGGAAGTAAGAAGGAATGTTTAGTTCAATTGAAGGGAGACAAAAGTTTTTTTTTTTTTTTGTATCCAGAAAATTCCAATTATTTGCGGTTCAAGGAATTTTCGTCCAATAAGGTCATCATCATTCCTTTTAAAGACTCTGGAGAGGCTATAATATCTGTGATTGTGGATAGGAATTTTCCCCTGACTGCCAGAACCACATCATCTGCGTATGCCACCAATTTTATCCTTTCTTTTTCTAGGGAAACCAGAAGGTTGTTTAAAGCAACATTATAAAGAAGAGATGATGGTTAGGTTAGGTTATGTGGCAGTCCGATATATCAGGCTCACTTAGACTATTCAGTCCATTGTGATACCACAGTGGTGAACTTCTCTCTTATCACTGAATGCTACCCGATTCCATGTTAAGCTCAATGACAAGGGACCTCCTTTTTATAGCCGAGTCCGAACGGCGTTCCATATTGCAGTGAAACCACTTAGAGAAATTTTGAAAACCTCAGAAATGTAACCAGCATTACTGAGGTGGGATAATCCACCGCTGAAAAACTTTTTGGTGTTCGGTTGAAGCAGGAATCGAACCCATGACTTTGTTTGTGCAAGGCGGGCATGCTAACCATTGCACCACGGTGAGTTGTTGTTGATGAGGCTATAATAACGAAAAACGACCTGGCGGACGTTTTTCCTCAGCTGTTTCAAAATCTTTACAGTATTCATGTCAATTATCATGAACTAGTGCGAGGACGTTGAGTCTCTTCGGAAGATTGCGAGCAAACCAAGTTTATGTAGGACGAAAAGAACCGTAGAAATTACAAAATTCTGATGGCGATTAACAGACAGGATTTGAGGCCTTTAACGACACCCTTCGGGAAAATATGGTAAATGTAGGGCTTACATGATGACATTCTAGACATATCTGTGTCTAGACTCTGAAGTTACGGAAGACTTATACTACTTTCTATACCAGTGTCTGGCATTATCTTTTAGAAGAAACAAGATACTCGTACTGTGCATTTTTTTCATTCAGGTCCTCGCCGATTTGCAGGTGTGTAGTTTAAACAACATACTCGCATTCATTATGGCCTCTGGTTGGATTTTCTGAGAAATTTTAAGAAGGTCGAATAAATGGATGTTCTTGAGCGACTTTAAAGGAAACCACCTCATAGAGAAGAAGGTGAGTAAATTACCTTGAGGAATCACAATGGACCTATAGTAGCCTACACCCATAGAATAAATCACGAACAGCGTGCATTTTTCAAAACGATCCATTCATGAAGGTGAATCAATACACATGTGGTGTCAAATGGAGAACAAATGGTGTCAATCTGACAACGATAAAATGACACCATGCGTTGTCGAAACAACACCAGGGTTGATGATCTGAAAATGTATTGGTAACCATCAATTTATAAAAAAAATCCCCTACCGAGAACCTGGATTGTCTGCTCCATATGCGTCAATAGTCGCCTTAGCACATTGCAACGCAATTGCCATAAGGACGTCTAACGAGTATAGTAAGATTTTTCATGGCCGTTCACGATTTTGGAACGTAATTTTTTTCTATTAGAGTAAGGCATCAATTCGATCCAACAATTGTCGTCAACCTCTACAACATAATCTAACCTATGGGTCCATCACGTATATGCATAGTCCTCTCCTTTCGTCCATCTTTTATTCATTTGTGTGAAATTTAGTTCTTTCTGGTATCTGTTCTGGGGTTCCATACTCCTAGGACTGGCATGGGGAAGTTACAGGACTGTAAAAAGATATATTTAGTTCTGTTGAATGGAGATAAAAGTTTTTTGTTATATCCACAAAAGCTTGAAATTCCCCTTTATTTGGGGTGCAAGTGATTTTCGTCGAATAAGCCCATCCTCATTCCATTTTAAAACTCTGGAGAGGCCAGAGTCTATCTATCTTCTTCGAAGGACAGGACGACCTTATTGAAAGCTCACTATCTGTTGTTGAATACACTGAAAAAATATTGTGTTGGACACAAAGTTTTCTTATCCTTATCACAGTTCTCTAATAGAATGTTTTTTTTCTTGACCCAAAGTCGATAAGCTTTTCAATGAAGGCTTGTCATTGTTAGAGTCTGTGAACAAAGGGAGTGCCCCTATGGTGTAATTCTTTCACCTTTACTTTGGAATGTTACTATTAAAAGTATTTTGTTCTCTTTAGACAAATTTATAAGAATTGTAATATTCTCCTATTTTTGGCTCTTAGCCACCAACGATTCATGGGTTCAATGATAGTTTCGGCCCAGCTCCAACAAGTTTTTCAGTCGTGATTTATCATCTCTCAACACTTTAACAAATATTGTTGTGAGGCCAAAGATTTCATGTCCTTAAAATGCGAATGGGAATTTTACTTAGCGTAGGAGATGCATTTCTCTAATATAAAGTTTTTTTCCTTGTCCAAAAGTCGATAAACATTGAAGTCCTTTTGTCCATATAGTTAAGTGATTCAACTTGAAAAGGGGTATCTTGATATAAAATAAAAATCTATTTGACTGAGGTCAACTTGGTCAACTTTTGTAATTCAGAAAAATTCTTCAAAATTAAAGAAAAATTAAATTTGTTTACTTTTTGTGACTTCACAAAAATCAAAAAAGCGACATGTTTTCAACTCTTTATTTTAATGTCTTATTTTACTTGAAACCTAGCATAATTTGTACTTGAAATCGAGTCTTAATTTGAACATTTAAGTGGTCGGTAACATTTTTATAAATTACTTTAATAGCACATGAAGAAAAAAAGTGAAAAAAGACTAAATTAAAACTTGTTTCTTAGAACCAAGTACACAAAACTCAAATTTAAAAGAGAATTTTTTTTAGATTTATCCTTATTTTTATTCTTTGCTTCTTTTGTAAAGACAAAATCGGGCATGCTTTTTTTTCAGTGCATAATGCATTTCGTAGTCTTGCTGCTCCGAATCGGCTCTAAAAATGAGGCCCCCTTCTCATTGAGTTCAACATAGAACCGGGCAGCAGTTATTGAAATGTCCACCACCTGCGTTACGACAATGGACTGAATTAGTTCCCTATGGGAAATGGATCAACCACAGAAACGGTACAGGACTAGTCCCTGGTGTGTATGGACCAGTCCCAGTTCTGGTCAAAACGTATTTACAATTCTCAAAAATAGAAAGAATAAACTACTAAGTGATTAATATGGCAATGATTTCGCGCCAATAATTTTTTTCTTTACTTTTGGTTTATTTTTGCTTTTATTGAATATACGAAATTGTTTCGTATATGGTAGTCCAATCCAAAAATGTCACTAAATTTATTTTAAAACAAGTCTATACGGCCGTAAGTTCGGCCCGGCCGAAGCTTATGTACCCTCCACCATGGATTGCGTAGAAACTTCTACTGAAGCCGATGGCAGGGTATTTTAAAACTTCCTAACACCGTAATATATAGCACATAGTCCATACGTGGTATATATTAAACTAAAAAAGGCCGATTAAATACGTATATAGAAATAAAATTTTGACAACATTTTCTATAGAAGTAAAATTTTGACAAAATTTTCTATAGAAATAAAATTTGGAAAACATTTTCTATAGAAATAAAATTTTGACAAAATTTTCTATAAAAATAAAATTTTGGTAGATTATTTTTAGCTCGAGTGGCAACCATGATTATGAACCGATATGGACCAATCTTTGTGTGATTGGGGATCGGCTATATATAACTATAGACCGATATGGACCAATTTTGGCATGGTTATTAGCGGCCTTATACTAACACCACGTTGCAAATTTCAACCGGATAGGATGAATTTTGCTCCTCCAAGAGGCTCCGAAGATAAAATCTGGGGAATGGTTTATGTGGGGGCTATATATAATTATGGACCGATATGGACCAATTCTTGCGGGTTTGTTAGAGACCAAATTCTAACACCATGTTCCAAATTTCAATCGGAACGGATGAATTTTGCTCCTCCAAGAGGCTCCGGAGAACAAATCTGGGGATAGATTTATATGGAGGCTTAATATAATTATGGACCGATATGGACCAATTCTTGCATGGTTATTATAGACCATATACTAACATCATGTACCAAATTTCAACAGGATCGGATGAATTTTGCTCCTCTAATAGGCTCCGGAGGTCAAATCTGGGGATCGGCTTATATGGGGGCTATATATAATTATGGGCCGATGTGGACCAATTTTTGCATGGTCATTAGAGAACATTTACCAACACCATGTACCAAATTTCAGGCGGATCGGATGAAATTTGCTTATCTTAGAGGCTCCGCAAGCCAAATCGGGGGATCGGTTTATATGGGGGCTATATATAATTATGGACCGATGTGGACAAATTTTTGCATGGTTGTTAGAGACCATATACTAACACCATGTACCAAATTTCAGGCGGATCGGATGAAATTTGCTTATCTTAGAGGCTCCGCAAGCCAAATCGGGGGATCGGTTTATATGGAGGCTATATGTAATTATGGACCGATATTGACCAATTTGTGCATGGTTGTTAGAGACCATATACTAACACCATGTACCAAATTTCAGCCGGATCGGATGAAATTTGCTTCTCTTAGAGCAATCGCAAGCCAAATTTGGGGGTCCGTTTATATGGGGGCTATACGTAAAAGTGGACCGATATGGCCCATTTGCAATACCATCCGACCTACATCAATAACAACTACTTGTGCCAAGTTTTAAGTCGATAGCTTGTTTCGTTCGGAAGTTTGCGTGATTTCAAAGTCGGGCCGGGCCGACTATATCATACCCTAAACCACCCCAACTGAATTAAATTAAAATGCTAAATTTGAGTAAGATCGGGTAATAAATAATGGTTTTATGGCCAGATTTGTGAAAATCGAGCGATACATATATATGGGAGCTATATCTGAATTTGATCCGATTTCTTCCAAATTCAATAACCTTGTAACCAAAAAACACATTGTATCAAATTTCATCAAAATCGGTTAATAATTGCGACCGGAATCCTGCGAACAACAAATACATAGACAGACGGATGGACGAACACCAAGCGCTAGATCGGCTCAGGAGGTGATTCTGAGCCGATCGGTATATATTTTATGGGGTAAAAAATCAATATATCTAGTAGGCACATTTTTTGGCCGATCAAATTTATTACACCCTGACCACTATGTGGTTTAGGGTATAAATACATTATTGAAATCTCAAAAAAAAAAATGGAATATAATTTAATTAAATGCTTGGACGATATAGTTCATTTTCCCATAAAATAATTTACTTTTTTCTGCCGAAAACAAAATTTTTGAAATTTGAATGAATTTCTAGGGCAAACATTTGAAAATTCTCATTTTTGTAAATCTTTGTGTACATTGATTTAAAAAAATGAGAATATGCGAACTTTCAAAAATAGAAAATCTTACATTAACTGTAAATAAATTAAAATTAAATTGAATTAATTTTTTTATTAAATGATATTCAATTTTATATTAAAATAACCACTGTGAAACGAAAATCTCATGGCTAAGCTCTTAATGATTCAGGGCAATGGAGTGTATTCCCCAAGTTTTTCTTTGGTGTCCCTTTTGCTATTATTGTTGTTGGCAGGTTGAGTTAATTTCGATTTGATGCTATCGCTTAAGTAAACCCACGATCTTGCCTGAATTTGATGGTTGTTGTTATTGTTTTCATTCCTTGGTTGGTTAATAGACTTCCTCCTCCTTAATTTTTGTTTTTGCTTGGATAGTTTTCTTGCATTCCGTCCATTAGCTCGTCCGTCCGTTCATCCGTCCATTTTGTATGTGCTTTACTCTCTTCATTTATCATTAGTTTGAGGCTAACACGGTAAGCCAAGTATAAAACATGTACTTAAGTAATCGCAAAGTACTTGTAAGTATATGGTTTTTTGGTAGTAAAACCTTCTTGGGAAGAAGGAGAAGTAAAATCCTCCTCCGCCATAAGCTTGTATTTGCACTTTGTAGCTAATGATGTATCATCAAAGCAAACTATCATGATCATTCTCATCGTAACCATTTTTATTGTCATCATCATCATCATTATGAGAGAAGTGGTGGGGGGAGGTGATGGGTTTTGCTGTAACATTGGTGATTTTGTTTCGAATTTTGGTGTCGGTATGATAAATAAGTGTTTGTGTCTTAAGTCTTTTGTTTTCTTCTTTTTTTTTGATTTTGTTTAATTTCATTTCCAGTAGTTAAATTTTATTTGGGTCAAACTATCTTCGTTTAGTTTTTGTCAAAGTGGTCTAGAGAGGGTAAACTCATATAAAGACTTTCACTGTTAATTACAAGATTTCCCATTAAATCGAAGGGGTATGTTTTTGTTTTTTTTTTGTTAAATGTGTCATAGGGTATTTGTGTTGGCGTCGGAATCACTAATATGAATAAAATATCCTAAATGTTGTTTGGTTAGTAAAAGATATTATTGTGAGATAATCAAACAGACTGGCTAAGATAAAATCTTTACAATATTTTGGAGCTGTGTTCACATTTTGAATTTTTTGTTGAGCAATTGAGCTAAAACAAAGAAAAAGAACAAGGAAACATCAGCAAAGTTATAATTGGGATGGTGTAGCCTCAAAATTCTTTATGGAATTAGTTTTATTTAACCGAATATCTGAATTTATTAAATTTTCATTTAAAATAATAAAATATTTATAAATATTAAATTAATTTAAAAAAAACTTATTAATTTTTTAAACAGAATTAAATAAAATTATGCTATACTAATTAACTTATAATAAAATTAAATTAAATTTAATTACAATAGAAAACTTTGATTTAATGTGTGGTCAATTAGATTAAATTTTATTTATAATCGCTTAAAAATTGCGATTATATAGTATCTACACAGAAAAAATATTAGTATCAATCAGAGAATTAATTAGAAATATTTTTTTATTCATTTATAATTATTTCACCTTTCGATGAAATAATTTTCTTGTCATTACATTTAAAACTTTCTTATGTTTTTTTCTGATTATAATTATATTTGGATGTTTTAGATTTTTTTAGATTTGAAAATAATTAATGGACCATTGAATAGTTTGTCTATATAAAAACTAAATTATTCCGACCAAAATATTTAATTATATGTTTAATTTATAATATTTTTATTTAATTTTATAATATTTGAATAAAAATTAGAAAATAGCTTTGTAGTGTAATTAAAAATTTTCACTCTATAAATATTTCGCCTTTCGATGAAATAATTTTCTTGTAATTTTATTTAGCAATTTATTTTTTGTGTTTTTGTGATTATAAATAAAATGGTGATTTTTTTAGAATTTTACAAGATTTTTTAGATTTTAATACATTTTATTATTTCAATGTGATTAAAGATTTCACGGTATCATTTACGTTTTCCTATTGATTAAAATTTTCTATGAAATAATTTTCTTGTAATTTTATTTAGCATTTTTTTTTGTGGTTTTATGATTATAATTAAATTTTGGATTTTTTTTAGAATTTTACAAATTTTTTTAGATTAAAAAAAAATTTATTGTTTTTATGTGATTAAAAATTTCACTGTTTCATTTATGTTTTCAATTTCAATCAATTTTTTAATTGGAAATATTTTGGTGATATTTTTCTGTTTATGTAAATACATTTTCTATGCATTTAAATAAGAAACCAATCATCAGATATTGACTTATACTCACTTAATTTGAATTTTTTGATTTTTTCCTATAAAAGGTTATATGAAGATTTCCACACATAGCTTTTTAGGCAATCTGACTATACCTGTTTCGATTAATTTATGTTAGATTTTTATTTGGTAATTTCATTTACAAATCATTAATAATATTTGGCAATAGAACAATAAATGTTCATTGCTATATTCTCAAAGACAAACTTCACATTCTGCAAAAAAAACATATCATGATTCTCTTAAAACTATAAAAATAACCATTTGCAATGGGAAATATCTGCATATTTATAGAAATATAACCACCATAAAACGCAATAGTTTAGATGATCATTTAAAGTTAAACAAAAGAGGTTAATTAAATTTACAATATGTGCGATAATAAAAAAATAGCAAATCTTGAAGTAAACATCAATATCAACAATAATTAAGGTTTTGTTTTTTTGTTTATTAAATAAAATTTTATTTTAAACACACACACGACACTTAAAAAGTGTGTAGTGTGTGGAGAAATAGTAGGCACCATCAACGGCGGTATTTTTATTGGACAAATTCAAATATTCATGTTTGCTGTTTTTTGTTTGTTTGATTGTTGTCCATTGCGGGGGTGCTCGTGTGTAGAAGGTATGCAACTTGTTACGCTGCAAAAAGCATGACTAAAACACCAATGCACAGCATCGCCAAACTAAATGCGACAAATTAGTTGCGGCTAATGGTGATCGTAGTCATGACTATAAGATAGGCATGTCCAGTTATTTGCTTCATTGGTCGCTTACGCATTTGTCAACATGTGGTACAGTGGCTGGTCAATAGGATAGGACAGGAATAATGGTCTGAAATGGCGGTTGCCACTCGATCCAAATTTGAAGAAAATTGTACCAAAAATCTACCAATTTTAAAAAATCTTATTTTAAAGTTGTTGATCAAAGATATCTTCTTCGAAAGAAAAGTTTTATAATATTATTTTAAAAGATTATTTTTTAAAGATATTGATTTTATGGAAAAGGCAATTGACTTTCATAGAAAATTTTGTCGAAATTTTATTTCTATAGAAAATTTTGTAAAAATGTTATTTCTATCGAAAATTTCGTCAAAAATTTATTTCTATAGAAAATTTTGTCAAAATTTTATTTCTATGGAAAATATTGTCAAAATTTTATTTCTATAGAAAATTTCGTCAAAATTTTATTTCTATAGAACATTTTGTCAAAATTTTAGTTCTATAGAAAATTTCGTCAAAATTTTATAGAAATAAAATTGTGTCAAAATTGTATTGTTGGAAATTTTTTCAAAATTTTATTTCTATAGAAAATTTTGTCTAAATTGTATTTCTATAGAAATTTTTGTGAAAATTGTATTGCTATAGAAACTTTTGTCAAAATATTATTTCTATAGAAAATTTTGTCGAAATTTTATTTCTATAGAACACTTTGTCAAAATTAAATTTTTATAGAAAATTTCGTCAAAATTTTATTTTTTATAGAAAATTTTGTCAAAATTTTTATTCTATAGAAAATTTTGTCAAAATTTTATTTCTAAATTTTATAGAAATAAAATTGTGTCAAAATTGTATTGTTACAGAAAATTTTGTCAAAACTGTATTTCTATTGAAAATTTTGTCAAAATATTTTTTTTTAATTTTAGTTCTATAGAAAATTTTGCCAAAATTGTTTTTCTATAGAAAATTGTCAAAATTGTATTTCTATAGAAACTTTTGTCAAAATATTATTTCTATAGAAAATTTTATCGAAATTTTATTTCTATAGAACATTTTGCCAAAATTTAATTTCTATAGAAAATTTTGTTAAAATTTTATTTCTATAGAAAATTTTTTAAAATTTTACTTCTTAGACAATTTTGTCAAAATTTTATTTTTATAGAAGATTTTGTCAAAATTTTATTTCTATAGAAATTTTTGTCAAAATTGTATTTCTATAGAAAATTTTGTCAAAATTGTATTTCTATAGAAAATATTATTTTTGTCAAAATATTATTTTTAAAAATTTTAGTTCTATTAAAAATTTGTTCAAAATTTTATTTCTATAGAAAATTTTGTCAAAGTTTTATCTCTATAGAACGTTTTGTCAAAATTTAATTTCTATAGAACAATTTGTTAAAATTTTATTTCTATAGAAAATTTTGCCAAAATTTTATTTCTATAGAAAATTTTGTCAAAATTTTATTTCTATAGAAAATTTTGTCAAAATTGTACTTCTAAAGAAAATTTTGTCAAAATTTAATTTTTATAGAAAATTTTGTCAAAATTTTATTTCTGTAGAAAATTTTGTCAACATTTTATTTTTACAGAAAATTTTGTCAAAATATTTTTTTTTTCGAAAGAAAAGTTTTATAATATTATTTTAAAAGATTATATTTTAAAGATATTGATTTTATGGAAAAGGCAATTGACTTTCATAGAAAATTTTGTCGAAATTTTATTTCTATAGAAAATTTTGTAAAAATGTTATTTCTATCGAAAATTTCGTCAACAATTTATTTCTATAGAAAATTTTGTCAAAATTTTATTTCTATGGAAAATATTGTCAAAATTTTATTTCTATAGAAAATTTCGTCAAAATTTTATTTCTATAGAACATTTTGTCAAAATTTTAGTTCTATAGAAAATTTCGTCAAAATTTTATAGAAATAAAATTGTGTCAAAATTGTATTGTTACAGACACTGTTGTCAAAACTGTTTATATAGAAAATTTTGTCAAAACTGTATTTCTATCGAAAATTTCGTCAAAATTGTATTTTTTTACAAAATTCTATTTCTATTGGAAATTTTTTCAAAATTTTATTTCTATAGAAAATTTTGTCTAAATTGTATTTCTATAGAAATTTTTGTGAAAATTGTATTGCTATAGAAACTTTTGTCAAAATATTATTTCTATAGAAAATTTTGTCGAAATTTTATTTCTATAGAACACTTTGTCAAAATTAAATTTTTATAGAAAATTTCGTCAAAATTTTATTTTTTATAGAAAATTTTGTCAAAATTTTTATTCTATAGAAAATTTTGTCAAAATTTTATTTCTATAGAAAATTTTGTCAAAATTTTATAGAAATAAAATTGTGTCAAAATTGTATTGTTACAGAAAATTTTGTCAAAACTGTATTTCTATTGAAAATTTTGTCAAAATATTTTTTTTTAATTTTAGTTCTATAGAAAATTTTGCCAAAATTGTTTTTCTATAGAAAATTGTCAAAATTGTATTTCTATAGAAACTTTTGTCAAAATATTATTTCTATAGAAAATTTTATCGAAATTTTATTTCTATAGAACATTTTGCCAAAATTTAATTTCTATAGAAAATTTTGTTAAAATTTTATTTCTATAGAAAATTTTTTAAAATTTTACTTCTTAGACAATTTTGTCAAAATTTTATTTCTATAGAAATTTTTGTCAAAATTGTATTTCTATAGAAAATTTTGTCAAAATTGTATTTCTATAGAAAATATTATTTTTGTCAAAATATTATTTTTAAAAATTTTAGTTCTATTAAAAATTTGTTCAAAATTTTATTTCTATAGAAAATTTTGTCGAAGTTTTATCTCTATAGAACGTTTTGTCAAAATTTAATTTCTATAGAACAATTTGTTAAAATTTTATTTCTATAGAAAATTTTGCCAAAATTTTATTTCTATAGAAAATTTTGTCAAAATTTTATTTCTATAGAAAATTTTGTCAAAATTGTACTTCTAAAGAAAATTTTGTCAAAATTTAATTTTTATAGAAAATTTCGTCGAAATTTTATTTTTATAGAAAATTTTGTCAAAATTTTATTTCTGTAGAAAATTTTGTCAACATTTTATTTTTATAGAAAATTTTGTCAAAATTTTATAGAAATAAAATTGTGTCAAAATTGTATTGTTACAGAAAATTTTGTCAAAATATTTTTTTTTACAATTTAGTTCTATAGAAAAGTTTGCCAAAATTGTATTTCTATAAAAAATTTTGTCAAAATTGTATTTTTATAGAAACTTTTGTCAAAATATTATTTATATTGAAAATTTTGTCGAAATTTTATTTCTATAGAACATTTTGTCAAAATTTAATTTCTATAGAAAATTTTGTTAAAATTATATTTCTATAGAAAATTTTGCCAAATTTTACTTCTATAGACAATTTTGTCAAAATTTAATTTTTATAGAAAATTTTGTCAAAATTTTATTTTTATAGAAGATTTTGTCAAAAAATTATTTCTATAGAAAATTTTGTCAAAATTTTACTTCTATAGAAAATTTTGTCAAAATTTTACTTCTATAGAATATTTTGTCAAAATTTAATTTTTATCGAAAATTTCGTCGAAATTTTATTTTTATAGAAAATTTTGTCAAAATTTTATTTCTATAGAAAATTTTGTCAAAATTTTATGGAAATAAAATTGTGTCAAAATTGTATTGTTACCGAAAATTTTGTCAAAACTGTACTTCTATAGAAAATTTTGTCAAAATATTTGTTTTTAAATTTTAGTTATATAGAAAAATTTTTCAAAATTTTATTTTCATAGAAAATTTTGTCAAAATTTTATTTCTATAGAAAATGTTGTCAAAATTGTATTTCTATAGAAAATGTTGTCAAAATTTTATTACTATAGAAAATTTTGTCAACATTTTATTTCTATAGAACATTTAGTCAAAATGTTATTTCTATAGAAAATTTAGTCAAAATTTTATTTCTGTAGAATATTTTGTCAAAATATTAATTCTATAGGAATTTTTTTCAAAACTTTATTTCTATAGAAAAATTTGTCAAAACTTTATTTCTATAGAAAATTTTGTTAATTTTAAATAACATAAATTAACTTAAGTAATAATAAATTACTTTTCTTGGCAATACTCATGCTCTTATTCGAATGCAATATGTGTATATCTCCGCGCTTATATTTCTTCTGGATGCTGTATTATTGCCCATGGCTACTGCATGTAGCCATGTATCTTTTTCGAGTTAGTTTACAAATATCCATGTTAGTAGATGTTTGTACACACACGTGTAAAAGCCGCTTAAAACAACATTAAGAAAAATGCATAAGAAAACAACAACGAAATACATTCAGATAGATAGTTTTTGGTACCAAACATTTTCATGAATTTTTAATAAAATTTATTGCAAATCACACGAGTAGGAATTATAAAGTGGAGGCAATATTGCGGGTGACTATCGTGCAAAGAGACATACATTTATTTGAGATTTTTTCTATTTGTTTGTTTTTGTCTCCTATGTTGATTTAAATTGCAAATTAGCGGCTTGTATGATGAGGAGATGACCTGTGAACACTTTTCGTATGCGTTTTTTTGTTTGGCCCATAGGTGGGTACTATGTTCGAATTTTGCCGCTAAAATGATATATGGATATATGGAAAAATATTATATCTTTTTTGTTGAAAATTTTATTATAACTTTGTGGAAAACGACCCAAAGCTGTAGATTTAAATATATATTATGTTTAAAATGAATTATTAAAGAAGCTTGCTAACTCTGGTACCCCAATGGACTAAATAGTTTAAGTAGGGTTAAACTAGTGGGCTTCAAGCTCTGATGAGAAAGGAAAATTAGATTAAAGTTGTGTACAAATACTTCCAGAACTATATTAGTCTGGTAGACCATATTTAAATTTCGTATAATGTACCTCCAAACATAGTGTTCTAGAAATTAACTTAATTACTTCACAAGAAGTTCGTTTGCGGTAATATATAAAAATCATTTCTATTATTATTCTAAATGTGTTTAAAGATAAAATATTATAAAAAAAAATAAGAAAAATTTTATTAATTTACATTTTTTCCTTATTTTTCTTAAATAAAATACGAATTACTGAAATAACATTACATTTGAAGAAAAAAAATAATCGATACTATTACTCTTTTAATCAAAGTAGAAACATTAAGTCAATTAAGTCAATGATTGAAATTTTAAAATTGTCAATTTAAAAATTAATTGATTAAATTAACGTTTTAATCAAACTCGGAAGAGTAAGACAATTAAAAAGTAATGGATATACATTTTTTTATTTTAATTAAATTTTGTATAAAAAACTATCAGTTTTTGAATCAAACTAGAAAGGATTACAAAAAGTTACAGAAAGTGATTGAATTATAGTATAGTGATTAAAAATAGTTTCGTTTTTAATGAAAAAACAAGTATATACGGCCGTAAGTTCGACCAGGCCGAATCTTGCGTAGAAACTTCTACTAAAGACTGTCATCCACAATCGAATTACCTGGGTTGCGGTAACACTTGCCGGTGGCAAGGTATCTTAAAACTTCTTAACACCGTCTCCTAAATTGTAAGTTAGTCCATACGGGGTATATATTAAGCCGATAAAATATATAATTCAGTTTGAAAATATTTTCTATGGAAATAAAATTTTGACAAATTTTCTATAGAAGTAAAATTTTGACAACATCTTCTAAGAAATAAAATTTTGACAAAATTTTCTATAGAATACAATTTTGACAAAATTGTCTATAGAAATAAAATTTTGACAAAATTTTCTATAGAAAAAAATATTGACCAAATTTTCTACAGAAATACCATTTTGACAAAATTTTCTACAGAAATAAAATGTTGACAAAATTTTCTATAACAATAAAATTTTGACAAAATTTTCTATAGAAATAAAATTTTGACAAAATTTTCTATAGCAAAAAAATTTTGACAAAATTTTCTATAGAAATAAAATTTTTACAAAATTTTCTATAACAATAAAATGTTGACAAAATTTTCTATAGAAATAAAATTTTGACAACATTTTCTCTAGAAATAAAATTTTGACAACATTTTCTCTAGAAATAAAATTTTGACAAAATTTTCTATGGAAATAAAATTTTGGAAGATTATTTTTGGCGATATGGACCAATTTTTGATTGATTGGCGATTGGCTATGTATACCTATAGACAGATTGGACCAATTTTTGCATGGCTGTTAGCGGCTTATACTAGCGCAATGTACCAAATTTCAACCGTATCAGATGAATTTTGCTACCCTAAGAGGTTCCGGAGGTCAAATCTGGAGATCGTATTTAATGAAAAAACAAGTATATACGACCGTAAGTTTGACCAGGCCGAATCTTATGTACCCTCCACCATGGATTGCGTAGAAACTTCTACTGCAGACTGTCGTCCACAATCGAATTGCCTTGGTTGCGGTAACACATACCGATGGGAAGGTATCTTAAAACTTCTTAACACCGTCTTCTAAATTGTAAGTTAGTCCATACGGGGTATCTATTAAACAAAAAAAAGGCCGATAAAATACGTATATAATTCAGCTTGTCTATGGAATTAAAATTTTGACAAAATTTTCTATATAAATACAATTTGGCAAAATTTTCTATAGAATATAGAAAATTTTATATAGAAAAATTTTTTTTTACAAAATTTTCTGTAGAAATAAAATTTTGACAAAATTTTCTATAACAATAAAATTGTGACAAAATTTTCTAAAGAAATTAAATTTTGACAAAATTTTCTGTAGAAATAAAATTTTGACAAAATTTTCTGTAGAAATAAAATTTTGACAAAATTTTCTGTAGAAATAAAATTTTGACAAAATTTTCTATAACAATAAAATTTTGACAACATTTTCTATAGAAATAACATTTTGGTAGATTATTTTTGGCGATATGGACCAATTGGCTATATATAACTATAGACAGATATGGACCAATTTTTGGCTGATACTAGCGCAATGTACCAAATATCAACCGAATCGGATGAATTTTGCTACCCCAACAGGTTCCGGAGGTCAAATCTGGGGATCGATTTATATGGGGGCTATATATAATTATGGACCGATATGGACCAATTTTTGCATGGCTGTTAGAGACCATATACGTACATCACGTACCAAATGTCAACCGGATTGGATGAATTTTGCTCCTGCAAGAGGCTCCGTACATTTTCCAAGAAATAAAATTTCGACAAAATTTTCTAAGAAATACAATTTCGACAAAATTTTGTATAGAAATAAAATTTTGACAAAATTTTCTGTAGAAAAAAAATTTTGATAAAATTTTCTATAGAAATAAAATTTTGACAAAATTTTCTGTAGAAATAAAATTTTGATAAAATTTTCTATAGAAATAAAATTTTGATAAAATTTTCTATAGAAATAAAATTTTGAATTTTGCTCCCCCAAGAGGCTCCGGAGGTCAAATCTGGGGATCGGTTTATATGAGGCTATATATAATTATGGACCGATGTGGACCAATTTTTACATGGTTGTTAGAGATCATATACTAACACCACGTACCAAATTTCAACCGGATCGGATGAAATTTGCGCTTACAAAGAGGATCCGCAAGCCAATTATGGACCGATGTGGACCAATTTTTGCACGGTTGTTAGGTACTAACACCACGTACCAAATTTCAACCGAATCGGATGAATTTTGCTACCCCAAGAGGATCCGCTAGCCAAATCTAGGGGTCGGTTTTTATGGGGGCTTAACGTAAAAGTGGTTCGATATGGCCATCCGACCTGCGTCAATAACAACTACTTATTCCAAGTTTCAAGTCGATAGTTTGTTTCGTTCGGAAGTTAAGGTGATTTCAACAGATGGACGGACGGACATGATAAGATCGACTCAGAATTTCACCACGACCCAGAATATATATACTTTATGGGGTCTTGAAGCAATACTTCGATGTGTTACAAACGGAATGACAAAGTTAATATACCCCTTATCCTATGGTGGGGTGTATAATTAATTGAATTTTGCAATCAACATCGATCAAAAAATTTAATTGAATCAATTAAAACATTAATTGAATTTTGCTAATGAAATCAATTAAGTTTTTAATCAAGTATTTTTTCGATGCTCAATTAAAACTTTGATTATTGCTCTCTTTTTGGGGATTTAAGAGATTTCAATTATAAAATTAATAAAATTGATCAATAAGTTTTGTGTTTGAATCAGAATTTGTTTGTGTGTATGATAAGCCCATTTAAAAGCCATTACCTCTGATCCAATTTTGCACCACTTCCGGATTCAAATAGATAATTTCCATTATCTGAATGATTCAAAATCACTTAAGATTTAATACAAATAAATTGAAAGCATTAGCCAGATTGTAAATTCATTTGTTACCTTGGGCTAACTGCATAGAAAAAATATCACCAAAATATTTCCAATTAAAATATTCATTGAATTTGATTTTTTTAAATAAATAAATTAATGGTTACAATAAACTTTTTAATCAAGAAAGATACATTAAGCTAATGAATTCAGTGATAGAAAATTTTTAATTAAAAAATTAATTGGTACAATTAACTTTTTTTTATCAAACTAGGAAGACTAATTCAGTTAGCAAAGGTGATGGAAATTTTGTCAAAATTTTATTTTTATAGAAAATTTTGTCAACATTTTATTTCTATAGAACATTTAGTCAAAATGCTATTTCTATAGAAATTTTAGTCAAAATTTTATTTCTGTAGAACATTTTTTCAACTAACTGCATAGAAAAAATATCACCAAAATATTTCCAATTAAAATATTGATTGAAGTTGATTTTTATACCCTCCACCATAGGATGGGGGTATATTAACTTTGTCATTCCGTTTGTAACACATCGAAATATTGCTCTAAGACCCCATAAAGTATATATATTCTGGGTCGTGGTGAAATTCTGAGTCGATCTAAACATGTCCGTCCGTCCGTCCGTCTGTCCGTCTGTCCGTCTGTCCGGCTGTCCGTCCGTCTGTGGAAATCACGCTAACTTCCGAACGAAACAAGCTATCGACTTGAAACTTGGCACAAGTAGTAGTTATTGATGTAGGTCGGATGGTATTGAAAATCGGCCATATCGGACCACGTTTACGTATAGCCCCCATATAAACCGATCCCCAAATTTGGCTTGGGGAGCCTCCCGGAGCAGCAAAATTCATCCGATCCGGTTGAAATTTGGTACCTGATGTTAGTATACGGCCTCTAACAACCATGCAAAAATTGGTCCATATCGGTCCATAATTATATATAGCTCCCATATAAACCGATCCCCAGATTTGACCTCCGGAGCCTCTTGGAGGAGCAAAATTCATCCGATCCGGTTGAAATTTAGTACGTGGTCTTAGTATACGGTCTCTAACACCCATGCAAAAATTGGTCCATGTCGGTCCATAATTATATATAGCCCCCATATAAACCGATCCCCAGATTTGACCTCCGGAGCCTCTTGGAGGGGGAAAATTCATCCGATCCGGTTGAAATGTGGTACCTGATGTTAGTATACGGTCTCTAACAACCATGCAAAAATTGGTCCATATCGGTCCATAATTATATATAGCCCCCATATAAACCGATCCCCAGATTTGACCTCCGGAGCCTCTTGGAGGGGCAAAATTCATCCGATCCTGTTGAAATTTGGTACCTGATGTTAGTATACGGTCTCTAACAACCATGCAAAAATTGGTCCATATCGGTTCATAATTATATATAGCTCCCATATAAACCGATCCCCAGATTTGACCTCAGGAGCCTCTTGGAGGAGCGAAATTCATCCGATCCAGTTTAAATTTGGTACATGGTGTTAGTATATGGTATCTAACAACCATGCAAAAATTGGTCCATATCGGTCCATAATTATATATAGCAAAAGTCATCCGATGCGGTTGAAATTTGGTACATTTTGTCAATATATGGCCTCTAACAGCCATGTAAAAATTGGTCAATATCGGTCTTTAGTTATATATAGCCGATGACTTATTCCACAAAAATTGGTCCATATCGCCAAAAATAATCTACCAAAACTTTATTTCCATAGAAAATTTTGTCAAATTTTATTACTATAGAAAGTTGTGTCAAAATTTCATTTCTATAGAAAATTTTGTAAAAAATTTATTTCTGTAGAAAATTTTGTCAACATTTTATTTCTATACAAAATTTTGTCAACATTTTACTTCCATAGAAAATTTTGTCAACATTTTATTTCTATAGAAAATTTTGTCAAGTTTTTATTTCTATAGAAAATTTTGTCAAAATTTTATTTCTATACTATATTATTTAATCGGCCTTTTTTGTTTTGTTTAATATATACCCCGTATGGGCTAACTTACAATATAGAAGACAGTGTTAAAAAGTTTTACGATACCTTGCCATCGGCAAGTGTTATCGCAACCCAAGTAATTCGATTGTGGATGACAGCCTTTAGTAGAAGTTCCTACGCAATCCATGGTGGAGGGTACATAAGATTCGGCCTGGCCGAACTTACGGCCGTATATACTTGTTTTTAATTAATAAATTAATGGTTACAATAAACTTTTTAATCGAGAAAGAAACATTGAGCTAATGAAGTCAGTGATAGAAAATTTTTAATTAAAAAATTAATTGGTACAATTAATTTTTTTGTATCAAACTCGGAAGACTAAGCCAGTTAGCAAAGGTGATGGAATTTTTTTTTTATATTTTTATTAAAAAATTATTTTTAAATCAAACTAAAGCCACTATGTCAGTTAAGAAAGTAATTGAAAATTGTTAAGTTTTTAACTAAAAAATTAATTGAGTTTTGTAATCAACATCAATTAAATTTTTAATTGAATAAATTAAAAAATTGAAATTAATTAATCATTTTAATTAAGTATGTTTGTTATGCACAATTAAAACTGTGATTGATACAAAAAGATTTCTGATTCAGTCACAAAATCAATTGGATCAATTAATCAGAATTTTTTTTGTGTGAGGGTACAATTCACATTTTATTCCCCTCTTCATCTTCAGTTTCTATGTCATATACAATGCAACCATGAGCCATATCTGCTTTCTTAGTCTAACCCTTTGATATTTTCATTTATTTCCTTCACTTTAGTCTAAAGGCCATAATGTATTAAATAATTGGAATCACTTTTACACACCAAATGCTTGTAATCTGGTGCTATTTTCATACCATCACTAATGGAACATAGTTACCGTTTTTTTCAAGTCAAGTTTTTGGCAGATGTTTTAGATGTTCAGTTTTATTTTGAGAAACTATGAAGAAACAAAAAAACGCAAGTGAAACTGCTAACAAGAATCTCTGTCAAATTCGTTTCGTGTCCTTCTTTTAACAAGTGCTTAACAAGGTATCTTCTTCGGTATGACTTAGTAACATACTTTGTGGACACTTTGATTAAAGTATATCTACCCAAAAATATTGTTTTAACCGTGGTGCTTTACGAGTTACGTTTTTAGATATCGTGAATTTTTAATTTTGTGTTTTTTTGTCTGCAATTAAATAGTAGTGTGCATCTGTTTTTTTTTGTTTGCAAAATTGAACAAACATTTAAAAATTTAGTTGTATTTTCATTAAACACGCAATTTCTATCTTGGATATTTCATCTCACTTTAGTTTTGCTATTACTATACTCGTACTTGTAAAATGTGTGCTTCAGTAGACATTCACAATTAAAGCTAGCCATAAATTCTTGCGTATAACATAGAAAATGCATACAATTACTTTAAAGTGATTTTATAGAATAGATATATATGGAGAGTTCCATAACCAATTTCGGCCTAACACCAAGTAGGTAGGTATAGGAAAATTGGATAAAATTCCATATAATTCTTGGACTCTGTGTACCTCAACTCAAAAACAGTCTTAGGTAAAAGCAAATGTCTCATCAAATTTGCATGATTATTATTAACCTAATATGGGTTCCTTAGACAGCTTATTGGCAAATTAGATTACCTTAAATTGCCCTGAAATCGGTTAGAATAGAATCTAGAATCGCTTATTCTACCACTCATATAGAACATTCTCGTTTCCCAACTTCAATTGAAAATATTTTTCATATTATTTAATTTTGTTTTTCAATTTTTATTTCATGGAATATCCTATATTTAGATTATTATCTCTCAGCTCTGTGACTGCTACTAAGGCAGTCATTATTTTATTTAACCAAATAAGGAAATAGGTATTTATTTTTTTTTGCCTCTTACTTAATTGCTGAGTTTAGTGTCTATCATTTATTGTCATGGATATAATCTTCATTTTTCTTTGTATCCCGTTGAGGCTAGTCTAAGCACCTCTCCTTAAAGATGTCCATTTAAAGGGGAGATTGTTCATTCGAAGGGGTCGATCGATTACTCTTGAATGGTAACCAACTTTAGACCCGTCCGCTGGGTTTCTTACAAAAATTTGGTGTTTCTAACAATTAGTGTTTGGTATTTTAATATGAAATTCATTGTGATGCCTTTATCAGATCAACACGGTATTTGGTCACGATTTCATCGGCATCCTCTTCTTTTCTTTTTCAAAGCGAAAAAAGAAGTGTATATGTGTCTAAAATATCTTTTAAGGATGAATAATGTTTGTTTTTTTTTTTTTTGGTATTGTAAGGCTTTTTGGGATTTGTGGATATTTTTCATCTTTATAGGAAGATATACGTATACTTCCTTGTTATATTTGTTTGCATTATTTTGTTTTTTTAAATAATCAATTACATGTAGATACAATTAATAACATTTGCAAATATATTTTTTTAATATTTGCAAATAATTAAAATATTTCCAACTATAAAGTTGAAAACGTTCAAAAGTTGACTAATACAACCCATCAAAAAAAGCGTCGCCAAAAAAGTAATGAAAATGGTATTTTTGTGGATCCGTCCTCCATTTCAAATGCCGTAGCACAGAAATTGAGGAAGAAATCCATTATTTTATAATGAAGACTATGTCTTATTTTTAATAAATTCTGTTAATGATACTACTCAAATTTGCCACAATGTAATCTTTATGAGTATAAATTATACCTGCAAAATATTATACAAATCGGTTTATATTTAGTTATAGCTCCAATATACACTAATAGAAAAAAATACGTACGAACATTGTGAACGGATGGTATGAAAATAATAATCCAGCAAAAAAATTTGGAAGTTCTTCTAAAGGCACAACTTTAAAAGCACTTTCAAAAATGTCCTCCAAAAGAAGTTCTTTATTTTAGCCGCACAGCAAGTTCATTTGAGTCAATTTTTTATTACTCGATTTTTTTCATATTTTTAATGGAAAATTTTAAATTTTGTGTTTCAAATAGGCTAAAAATAGATTAAGAATTAATAAAATGATAAAAATTCTTTAAATTTTGCCGAAAGAAATGCCAAATCCATTCTAGAAAATTTGCGAATTTTTGAAAATATTTGATGTCAAACGTTCCACGCAAGCGTAAAAATGCATTATAACTCATAAAAATTTTTAAAAATTATTTATTTGTCAAAATATCACAAAATTTCTTAATTCACATCCAAAATACTGAATTCGCATTGCACCTTAAGAAGTGATGCAAATTCAGCGCAAGGGCTGTTAAAATGGTGGCCATCCGTCCTATGACAAGCCCATGTTAAATTCATCGCTTCTGCGCCAATTTTGCACCACTTCCGGATCCAAAAAGAACATTTTCACTACTTTTCTGACGACGCCATTTTACTGGGAAGTTAACGGTTTCGTCCACCGACGTTCACGAGGGCGTTCATTTTTCTTTAGTCATGAAAAGCCTTGAAATAATCGTTAGTTGTTGTTATAGCTACACCGTCAATGTTGCAATTGGCTAAGGTGGCTGTTAACGCGAATGGATCCAAATTCGAGTCACATTAGCGGCAAAAATGCAGATGTATAAATAGTTAGAATTTGTAATGTAACTTAAGTGTAATAGTTACAGGATTAAAAACAAAAATAAAAAAAATTGTAAAAGTTATTTTTCGAAATTTTTAGGATCTAAAAAAATAAACTGAATGGAATTTTATATAAAATAGAAACAGTAATAAAATAATTGTACGGGATTCGAACGTGGGTCACGGTTGCCACTCGAGTCATAAATAATGTAACAAAATTTGGAAAAAAAAATCTTATTTATCTACATTTTATTTTGTCAATATTTTATTTCCATAGAAAATTTTGTCAACATTTTATTTCTATAGAAAATTTAGTCAACCAAACAAAAAAATCTTATTTTCCAAAATTTTATTTTCATCGAAAATTTTGTCAACATTTTATTTCTATAGAAAATTTAGTCTACCTTTATAGGACCTTGAGTCTTGTTGAGCAGGAACTCAATAAATACAAAAAAACTTTTATTTCTATAGAAAATGTTGTCAAAATTTTTTCAAAATTTTATTTCTATAGATAATTTTGTCAAAATTTTATTTCTACAGAAAATTTTGTCAAAATTTTATTTCTACAAAAAATTTTGTCAAAATTTTATTTCTACAGAAAATTTTGTCAAAATTTTATTTCTATAGAAAATTTTGTCAAATTTTTATTTCTACAGAAAATTGTGTCAATATTTTATTTCTATAGAAAATTTTGTCAAAATTTTATTTCTATAGAAAATTTTGTCAACATTTTATTTCTATAGAAAATTTTGTTAAAATTTTATTTCTATAGAAAATTTTATCAAAGTTTTATTTCTATAGAAAATTTTGTCAAAATTTTATTTCTAGAGAAATTTTGTCAAAATTTTTTAAAAATTTTATTTAAATAGAAAATTCTTTCAAAGTTGTTTTGATATAGAAAATTTTGTCAAATTTTTATTTATATAGAAATATTTTGCAAATTTTTATTTGTATAGAAAAATTTGTCAAAATTAGATTTCTATAGAAAATTTTGTCAAAATTTTATTTCTATAGAAATTTTATTTGGGCTTTGCTCAAATAAATTTGACAAACATTATTTTCCTCTGTTGGTTAAGCGACGCTTGTAGTTTAGTCAACGCAATGGTTTTTAAGCTGAGATCAAAACAACAAATATGATTGGAGTACAAACTAACAATAACAAAACAAATCGAAAATTTTATTTCTATAGAAAATTTTGACATTTATTTCTATAGAAAATTTCGACATTTATTTCTATAGAAATTTTGTCAAAATTTTATTTCTATAGGAAATTTGGTCAAAATTTTATTTCTATATATAATTTTGTCAAAATTTTATTTGTACAGAAAATTTTGCCAAAATTTTATTTCTACAGAAAATTTTGTCAGAATTTTATTTCTATAGAAAATTTTGTCAATATTTTATTTCTATAGAAAATTTTGTCAAAAGTTTATTTCTATAGAAAATTTTTACAAATTTTATTTCTATAGAAAATTTTGTCAAAATTTTATTTCTATAGAAATTTTGTCAAAAATTTTTCAAAATTTTATTTAAATGGAAAATTCTTTCAAATTTGTTTTGATATAGAAAATTTTGTCAAAATTTTATTTATATAGAAGTATTTTTCAAATTTTTATTTGTATAGAAAAAATTTTCAAAATATTATTTCTATAGAAAATTTTGTCGAAATTTTATTTCTATAGAAATTTTATTTGGGCTTTGCTCAAATAAATTTGACAAACATTCTTTTCCTCTGTTGGTTAAGCGACTCTTGTAGTTTAGTCAACGCAATGGTTTTTAATCTGAGATCAAAACAACAAACATGATTGGAGTACAATCCAACAATAACAAACTAAAACGAAAATTTTATTTCTATAGAAAATTTTGACATTTATTTCTATAGAAAATTTTGACATTTATTTCTATAGGAAATTTTGTCAAAATTTTATTTGTATAGAAAATTTTGTCAAAATTTTATTTCTATAGAAAACCTTGTCAAAATTTTATTTCTATAGAAAATTTAGTCAAAATTTTATTTCTATCGAAAAATTTGTCAAAAGTTTATTTCTATAGAAAATTTTGTCAAAATTTTATTTCTATAGAAAATTTTGTCAAAATTTTATTTCTATAGAAAATTTTGTCAAAATTTTATTTCTGTAGAAAATTTTGTCAAAATTTTATTTCTGTAGAAATTTTGTCAAAATTTTATTTCTATAGAAATTTTGTCAAAAAATTTCAAAATTTTATTTAAATAGAAAATTCTTTCAAATTTGTTTTTGTATAGACAATTTTGTCAAAATTTTATTTAGATAGAATTATTTTTATTGTATTGCTATTAAATTTTGTGTCAAAATTGTATTTGTTTTAAAATTTAGTCAAAATTTAATTTCTATAGAAAATTTTGCCAAAATTTCATTTCTATAGAAAATTGTGTCAAAATTTTATTTCTACAGAAAATTGTGTCAAAAAATTTAATTTCTATAGAAAATGTTGTCAAAATTTTATTTCTATAGAAAACCTTGTCAAAATCTTATTTCTATAGAAAATTTTGTCAAAATTTTATTTCTATTGAAAACTTTGTAAAAATTTTATTTCTATAGAAAATTTTGTCAAAATTTTATTTCTATAGAAAATTTTGTCAAAATTTTATTTCTATAGAAAATGTTGCCAAAATTTTATTTCTATAGAAAATTTTGTCAAAATTTTATTTCTATAGAAAATTCTGTCGAAATTTTATTTCTATAGAAAATTTTGTCAAAATTTTATTTCTATAGAAAATTTTGTCAAAATTTTATTTCTATAGAAAATTTAGTCAAAAATTTAGTTCTATAGAAAATTTTGTCAAAATTCTATTCTGTAGAAAATTTTGTCAAAATTTTATTTCTATAGAAAATGTTGCCAAAATTTTATTTCTATAGAAAATTTTGTCAAAATTTTATTTCTATAGAAAATTCTGTCGAAATTTTATTTCTATTGAAAACTTTGTAAAAATTTTATTTCTATAGAAAATTTTGTCAAAATTTTATTTCTATAGAAAATTTTGTCAAAATTTTATTTCTATAGAAAATGTTGCCAAAATTTTATTTCTATAGAAAATTTTGTCAAAATTTTATTTCTATAGAAAATTCTGTCGAAATTTTATTTCTATAGAAAATTTTGTCAAAATTTTATTTCTATAGAAAATTTTGTCAAAATTTTATTTCTATAGAAAATTTAGTCAAAAATTTAGTTCTATAGAAAATTTTGTCAAAATTCTATTCTATAGAAAATTTTGTCAAAATTTTATTTCGGTAGAAAATTGTATTTATATAGAAAATTTTTGTCAAAATTGTATTTCTATAGAAAATTTTGTCAAAATTTTATTTCTATAGAAAATTTTGTCAAAATTTTATTTCTATAGAAATTTTGTCAAAAATTTATTTCTATAGAAATTTTGTCAAAAAATTTTCAAAATTTTATTTAAATAGAAAATTCTTTCAAATTTGTTTTGATATAGAACATTTTGTCAAAATTTTATTTATATAGAAATATTTTTCCAATTTTTATTTGTATAGAAAAAATTTTTCAAAATATTATTTCTATAGAAAATTTTGTCAAAATTTTATTTCTATAGAAATTTTATTTGGGCTTTGCTCAAATAAATTTGTAGTTTAGTCAACGCAATGGTTTTTAAGCTGAGATCAAAACAACAAATATGATTAGAGTACAAACCAACAATAACAAAACAAAACGAAAATTTTATTTCTATAGAAAATTGTGACAAAATTTTATTTCTATAGAAAATTTAGTCAACATTTTTTTTCTATAGGAAATTTTGTCAAAATTTTATTTTTATAGAAAATTGTGTCAAAATTTTATTTCTATAGAAAACTTTGTCAAAATTTTATTTCTATAGAAAATTTAGTCCATATTTTATTTCTATAGAAAATTTAGTTATTATTTTATTTCTATGGAAAATTTTTTGAAAATTGTATTGCTATAGGAAATTTTGTCAAAATTTTATTTCTATAGAAAATTTAGTCAAAATTTTATTTGTATAGGAAATTTTGTCAAAATTTTATTTCTATAGAAAATTTTGTCAAAATTTTATTTCTGTAGAAAATTTAGTCCAAATTTTATTTTTAACGAAAATGTTGTCAAAATTTTATTTCTATAGAAATTTTGTCAAAATTTTATTTCTATAAAATTTTGTCAAAAATTTTTAAAATTTTCATTTAAATAGAAAATTCTTTCAAATTTGTTTTTGTATAGACAATTTTGTCAAAATTTTATTTATGTAGAAATATTTTTCAAATTTTTATGTCTATAGAAAATTTTTTCAAAATTATATTTCTATTAACATTTGTGTCAAAATAGTATTTATAGTAAAATTTAGTCAAAATTTTATTTCTACAGAAAATTGTGTCAAAAAATTTTATTTCTATAGAAAATTGTGTAAAAATTTTATTTCTATAGAAAATTTTGTCAAAATTTTATTTCTATAAAAAATTTTCTTTTTATGTTGAATATGTGAAACCTCTTAATTGGAGATGAATACTTTGCATAATCTACCAAAACATCAAAAATTCTACCAAACAGTAAAAAGTCTACCATTTTTGGTGGACATCTTCCAATTGTGGCAACTGTGACCTGGGTCCTCATTAATCTTATTTAGCATTAAAAGTTAAATCGGGTATGTCTGATTGTTTCGATAATGCATGGTGTCGTTTTATTGTTGTCACATTGACAGCCTGTTCTTCGTTTAGCACCATATGTGTGTTGATTCACTTTTATGCACGGATTGTTTTGAAATGTGCACGCCGTTCACGATTTTTTCTATGGACGTGTATGTATCGGCCGATTTACCGTAATTTTGCCAAAAATATCAGACATATTTCTCTCACCTATTAACCGATGTAACTCAGAATTTATATAAGAACACCCCTTTATGGTATGGTTCATATCGCATCAGATTTAGATATAGCTCCCATATATAATTGTCACCTAATTATCAAGAAATTTTTCACAATACTCTCATGTATCTTTTTCAAATTTAGCAAATTTAACACGATTTCGGCTTGGAAAATATCAGGTATATCAGTTCAAACGTAGATAAAACTTCTACTTAATTCACTTGTTTTAATTTAACTTAATGTTTTGTTCTTTTCTAAGATGGATTTTGGTTTTAATGATATCAAATTTCATTGCAATGCAAATATTTTTTACAATATTTTAAACTTCCTGGAATTAAGTGATTATTTATAACATTTCTTAATGTACATTTTTGCAATTAGCTACTTACTTAAAATACATAAGAAACTCACATAGAACATAAATGCAACACAAATTGGATAGATGACATTATGGGAATATGTATTAGACTTCCATTATCAGCTCTATAACTCATCATCATATCAACTTGTTTCCCTGACACTTGAAATGAATTCATGAACAAGGCTTCATGGTTAATCATGGTTGGAGCATGTGTACACGTAAAATTAATACAATATTGAGTGTTCAATAAATAATGAAGCGTAAACCGTTAAATTTGAAATTAAATATTCAAAAATGCAAATGACACCACTACCACACTACCAGCATCAGCCAATAATGTGATTCAATACTCGGAAACTCGAAGGTAAAGAGAGAAAAACAAAATCAGTGACTTACATAGTAGCCATGTAAGTCCATAGGTGCATTTATTTTCCGTTAGCCGCAAAAATCTTATCTTACCGCAAATATTCCGCTGACAAATTGGACAAGATCGAAATGGAAATGAAGACGATAATGATGATGCCAATGGCAATATAGATGATTTTTCTGTTGTAGAAGAAGATTCTGTTAAAATTTTGCATTACCGGGGGAGAGAGAGAGGGAGATCGAGAGATGTGTTTAGATTTTAGGTTTTTTTTTTTAGTTTTGTTGATTTGTAATTGAAATTCCATAAACTAATAACAAAAAGAATTGAGTAAAATCAAAAAAAAAAAATTGCGAATCAACGGCGAGCGAGCATTTAGACGACCAGCAGAAACGTAGAAAACCCCGACAATAACTGAAGATGGCTAAACAAATATGGTCTAAAACAAAAAAGCCAGATTTGAAATCATCTCAAGTTTTACTCACTGGAAAAGATGTCAAATGCAAGTCTTACGACTCGAGGAGAGGTAAAAAGAGTAGAGCCGTATTTAAAATAGTGATTTTATACAATTTATAAAACGAATGCGATTTCGAGTATTTGCGGTTGCGTATTGCGAAATTCAAACTCATATGATGATCACCACCACCATTTGCGTCATCAATAAGAATTTGTATTTGATTCTTGGCATGTGAAACATCTTGGTTATTGTTTTTTTTTTTCAGTTTATTTAGAAGCATCTTCATAAGAGAACTTCTAAGATTTGCTATAAGTTTGGTGAAGGCCATAGTGGCCAGTTTTGGCCAAGTTTTAAGTATTCAAGATAGTTGTATGCGTATGCAATCACATAACGTTATCGATCTTCGTTATTTCTCTCTCGTTTTATTTTTGTCTGCAGTTTCTGCAGGTGTTTTATGGAATATTAATCTTAGATATAAAAACAACTAAAAGAATTATTTATTTGCGAAATTCAAATCAGCCGGTCTCAAATATAGCCCATCATGGTATAGATGAATTCGCTGAGAAAAACTTCACACATGTGCATCAGTCACAAAAACAAAAAACCGCACCCTAGGCTCATAACTCATAACAGTGAAACAAAAAAGAAAATAAGATATATTAAATTAAATTGAATTGATTAATAAAATTTAAAAATACAATTAATTGAACTAAAATTACAATTTTTATATTAACGGCTATTTTCATATAGCTCCGTTAGTCTTTAACTGCCAAATAACAGAAAAAAATTGAAATATTTTTTCTCCTGTTAACTTTAACTGAACAATTTTCAGCAGTTAAGTTTCTAACTGGCATATGGAATATATACGCAAGATGACAGATTTGTATATATCACGGTTTAAAAGCTCGTTAGCTAACGTAGCACTAACGGAGCTTCATGAAAATGGGGGTAAATCTAATTCATTTGTAAATCTAAATAAATTAGGTAAGATTTAAATTAAAATAAAAATTTTATTGATTATTTTGTGGTTTTTAGTATTTTGTTTTATATATGTTGCGCATAACTTACCATAGCAATTGAAGTTACATTTAGAATTAGAATTAAATTATATTGTTTTGACTTCAGCCATACGTTGACTACAAAACAAAGAAAATAATAGTACCAATCATAGTTTTAATTGGACATCAAAAATATTTGATTAAAAAATTAATTAATTTCATTAGAAAATTTCAATTATTTTTTTAATTGATTCAATTAAAAATTTGATTGATGTTGATTGGAAAAATCATTCGGCTTTTTAATTGATTCAATTAAATATTTAGTTGGACTTCAATCCAAATTCCAATTAACTTTTTAATTAAATCAGTTAAACAATAAATTAAGTCTTGCAATCGACATTGATTACATTTTTAATTAAAATTGTTATTGGAACAATTAATTATTTGATAACAACCTCAAAAATGTTCTATCATTTTCATAACTAACTTTGTGTTCTTAGGTTGGTCAAAAAATGATTGTATCAATTAATTTTTTATTAAGAATTGAAATAATTCAATCATTTTTTAATTGAGTAGTCTTCCTAGTTAATTTTTTAATTAAAATGTTAAAAATATTCAATGATTATCCTAATTGACGTAGTCTTTCTAGTTTGATTAACAAATTAAAAATTTTAAAACTTTGCTAAAATTTTTTTTGAAATTATAATTAAACTTGGAATTGGAAAAAAAATTAAAATTACGTTTGAAAATATAATTAAACTTAAAACTTAAACTAAACGGATATTTAGAATTAAATTAAATTTAAAATAACAAAACAACGTAGAACTAAATTAAAATTGTCTTAAACTAAAATTAAATTTAAATAAAAATTAAAAATTATTCACTCATTTTCATAACTAACTTTGTGTTCTTAGGTTGGTCAAAAAATGATTGTATCAATTAATTTTTTATTAAAAATTAAAATAATTCAATCATTTTTTAACTGAGCAGTCTTCCATAGTTTGATTAAAAAGTTAATTGTATACATTAATTTTTAAATAAAATATTAAAAATATTCAATGATTGTCCTAATTGACGTAGTCTTTCTAGTTTGATTAACAAATTAAAAATTTTAAAACTTTGCTAAAATTTTTTTGGAAATTATAATTAAACTTGGAATTAGAACAAAAATTAAAATTACGTTTGAAAATATAATTAAACTTAAAACTTAAATTAAACTGATATTTAGAATTAAATTAAATTTAAAATAACAAAACAACGTAGAACTAAATTAAAATTATCTTAAACTAAAATAAAATTTAAATAAAATAAAATAATATAATATAATATAATATAATATGTAATAATAAAATAATAAATTAAAATTTTAAGTATGAAACTAAGAAAATAATTTAAATTAAAATTAAAAATCAAGGGTTAAGTAAAGATTGAAAATAACATTTAATTTCAATTTTAGAATGAAATTAAAATTTTAGAATTAAATTTAAAATAAACAAACAACGTAGAACTAAATTAAAATTTGCTTCAAATTAACCTAAAATTTAATTTAATTGAATTGATATAAAAAATAAAATTATAAATATGAAATTGAAAAAATATTTTAAATTAGAATTAAAACTGGAAATCCAGGGTTAAGTAAAGATTGAAATTAAAATTTAATTTCAATTTTAGAATGAAATTCAAATTTTAGAATTAAAGTTAAAACAAACAGAAGAACTAAATTAAAATAGGTTTAAATTAATATAAAATTTAATTTAAATGAATTGAAATAAAATATAAAATTATAAATATGAAACTAAAATTTAATTAAAATTTTAGAATGAAATTAAAACTTTAGAATTAAAGTTAAAATAAACAAACAACGTAGAACTAAATTAAAATTTGCTTCAAATTATATAACCTAAAATTTAATTTAATTGAATTGACATAAAAATTAAAATTATAAATGTGAAACTAAGAAAATAACTTAAGTTAAAATTAAAACTAAAAACAAAAATTAAATAAAGATTAAAATTATTAATTTTTGTATTAATTTTAGAAAGGAATTAAAATTAAATTTAGAATTTAGATTAAAATTACATTTCGATTTAAAATTAAATTAAAAGTTAAATTTGAAAAATAAATTAGAAATAATTTCATTTGACAATCTGTCTTTTAACAAAATATAGGAATAATTATTTGAATATTGTTGATTTCTGATTTGATTTATTTCTTATTATTTTCATTTGCTTAAATTTCTTCCATTTCTTTCTTTGTGTGCATATACCAATCAATTTTTTTTTACTTTGGTCATCTTTTGTACATACCTTAAAATATTAATAACCGATTTAAGTTATTTAATAAATTTTCTTTTAGCTTTTCATCGTTGGTCCCAGTGTGCTTATATGCATACGCATACGAAGAAGCTGCTTAGCGATAAACCAGTTCATTATGAAAACACGAAATACTTTTTTGACACTTGCTAACTAAATAATGATTAAATTAGAATAAAGTAACATACATAACATGGGTAGTAAACTACATAAAACCACTATTAATATGTATAGTCCTAGATGTTTGAAAGCCATTTGTTTGCTTTATTTTCTTACCTTCAAGAAGACCACAAACAAAGTTCCCAACACACATTCTAATAAAAATTCACTTTCGTTGCCTTTTTTTATCGAACTTCTTTTTCCCAACTAATCTAATTAAATTAAATTCGGAACCGGCATCAAATACATACATGCACACACTTAATCTTAATTCGAAATGTGGTTTGGAAAGATTTTTTGCATATTTAGTTTTTTGTTTTTGGTTTGTTTGCATAATCACTCATAAACAAAATTAATAGTATTATAATAAGCGCTATAAGAATATTTATTATAACGGGGTTTAATACCCTACAATATGTCGGATATTGTTGGTAGTTAAGGTTTTATTTTACTAATCTAATTAGTAGTGGGTAAAATTGCAATAAATGTAATGAAAATAATGAGCACTTTAATCATTTTTTGTATTTCCGAAGTCTGTATGTCATTAAATTTCATTTATTTGTGATTTTCAAGTTTGTGTCTTGAATCTTTTGTTTTATTGTTATTAGTGTGCATCTCAACAAGATGTAAACATTGGTAAACATTGGTAAACACCATATTGATCCCTTCCCTGAGAGAATGATCACTTCCCTAAGAGATATAGAAGTTTATGTCTTAAGTCTTTTGATTTCCTCTGTTCTGTCGTTTTCCTTTCATTTATGAGTGATTTTCAAGTTTGTGTTTTGAATCTTTTGTTTTATTTTTATTAGTGTGTATCTCAAAAAGATATAAGCATTGGTAAATACCATATTGATCCCTTTCCTGAGAAAATGATCCGTTTCCTAAGAGATTGAGAAGTTTATGTCTTAAGTCTTTTGATTTCCTCTGTTCTGTCGTTTTCCTTTCATTTATGAGTGATTTTCAAGTTTGTGTTTTGAATCTTTTGTTTTATTGTTATTAGTGTGTATCTCAAAAAGATATAAACATTGGTAAATACCATATTGATCCCTTCCCTGAGAAAATGATCCGTTCCCTGAGAGATTGATAAGTTTATGTCTTAAGACTTTTGGTTTCCTCTGTTCTGTCGTGTTTCTTTCATTTTGTGAGTGATTTTCAAGTTTGTGTCTTGAATCTTTTGTTTTATTTTTATTAGTGTGCATCTCAACAAAATGTAAACATTGCAAACACCATATTGATCCCTTCTCTGGGAGATTGATTGAGTAGTTTTAAGTTTATGTCTTAAGTCTTTAGTTTTCCACTGCCCTGTCATACATACAGAAGCACTTAATAGCGTATCATTTATTTCGTATACACCTCATCTATTTACAATACCTATACGCGAAATTAATGTTCGCATTAGCAAGTGTGTTGAGTTCATATTAATATATCCAGTTTGTTTTTTTTTTTTTTGTTAATTTATGAACATGCATATGCGGCATAAGATGAATTACGCTAGATAATGTTTTTGTTGTATGTCACACACATCGTAATCTTTCGCACTTGTTCTTGTTGCCGGCATCGTAATGCCTAGTGTTGGTGGTGTTACTAGCCCAAACCATGTTTATCGGTATTTTTGAAGAAAAAAAAAAACAACTGCACAGATAGATTAAGATACCAAGCAACAAATGAAGAGAAAAAAATCAAATGTTGTAACAATAAATGAAGAATGTGGAAATGAGGAAAATGTGTATAAATCATAATTTTGAAGCACGAGATATTTTGGTGTTAAAATTTATTGGTTTAGTTGGTATAATGAAATTTAATATTCTTGAAAGAGGAAGTTTGTAGTAGCAAGTATTAATCGGTGGACTATGGAAGCGATGTAGTGTTTAGTTAATACAAACTTATTAGGCTTAGTTGTGAACTACAACTACATAGGAATTATACATCATCATTGTATTTTATTTTTGTGTCGAGTCATCCCGAACATTGTGCGACATTACTTTAAAAAGCTGCGTACTATTAAATAAGGTTATCATTACTGAGGGAGTAGACAAATATTTGGTTCAAAACTAATAATCTCTAATCTCTACATCTAAGCGTACAGTGCGACTAGGGATCCACCGTTTTGCAAGGGTTAGCATGCCCGGTTTGCAGACAAAGGGTCATGGGATTAATCCCCGTTTCGACCACAAAGATTTTCAGTATTGTATTATCCCCTCTCAGTAATGTTGGTTGACATTTCTGAATGTTTCAAAGGCTTCTTTAAGTATTTTCACAGCAATGTGAAACGTTCGGACTAGGCTATACAAAGGAGAGCCCTTGTCATTGAGATAAACATAGAATCGGGCAGCACTCAGTGATAAGAGAGAAGTTCACCATTGTGGTATCACAATTGACTGGCTAGTCTAAGAGAGCTGGAAATATCGGGAGGCCATTATAAAAAAATTTGACAAACATTATGTTCTTCTGTTGGCTAAGCTACACTTGTAGTTTAGACAATGCATGGTTTTAAGCTGAAATAAAAAAAAAACAACAAAACTTTCTATAGAAATAAATTTCCTATGGAAATAAAATTTTGACACAATTTTCTATAGAAATAAAATTTTGACACAATTTTCTATGGAAATAAAATTTTGACACAATTTTCTATAGAAATAAAATGTTGATAAAATATTCTATAAAAATAAAATTTTGACAACATTTGCTATTGAAATAAAATTTTGACATAATTTTCTATAAAAGTATAATTTTGACAAAATTTTCTATGGAAATAAAATTTAGACAACATTTGCCATAGAAATAATATTTTGACAAAACTTTCAATAGAAACAAAATTTTGACCAAATTTTTCTATAAAAATAAAAATTTGACTTAATTTTCTATAGAAATACAGTTGACAACATTTTCTACAGAAATAAAAATTTGACAAAATATTTTTTTGTTTGGTCTTTTTTATAAGATTTTCTAAAAAATTTTGTAGATTATATTTGGCTGGAGTGTCGCCAAAAAGTAGTGAAAATGTTCTTTTTGGATCGGGAAATGGTGAAAATTGTCGCAGAAGCGATACATTTAGTATGGGCTTGGACGGATGTCCACCATTGTAACAGCCGTTAAACTGAATTTGCATCACTTCTTAAGGTGTGATACGAATTCAGTGTTTGGATCTGAACTAAAATAATTTGTGATATTTGCTAAATAAATAATTTTTATTATTTTTAATGTATTGTAACGCTTGTCTGAAACGTTTGACCACATTTTTTATTTTTCAAAGAATCGTAATTTTTCTAAAATTGATTTAGTATTTTATTCGACAAAATTTATAAAATTTTTATTTTTTAAATTTTAAATAATTTATCAATTCTTTACTCTGTTTTTAACCTATTTTAAACAAAAAAGTTCAAATTAGCCATTAAAAATATGAAAAAAGTGTTATAAAAAATTAATTAAAAGAACTGTGTAGTTAAATTAAAGAACATCTTTCTTTTAACAACTTCCAAAATTTTTTGCTGGGTAATTTGATTTTCTCCCCTGAGAAGCCATTCCAAATTGAGCAGTTTGTAAACAAAAGAAGTCAATTGAACATTTACACCTTCGATTGGCCACCAGAAGTCAAGTGCAGCCGATGTGAGTGGTGTGGGCTGATGATTGCTTCCCGCTCATATTCAGCGTTTGTGGGTTCAAAATATCTAAATGCCACATATTATCAGTAAAATGTCCTAAACACAATTTTTGAAGCCCTAGGCAGGCAAGCATTTCGGTCGGAGATCCTGGAAATTCGATGGGACTAAGCACCATAGCATTGAGCAAGCGTAAACCAATAATTTTCTAAATAGGAGGTTCGTCGCATCATTTCTGCGGCACAACGCCCACCAAAATCTCGGGATCGCGATACTTTGGACTTTAACACATGGAGCACTTTGGACAGTAAAGTTGCTACTAAAACATACCAAAGTCGATCATCTCAATACATCGCTTTGCCGGGAATGGGCCATCGTGTGTACATCGTGTGATAGCTTTGAATTATTTTTTCCCTGTATCAAATACGCAAAATTTAATTGTTTAAGTGAATTGTGTATTACATGTATCTAGAGGTGTGCGCGTGACTGAAATTTCACTCACACTCACGCACATTCACGAAGCAAAATGATTATTCACTCACGTTACATGTGGTAGCCAATTCCACTCACGCACATTCACGAAATGAAATCCAGTACTCACGCACGCTTATGCACGAACTACTTTTAAAGACTCACGCTCACGACAATTCACGTGATTCACGAGACTCACGACATTTTCCAAACGGAAATCAGCAAAGGTAATAAAATTCAAAAATAGAGTATAGTTCGAGTGCTGAATTAATTTCAGTTAACATACGAGTATGAATTAAATCTTGATTTTTGTCGTGAGCTTGAATTTGCAGTAATTTTATTCACGCACATTCACGAACCGATATTATTTCTCACGCACGCTCACGCGCGACTTATTTTTTTTTGTCCCATTCACGCACATACCTCTACATGTTTCCATAAAACATCATTTGTGGGAAGCTTGCCAACAGCTGCACCCTGCGTTACAAACGACCACAATATTTGGAAAGGTACGACGATGGGATTTTGCGGCACGATAACGTTCCGGAACACAGAAAAAAATTTCACGAAAAATTTTCCAATTAAAATTTTAATTGAGTTTAAAAAAGTATTCAATTAAAAATTTAATTGAATCAACAAATTTTTTAATTGAAACAAAAATCAATCACAACAATTAATAGTATCAATTAATTTTTTAATTGGATCAATTAATTTTTTAATTGACTTTCAATTAATTTTTTAATTGATACTATCATTTCTGTGATTGAAGACATTTCAATTAAAAAATTAATTGGATCAATTAATTTCGTGATTGAATAAGAATTTTTTTTTTGTGTGAACACGTTGCAAAACCCACAAAAACTTATATGGAAACACTCAAATGGGAAGTCCAATCCCACCCGCCGTATAGCCTACACAAAAAACAATTTTTTTTTCTGATTCAAACACGAAATTAATTGATCCAATTCATTTTTTAATTGAAATGTCTTCAATCACAGAAATGATAGTATCAATAAAAAAATTAATTTAAGGTCAATTAAAAAATTAATTGATCCAATTAAAAAATAAACCGAAATAAACCTAATGGTAAAAACTTTAATTTTTCTTCTGTTTTTACTTGTACTTACAGCATGTAGAACAAAAATTGCCATGTTAAAAACCTTCCTCAATTACTTCAAGAGCTATATGAGCTTGTTCTGAAAATTTGATTCTTGAATTGTGACTAAATGGCCTTACGAAAATAAGCGCTATTTGGAATATAATATCCTTCAAAGTTGAGAAAAATACAAAAAAGAACCTGAAAAAGTATCAGCTATAGTTTTTGTATGAATGTCAATTTACTAGAAACATACATTAGAAAAATTGTCTCAAATTTTCGTATTTTTCTTTTATTGCTAAAGAAGTTTATAAAAGTGTATTTTAGACCTCACCAATATCGAAAATATTTATAGCTTATTTATATTAAAGCCTCTACTTTAAAATAACATCGAGAAATAAATCGAAACTAAGTGGGAAAATAGATTTTGGGGTCTTTTTCGAATGTCCTTCTAAGTGAACATCGGTAGTGAAAGGGTTAATGGCCATTGCGAAAATATAAGTTCTGGTCCATGTAATGATCTAACGCGATCATATATATTTTTGTCGACAGGTTTGCCGCGTTAAGTGACCACTATAAATTTTCCTAAAGCTACATGTTCGTTACGATCATTTAATGCTCTTAGTAAGTAATGAACTGCAAGCTTTTTTTTAAGATTTCAAAGCTAAAATTTCCCAGCCCCTTTCAGTAATATAAATTCGGCTAATTTTCTCAAAATGGAAAATCTACAATTAATACATTTACCATTTAGTTTATAAGCTGAAAATCACTTTATTATCTCAAAAAGAAAAAAACAAAAGACGAAAAATATCATTACCAACGATAAGTATCTTCTACTGATCATGAACAAGATTTCCATCAACATCATCATAAACAACTGAAATTGACAAAGTTACCCAGTGAATCTATAGTGGAAATATGTGTGAACTAAACGAGAAAAAAAATCATTTGGCTTTAGCATGGGCCATTGGTTTACCATTAGCTAATGCATTGATTTTCTTCACAGAAGAGAAAAGTGAGAAGATGTGTTTTTTTTTGGTTTAAAACAATGCGCGTATTGTGTGTTACCCTAATATGAATCTTTAAGAGGCTTGTAATCACATGCTAACTTAACTAAGATTGCTAGCTAGGTTACTTGACTTGTGAGAATGCCTATGATCAGCATCATTGATCACGCTTAGGGTAAGTACCAAACGAGGCTCTCGATATTACTATCATCAATTGCAGACTGCAAGCGTTTTTGTAGCTGTTGTTTCTCCCCTTTTTTAATCGTGGAGTTCACAGAACGCACCCATAAGGCAATCAATGTTGTTTTTCGATTTTTTTTGCGGCTCTGAGGTTCTCTTAAGGTTTGGTTGGTTTGCCATGAGTTTTGAGTAGAGCAATGTTGTTATATTGTCCCAATTTTGCCTTTTTGTTGTATTAACATAGCCGATGTTGGAGCCTTATTCATGGGATGACTGTCAAATTCTGTATGTCCCCTGTCTGTATCGCTGAATCGCTGAAACTAAAAGTGTCTTATCGAACTATTAACTCCCATTGTTTAACATTTGGTTGATTGTAGAGTCTTATTCTTCTGCAGTTTGTTGAATCCTCAACGCCACATTGTCTTCTTCATTATGTTTTTGGTGCCCCCATGGGAGTGTAAATAAACTGAGAAAAATTTGTAAAAACTAAAATAGGAGAGAAAATTTTGATTGTAATAAAAAAAATATTTGTGGACTTTTAAAATTAAATTAATTAAAATTAATTAATTAAATAGAAAGGATCCCATAAGTGAAATATTTTATATGTTTAATTTTTATTAATTTATTCAAATTCTATTAAGATTAGAATTATGAAGAGATAATTTTTTAGTGTACTGTATAATATAATAATCTATAGATTTTGTTCCAGACAAAATTTATTAACTAAATAGAAAGGACCCCATAAATGAAATAATTTATATGTTTTATTTTTATTTTCACTATAAAATTTTTTGGAATCTATTATTTATTGGAATCTATTATATAATTTTATATTTTATTCAAATTCTATTAAGATTAGATTTATGAAGAGATAATTTTTTAGTGTACTGTATTATTCAAATAATCTATAGAGTTTGTTCCAGAGGACATAATAGAATATCAATATCGTTTTTTTTTCGAGTGTAATGCCTCATTACATGTGTTTCAATATAAAATATTTAGCCATTAGTTTTGCCAACAGATTTCATAAAATTGTTGTTTAATTTTTAGGGTGTAAATTGAATTTTGGTGAATATTTATTTTTGCATGCATTGTCAACAAATTTATGGAACACCGACAAAAAACCTCGAAATAAGAAGACAACAACAATTTCAGGTACAAATCCATAGCTAACACCATAGACTATGTAGTACTACTCAGCACGATAACAACTGTATTGAACAACTAAACCAAACTTAGGTGAACTTAAAAGAATGCACAATGATGTGACATTCGTAATTGGATTTCCAATGATCTCACATTGGCTGGTAAACATTTTGGTCTTAGGAAAAGGTGTGAGTAAATTCCTCCAACATGGTGGAGGGTATTTTATTTGTTAGGAAGAAATCAATGCAAGAATATATGGTATGGTCCGGACTTTGGGGGATCATTGGTTTTCTTGAGTTTTTTAGAGATAGGGACCATTCTAGCACAAGTTTTGTTATATTAACAGAGGTTTTCACAGAAAGTTCTGTACTGGCCGAAAGAAAGGATTGTCCCATAATGCAAGCTATAAGGTACCGAGTCATTGTATTATTCGTAAACCACAATAAATTTAAAATTTTTAAAGATATATCATTTCTAAAAAATTATTTCAAAATTTTATTTCTATAGAACATTTTGTTAAAATTTTATTTCTATAGAAAATTTTGTCAAAATTTTATATCTATAGAAAATTTTGTCCAAATTTTTTTCTATAGAATATTTTGTCAAAATTTCTTTCTATAGAAAATTTTGTCAAAATTTTATTTCTATAGAAAATTTTGTCAAAATGTTATTTTATAGAAAATTTTGACAAAATTTTATTTCTATAGAACATTTTGTCAATATTTTATTTCTATAGAACATTTTGTCAAAGTTTTATTTCTACAGAAAATTTTGTCAACATTTTCTTTCAAAATACATTTATTTTCTTTCTGCGGAAAATTTTGTCAAAATAATATTTCTGTTGTCGTTTTTGATTTCAGCCTAAAACCATGCATTGACCAAACTACAAGTGTAGCTTAACCAACGGAGGAAAATAATGTTTGTCAAATTTATTTGGACAAAGCCCTATAAACTGCAAGATGGTTGGATGGTACCACATTCCTCATCAGCATCCTCTACTTGCAGCAAAACTATCATCCAATTATCAGAATAAATTCAGGCAGTTCACTAAACCCAAAAAAAAACACACTTGAACCTTCCGAAAAAAGGTTTTAAATGATAGCCGACAACAATGATTAAAGCAAAAAAAAAAAAAAAAACAACAATAACAAAACAAAACGAAAATTATATTTCTATAGAAAATTTTGTGAACATTTTATTTCTATAGAAAATTTTGTCAAAATTTTATTTCTATAGTAAATTTTTGTCAAAATTTCATTTCTATAGTACATTTGGTCAACATTTTATTTCAATAGGAAATTTTGTCAAAATTTTATTTCTATAGAAAATTGTGACAAAGTTTTATTTCTATAGAAAATTTTGACAAAATTTTATTTCTATAGAAAATTTTGATAAAATTTTATTTCTACAGTAAATTTTGTCAAAATTTTATTTCTATAGTAAATTTTGTCAAAATTTCATTTCTATAGTAAATTTTGTCAAAATTTTATTTCTATAGAAAACTTTGATAAAATTTTATTTCTACAGAAAATTTTGTCAACATTTTATTTCTATAGAAAATTTTGCCAAAATTGTATTTCTATAGAAAATTTTGACAAAATTTTTTTTCTATAGAAATTTTTTAAAATTTGTATTTCCATAGAAAATTTTGTCTAATTTTTTTTATCGAAAATTTTGTCAAAATTTTCTGTCAAAATGCATTTATTTTCTTTCTGTAGAAATTTTGTTAAAATTTTATTTCCATCGAAAATTTTGTCAACATTTTATTTCTATAGAAAATTTTGTCAAAATTGTATTTCTATAGAAAATTTTGCCAAAATTGTATTTCTATAGAAAATTTTGTCAAAATTTTATTTCTACAGAAAATGTTGTCAAATTTTATTTCTATAGAAAATTTTGTCAAAATTATACTTCTATAGAAAATTCTGCAAAATTTATTTCTATAGAAAATTTTGTCAAAATTTTATTTCTATGGAAAATTTTGTCAAAATTTTATTTGTATAGAAAATTTAGCAAATTTTATTTCTATAGAAAGTTTTGTCAAAATTTTAATTCTGTAGACAATTTTTGCAAAATTTTATTTCTATAGAAAATTTTGTCAAAATTGTATTTCTACTGAAAATTTTGTAAAAATTTTCTTTCAAAATGCATTCTTTTCTTTCTGTAGAAAATTTTGTCAAAATTTTATTTCTATAGAAAATTGTGTCAAAATTTTATCTCTACAGAAAATGTTGTCAAATTTTATTTCTATAGAAAATTTTGTGAAAATTTTATTTCTATAGAAAATTTTGCAAATTTTATTTCTATAGAAAATTTTGCAAATTTTATTTTTATAGAAAATTTTGTCAAAATTTTATTTCTATAGAAAATTTTGTCAAAATTCTATTTCTATTAAACATTTTGTCAAAATTTTATTTCTATAGAAAATTTAGTCAAAATTTTATTTCTACTGAAAACTTTTTAAAAAATTTCTTTCAAAATGCATTTTGTTTCTTTCTGTAGAAAATTTTGTCAAGATTTTATTTCTATAGAAAATATTGTCACAATTTTGTTTCTATAGAAAATTTTGCCCCAATTTTATTTCTATAGTAAGTTTGACAACGTTTTATTTCTATGGACAATTTTGACAAAATTTTATTTCTATAGAAAACTTTGTGAACACTAGAGTCTAACTAGCTGGTGGGGGAATGACTCCAACACACAGTGGATCGTGATGACGGGTTGGAGCGAGTGGACCACTATAACTGACTGGTCGATGTTGTTGTTGTTGTGGACTGTATTTATAGGTACAGAGATAATATAATCCCACAAGAGAAAACGAGGCTGTAAAGACAAAAACCCAAGTTACTTGTGGGATGAGATCTCTCAGGGAATGAGATTAACCCACACAAGTATAGTAACCCAGAGAAGAGGTAAAGACACAATAAGAACACCAAGCAGAATTAGTTCACTGTTGACTTTATTGATGGTTATGTTTCTCACCAATGACGATGTTGCTTCCTTGACGGGGTTTTAAAAAGTGACCAATTTTAAATTAAAACTTTCCAGGAAAAAAAATATCTATCTTTTAGTACAAAAACTTTCCTTTTACATGACATTCGTTCTTCAAAGAATAACATTCAAACTATAAAATTCATTTCTTTCAAACTATAAAATTACTTCTAAACTGTAACGGTTAGCGTATAATTCAAATTCATGTTCATTCATATTCATAACAAAGTAATAAGTATAAATCCATAGATTTATACACTTTGACAAAATCTTATTTCTATAGAAATTTTTTTCAAAATTTTATTTCTACACAAAATTTTGTAAAAATTTTCTTTCAAAATGCATTTATTTTCTTTCTGTAGAAAATTTTGTCAAAATTTTATTTTTTTTAGAAAACTTTGACAAAAGTTTATTTTTATAGAAAATTTTGTCGAAATTGTATTTCTATAGAAATTTTTGACAAAATTTTATTTTTATAGAAAACTTTGACAATTTTATTTCTATAGAAAACTTTGACAAAATTTTATTTCTTCAGAAAATTTTGTCAAAATTTTATTTCTATAGAAAATTTTGTCAAAATTTTATTTCTATAGAAAATTTCTGTAGAAAATTTTGTCAAAATTTTATTTCTATAGAAAACTTTGACAAAATTTTATTTATTCAGAAAATTTTGTCAAAATTTTATTTCTATAGAAAATTTTGACAAAATTGTATTTCTAAAGAAAATTTTGTCAAAATTTTATTTCTATAGAAAACTGTGACAAAATTTTATTTCTATAGAAATTTTTTAAAAATTGTATTTCCATAGAAAATTTTGTCTAATTTTTTTTCTATCGAAAATTTTGTCAAAATGTTATTTCTATAGAAAATTTTGTAAAAATTGTATTTCTGCAGAAAATTAGGTCAACATTTTCTGTTAAAATGCATTTATTTTCTTTCTGTAGAAGATTTTGTCAAAATTTTATTTCTATAGAAAATTTTGTCAAAATTGTATTTCTATTGAAAATTGAAGTACATTTTTAATGGGCTCGTGACGACTTTCAAATATTTGTACATCATGACTCCCTTTCATTTCAATGTCGTCTCTTTGATTTTTTTGTTGTTAAAATTCGAATTTTGGGTTAATATCAAAAGTAGATTAATTAATTTGACTTTATTTTCAAAAAGAATCAAAAGTCGATTAGTCTATTGTGAAGATGACGTAAAATCTACATTAATTTTTTTTTTTGACAAAAAGGCGATTTGTCATTATTACAACCGATAACTGGACATCGCTATACCGTTTTACAATTTTGTCTTGATGAATAATATATCTACATTACATGGCCAAAAATCTATATTTCGATGTGCTTTAAATGGAATGGAAAACTTATTCTAATCTCCGTCGTATGGTAGAGGGTCAATTTCGCATTTAGACGGAAGAAATCTAAATCTTATCTTAATTTCCTTTACAATCTTTTAACACTTTTATCGCTCACCCTCGTATTGTAGTTTCAAATTACCAATACATAATTATGATATCGTTCGAAATGTTCGCATGAACTCGCGAAAAGAATGCTTTCAAATGTTTTACAAGAATGTTCGAATGACTGTTTTAGTGGTGTTGTTGGCTGGCCCGATTCGAGGTTCCATTTATTCGACGCTTTCATGTTTTCGTGCGCTTCATTATGGATGCAATCAAAGAGCTAACAATCCAAAACCCAGGCATAGTTGTTGTTTACCCACCCTGGCCCCGCACCTACCGTAGTCTAGCATTATTATGCCCAGAAAGACAGAAACACATTAGCACAGCATCCTAGGCTTCGATGGCGTGTTCGGCCTGTAACATCAGCCATATACTTCGATACCGATGATGGTGGAACTAAATTAGATAACTTCATGAGTGTCTATTACTTGGATAAAATTTTTTTCTTCTCCTTGTTTTTTTGCTTTGGTTTTGGAAAATACCTTTGGTCCCCGCTGTCGTCACATTGGCTGATGTTAAGTATGTGAACCTTTTGCAGGGAGGGAGAGTTCGTTTGTTGTTGTTTTTTTTGAGGTTGGCGTTTGCTGAAATTTTATGTCGCATTTGAAATTTTGGAGCGTTCATTGGTTTTGGGCCATTGAGAGTTCCTGGGTTTTGATTTCGCGTTACTAAATCAAATTTTATTCGCTTTACTGACAAATATATGGGCTCGGCAGTAAAGCGTTTGCAAGTTACAAAAAAATGGGAATGATTATTAGATTATTGCATTTACTGGGCCATAGTGTGTGATTGAGTATTGTTTTATTTTCTTGAGTAGGGCATGGGATTCAAGATAAATACAGGCTAGAGATGAATAGTATTTTAGGAACTATGATGAGTTTTTGTGGAGACGTTACCAAAAATAGACTTAAATCACATTGTCAATAATACTAGTGATTTGCCTGAATAATTTACAACATCCCCAAGTGGTGTTACACATTGTGGCACACGGTTTGGTATTGGCTATAAAACTGCAATTTCTTAAAACAAAATCGTGCAGGTTACCTTGATGTGAGGAAAGTGTTTTTTTATCACAGTTGAACAGTCAAAATTGTTTAGTCTATAGATTAACAAGATTTTAAATGGTTCTCATAACAAAAATAAGTGGAAACAATTTTAAATTGAGAATAAATTAAATTTTGCTCTGAATTTGTTTGAAAAATAGACATTATTGTTTTTTGTATTTTGTTTTTAATTTCAAGTTTTTAATATCAGTTCTATCTTCTATCTTCGATTTTTTATTTGTTATTACATTTCAATAAAAAATAAAATTATGCTAAATTTTGAAAAATTTACGTTATTTTGCATTGTTTTTAAATATAAAGTTGTCAAATTTTATTTCTCAACCATCTCGGTGGAACTGGGTGGACTTCTAACAAACCTTATATCTCTGAATGTAAGTTGTGTTTACAATTTTATTTTATATTAGGTGTTAATTTTTGGGCAAAAAAAAAAAAATAAATTTGGCAATTGGTATTTGGGGCCATCATGATGAAATAGCATTTTTTTTTAAATTGTCAGAATTTTCTCATTATCTGCAATTTAACAGCAAGTGTTATCTTCTATTAAAGATTGCAAGTGAGACATATACTGTATTGTTTCAAGTCTTCATAATGTCACCCAAATGGCCAAAATAGAATGTGTGAAAAGTGGAAAAAATTACATTTATTCAAATTAGATTTTTTTTTTTGAAAATTAACAACAACTATAAAATCAATTCGTAACAACACGGAAATTCACAAATATAATTTTTGTTACAATTCCTCCAAAATGGCCAAAAAATGAAAAATTATACAAATTTACATTTTGCTACCCTCCACCATAGGATGGGGGTGTATTAACTTTGCCATTCCGTTTATAATACATCGAAATATTGCTCTAAGACCCCATAAAGTATATATATATTCTGGGTCGTGGTGAAATTCTCAGTCGATATAAGCATGTCCGTCCGTTTGTTGAAATCACGCTAAATTCCGAACGAAACAAGCTATCGACTTGAAACTTGGCACAAGTAGTTGTTATTGATGTAGGTCGGATGGTATTGCATATCGGTAAACTTTTACGTATAGCCCCCATATAAACCGACGCTCAGATGTGGCTTACGGAGCCTCTTGAAGGGGCAAAATTCATCCGATCCGCTTGAAATTTGGTACATGGTGTTATTATATGGTCTTTAATTACCATGCAAAAAGTGGTCCAAATCGGTCCATAATTATATATAGCCCCCATATAAACCGATCCCCAGATTTGCGGAGCCTCTAAGAGAAGCAAATTTCATCCACCAAAAATTGGTCCACATCGGTCCATAATTATATATAGCCCCCAGATTTGACCTCCGGAGCCTCGTGGATGAGCTTTGCTCTGATTCGGTTGAAATTTCGTACGTGGTGTTAGTATATGGTCTCTAACAACCACGCAGGAATTGGTCCATATCGGTCCATAATTATATGTAGCCCCCATATAAACTGATCCCCAGATTTGAACTCTGGAGTCCCTTGGAAGAGCAAAATTCAACCGATCCGATTGAAATTTGGTACGTGGTGTTAGTATATGGTCTCTAACAATCATGCAAAAATTGGTCCATACCGGTCTTAATTATATATAACCCCATTTAACCAGATCCCCGGATTTGATCTCCGGAGCTCCTGGAGGAGCAAAATTCATCCGATCCGGTTGAAATTTGGTAAGTGGTGAAATTTGGTACATTGCGCTATTATATTGCCGCTAACAACCATGTCAAAATTATTCCATATAGGTCTATAGTTATATATAGCCGATCCCCAAAAATAATCTACCAAAATTTTATGTTCTATAGACATTTTGTCAAAATTTTATTACTATAGAAAATTTTGTCTAAATTTTATTACTATAGAAAATTTTGTCTAAATTTTATTACTATACAAAATTTTGTCAAGATTTTATTTTTATAGAAAATTTTGTCAAAATTTTATTTCTGTAGGAAATTTTGTCAAAATTTAATTACTATACAACATTTTGTCAAGATTTTATTTATATAGAAAATTTTGTCAAGATTTTATTTCTCTAGAAAATTTTGTGAAATTTTTATTGCTATAGAAAATTTTGTCAAAATTTTATTTCTATAGAAAAATTTATCAAAATTTTATTGCTATAGAAAATTTTGTCAAAATTTTATTTCTATAGAAAATTTTGTCAAAATTTTATTTCTATAGAAAATTTTGTCAAAATTTTATTTCTATAGAAAATTTTGTCAAAATTTTATTTCCATAGAAAATTTTGTCAAAATTTTATTTCTATAGAAAATTTTGTCAAAATTTTATTTCTATAGCAAAATTTGTCAAAATTTTATTGCTATAGAAAATTTTGTCAACATTTTATTTCTATAGAAAATTTTGTAAAAATTTTATTTCTATAGAAATTTTTTTCAAACTGAATTATATACGTATTTAATCGGAGTTTTTGTTTGTTTAATATATACCCCATAGGTTAGGTTAGACTATTCAGTCCATTGTGATACCACATTGGTGAACTTCTCTCTTATCACTGAGTGCTGCCCGATTCCATGTTAAGCTCAATGACAAGGGACCTCATTTTTATAGCCGAGTCCGAACGGCGTTCCACATTGCAGTGAAACCACTTAGATAAGCTTTGAAACCCTCATACCCCATATGGACTAACTTACAATTGAGAAGACGGTGTTAAGAAGTTTTAAGATACCTTGCCATCTGCAAGTGTTACCGCAACCCAAGTAATTCGATTGTGGATGACAGTCTTTAGTACAAGTTTCTATGCAATCCATGGTGGAGGGAACTTAAGATTCGGCCTGGCCGAACTTACTGCCGTATATACTAAAAAAGTAAGGAAAGTCTAAAGTCGGGCGGGGTCGAGTATATTATATCCTACACCACTTTGTAGATCCACATTTTCGATACCAAATCAAATCGGTGAAATGTGTTGGGTGCTATATATAAAGGTTTTTGATCCTCTATACATGCATATAAATTTGTCTCGATCTAGAAAAAATTTGTAAGACTTCTAAAAACTGTAGGCATAAAATTTCAATCATCGATTCCCCTGGGGTGGAACACAATGTTAGTAAAAAAATATGTGAAATATTTAAATCCGAAGCAATTTTTATACAGCTTTGCAAGAGTTGGCATGCATAGCGACAATATTAATTGTACTCCGTGTGCAAAATTTAAAGCTAATTAGGGCAAAATTCTGGCTTCTGGGGCCATATAAGTCCATATCGGGCGAAAGATATATATCTGAACCGATTTCAACCAAATTCGACACACTTTACGACACTATCAATCAAATAAATCCGACTGAAATTCTGGCTTCTGGAACCATATTAGTAGATATCGGGCGAAAGATATACATGGGAGCTATATCTAAAACTGAACCGGTTTCTTCAATAGGGTTCTATTCTGACCCAAAATACGTACTTGTGCCAAATTTTAAGTCTATTGGACCAAAATTGCGACTTTTGCTAGACTTTCATTACAAAAATGTGTTCACAGACAGACCGACATGGCTAGATCGACTCAGGGGCCTGCCCTGAGCAATATTGCCAAAGACGCCATATGTCTATCTAGTCTCCTTCTGGGGGTTGGAAACATATGTACTACTTATAATACCCTGTCCACTGTGTGGCGCAGGGTATAAAAACTAAAACAATTCTTTAAATAGAACGATAATTACGTATATAAACCGAAGGCAAAAACAAAACTTAAATATAGCTCAAAAGTACACTCAAAAAAAAGTGAACTCACTATTTCACTAAAGCCAATTTAACTATATTTTAGTTCATGAAATTATTATATTTGGAGAAAGTTTCATTTACTCTAATAATTTTTTGTGTACGTTAGTTAAATGAACTAAAAGACGGGAAAAAATATATACAAATGAAGTAAAAAGTTTTACTAAATTCGTACTTCTCACAAAATAGTTCATTATTTCTTTAAATTTGTAAATTTTACTACAACTGCGTCCATCATGAACTTGGAATGTCACTAAAGACATTCTTGCAATTTAGAACTCCAATTTTTTCCTTCAAACTGCAAAATTTTCTTTAAAAAGTGAAAAAAATTATATATGTCTAATAAATTTTCTTGAATTTGTCGAAAAATATTTACCTATTTTTGTGATATCGGCGTGATGCCAGCGCTTGTAATACTGTTTAGTTAAAAATTTCTAAAACTATTCAAAATTTTCTAAAATTAATCAAAATTTTCTTCCTGGTGGGTTCACTGTTTTTTCAGTGTAAAAGAAGGAAAAAATACTGCTAAACAAACAACGCACAATTTTTTTGTTATATTTTTGTAAACAGAAAATATAATGAGGGGAAAAATTAATGATTAATTTTAGTTGGCAAAATTTGTTAAAATTTTAATTTGGTAAAATTATTTCTTTTAGGTTTAGTTCAAAAGGAACCACAAATTCCTACACCATCACTATTTTCAAAATTAACATCTTGTAATAAATGTAAAATTAAAATGTTTTTCTGGCCATATAGGTGGCACTTAGTGGACATGTAATAAAAACTTTTATTTTTTTCGATTGTGTTTTCAATTTTATTTTACTTTTGTTATTAACTTTAAATAAGTAATTTATGTTATTTAAAAAAAAATTAAATTTAAAATGTTTCTTTTCTGGTATTTTGTCAAACTTTTAGTTTTGCTTAAATTTATTTTTTTTGTTTTGTCAAAATTCACCATACACTGAAACATACACTGAAACAAATATTCGTAAGGTCAAAGATTTCACAAATGTAAATTTTGCTTAGCATAAAATACACATTTCTCTAATATAAAGATTTTTAACTTGTCCAAAAGCCGATAAACTTTTCAATGAAGTCGTATTGTCCTTATAAGTAAGTGATTTCACTTAAAAATGGGTATCAGAACATGAAAGAAAAAATGTTTTGGCTAAGGTCAACTTGACTTTAATAATTCAGAAAAATTCTTTAAATTTAATGAAATTGTCTTTAAATTTGTTGTCTTTTTGCATCTTGACTACAAAGCAAAAAATCGTTCAAATATAGGACATGTTTTTCAAAACTTTATTTTAAAGACGTTTTTACTTGAAACATAGCATAATTTCTACTGAAAGTCGAGTCTGAATTTGGAAAATAAAGTTGTCGTTAACTCGTTTTTAAAGGACTTGGGTAGCATATGAAAAAAAGCGAAAAATTAAAATTTGCTTCCTAGAAGCAAGTACACAAAACCTAAATTTAAAAGAGAATTGTGTCCTTACTTGTATTCTCCGCTTCTTGGGCTCGGAATCAATACGAACATTTTTAAAGTAAAGACAAAATCTTTGGAACCGGTCATGCTTTTTTTTCAGTGTAAGTACCTCCACATAATATTTCACACAATTCACGCAACTATACCCAACCAAAACAGCATAACATTAAAACTAATTTTTTAAATAGATTTCCTCGTTTATATTTGAATTTGATTGTTTCACTTGAAACTTTGACTATTAATCAATAATCGGACCATAATTTTTCTTTCCGTTTTCGAGACATCCTAAAATTTAGGTTGCGTAATCTTTAATATCACGTAAACATTTTTTTCAGTGTAGAGATTTTCAAGAACCGCTAGATTTAATGTGGCTAAAACATCAATAAAAATTGACTTTCTCCAATTAAATTAAAAAATTAATATTTGATTTCAAAAAATTCTAATTAGCAAATATGACAGGTATAACCGGTAAGAACTATTGAACTAGAAATAGCAAAATATTAGTACACCAATCCCAGTTTTTGATGTTCAAACTTCTCAATATCTTTTGTTCATCCCCAATTTATGATCATTTAAAATAAAAAAAAAAACAACGAAATCATTCTATAACAGCAAACCTTGCTTTTAACTGCATCATAAAAAGGCAAACCATCACAAATAATATCGATTATTGGCTATAAAACATAAATCATTTAGTTAAATACATTTTGCCATAGATTGACGATATCTTCAAGACTAAGTATTCGCATCATGCAATTCAGTCTGTCCATCTAGGTTTTTGTCCGTCTGGCAGTTTTATCCGTTTATCATATGTCTGTCCACCACCACCACCACCACCAGTCAGTCAGTCACTCAGTCCCTAGTTAGTCTGTCAGTCATTCATTCATTGATTCTACAGCAATCATTTTATATGGATGGGTTGGTAAGTGGGGTTGGCACTTAGATCCCTCAAATAACGTTATAAAAAAATCATAAAAATCTATGGGTAGGACTCTTTTTTTCAACAAAAGTTCAATGATAACAAATCACATGATTTGTGTGAGATTTGATTTTTTTCAACGAAGTCATTCCAATTTAAAAATAATATTGGAGTCAATGACTTTTTAGTTTTTTTTGTCCTTTGGTGATTTTGTTATATAACATCTCCCATGCCATTCTTTTTGACTGCATTTATAAGCGAGTTTGCACTTAAATAGATTTACCATCCTTTAGTAAAACAAAAATATTATTCACCCAACTAACTTCAAACAAAATCGATTTGATTTTGATAGTTTACTATGTCTGCGGCTTGTTTTAAATAAAATTAATGAACAAATTGTTTTAAATGGTTTCGTGTATTTTATTTTAGTTTTTTTTTGTTTGTTATTAGCAGAAGGTGTGTCAGATTACAGGTTAAACTGTTCATTCTCAAGATAGATATTTTTAGTGCTGGTGCTTCTATTTATGCTATTGTTAATGTTGATTTATTTTAAATTATAGTCTGTGCTTGTTTTTGTTTTTCTATCAAGAATGTTTTATAGAGGCGGTTTAGTTTAGTGAATGAATTAAGTTATTCTAGGGGTAAATATGGGTAAGCTAATAAAATATAATTTGCATAGCTAGACAGTTTTGTGAAAACAATAATTTTTTTTTGGTGACTCTGAAGGTGATTTCCTCAAAAGAGGAAGAAAAGATACCAGAAATAATATTTGACCTGGACGAATCATGTGTGCCCTCTATAATGGATTACATACAAGACCATTTAAGATAAAGATAATAGATCACAACCGCATTATTTGTGTTGTACTTGTGTAAATATGCCTCTTCATACACTAAAACAAAGCATACTCGGTTCCAAAGATTTTGTCTTTACTTTAAAAAATTTGGTATTGATTCCGAGCCAAAGAAGCGGAGAATACAAGTAAGGATACTTTTAAGACACAATTCTCTTTTAAATTTAGGTTTGCTTCTAGGAAGCAAATTTTAATTTTTCGCTTTCTCAGCTTTTTTTCTTCATATGCTATCATAGTCCTTTAAAAACGAGTTAACGGCAACTTTATTTTCCATATTAGGACTCGACTTCCAGTAGAAATTATGCTATGTTTGAAGTAAAAAACTTCTTTAAAATAAAGTTTTGAAAAACATGTCCTATATTTGAACGATTTTTTGCTTTGTAGTCAAGATGCAAAAAGACAACAAATTTAAAGACAGTTTCATTAAATTTAAAGAATTTTTCTGAATTATTAAAGTCAAGTTGACCTTAGCCTATAAATTTTTTCTTTCATGTTAAGATACCCATTTTTAAGTCAAATCACTTAATTATAAAGACAATACGACTTCATTGAAAAGTTAATCGACTTTTGGACAAGGAGAATAACTTTATTTTAGAGAAATGCGTCTTCTATGCTAAGCAAAATTTGTATTCGTATTTTAAAGACATGAAATCTTTGACCTCACGACAATATTTTTTTCAGTGTACTGCTCAATATTTCTTACTATATTAGAAGTTTATTAATATGGATGCCTATTTATAAAAATTATCGAGATTATGGAGACTATGAGCTATATAGACTAAACCCCTATATAGATCATATTGTAGCTAGTGCTCCTGAGATAATGCAAAATAAAATTCGTATGTTTGTGTCTTAAGTCTTTTGTTTAGTTTCAAACTGCGTATTGCCATCAGAATAAAAAAGTCGACTTTTCGACATATAGAATTTCATAGAAGTTTTCGTTGTTAATAGTATGTTCATTAACCTAGTGAATATTTTTATACCCTCCACCATAGGATGGGGGTATATTAACATTGTCATTCCGTTTGTAACACATCGAAATATTGCTCTAAAACCCCATAAAGTATATATATTCTGGGTCGTGGTGAAATTCTGAGTCGATCTAAGCATGTCCGTCCGCCCGTCCGTCCGTCTGTTGATATCACGCTAACTTCCGAACGAAACAAGCTATCAACTTGAAACTTGGCACAAGTAGTTGTTATTAATGTAGGTCGGATGGTATTGCAAATGGGCCATATCGGACCACTTTTACGTATAGCCTCCATATAAACCGACGCTCAGATTTGGCTTGCGGAGCCTCTTGGAAGAGCAAAATTCATCCGATCCGGTTGAAATTTGGTACATGGTGTTAGTATATTGTCCCTAACAATCATGAAAAAATTAGTCCATATCGGGTCATAATTATATATAACCCCCATATAAACCGATCCCCGGATTTGGATTGCGGAGCCTTTAAGAGAAGCAAATTTCATCTGATTCGGTTGAAATTTGGTATGTGGTGTTAGTATATGGTCTCTAACAACCATGCAAAAATTGGTCCATATCGGTCCATAATTATATGTAGCCCGCATTTAAACCGATCTCCAGATTTGACCTCCGGAGCCCGTTGGAAGAGCAAAATTCACCCGTGCCGGTTGAAATTTGGTACTTGGTATTAGTATATGGTCTCTAACAACCATGCAAAAATTGGTCCATATCGGTCCATAATTATATGTAGCCCCCATTTAAACCGATCTCCAGATTTGACCTCCGGATCCTCATGGATGAGCAAAATTCATCCGATCCGGCTGAAATTTGGTATATGGTGTTAGTATATGGTCTCTAACAACTACGAAGAGTTTGGTCCACATCGGTCCATAATTATATATAGCCCCCATATAAAGCGATCCCCAGATTTGACCTCTGGAGCCCCTTGAAAGAGCAAAATTCACCCGATCCGGTTTAAATTTGGTACGTGGTGAAATTTCGTACATTGCGCTAATATATGGCCGCTAAAAACCATGCCAAAATTGGTCCATATAGGTCTATGGATATATATAGCCGATCTCCAAAAATTTTATTTCTACAGAAAATTTTGTCAAAATTTTATTTCTATAGAAAATTTTGTCAACATTTTATTCTTATAGAATAAAGGGAGCCACCGTGGTGCAATGGTTAGCATGCCCGCCTTGCATACACAAGGTCGTGGGTTCGATGCCTGCTACGACCGAACACCAAAAAGTTTTTCAGCGGTGGATTATCCCACCTCAGTAATGCTGGTGACATTTCTGAGGGTTTCAAAGCTTCTCCAAGTGGTTTCACTGGAATGTGGAACGCCGTTCGGACTCGGCTATAAAAAGGAGGTCCCTTGTCATTGAGCTTAATATGGAATCGGGCAGCACTCAGTGATAAGAGAGAAGTTCACCACTGTGGTATCACAATGGACTGAATAGTCTAAGTGAGCCTGATACATCGGGCTGCCACATAACCTAACCTAACCTAACCTTCCTATAGAAAATTTTGTCAAAATTTTATTCCTATAGAATATTTTGTGAAAATTTTATTCCTATAGAAAATTTTGTCAAAATTTTATTTCTATAGAAAATTTTGTCAAACTGAATTATATACGTATTTATTCGGCCTTTTTTATTTTTGTTTAATATATACCCCGTATGGACTAACTTACAATTGAGAAGACGGTGTTAAGAAGTTTTAAGAAAACTTGCCATCGGCAAGTGTTACCGCAACCCAAGTAATTCGATTGTGGATGGCAGTCATTAGTATGCAGTTTCTATGCAATCCATGGTGGAGGGTACATAAGAATCGGCCTGGCCGAACTTACGGCCGTATATACTTGTTGGTTCTGAGATAATGCAAAATAAAATTCGTATGTTTGTGTCTTAAGTCTTTTGTTTAGTTTTATACTAGGGATTGTAATCGGAATTAAAAAGTCGACTATTTGACATTTCAACTTTTTAGAATTTAGAAAAGTTGACTTTTTGAGTTTTTGACTTTTACTAAAAGTGGAATGATCTACTTTTTTAAATTCGAAAAAGTTTACTTATTGAGTTTTTCACTTATTTAAAAAATTTCGAAAATTTGGAATTTTTATAATTTTTGAGCGGAAAATTTTATACAGTGGGGAGCAAAATCGAGTGTATATTTTTCACTTTTTGCAATCTTTATTAAATAGAAAGTGTCTAGTAAGGCCCACAGAGATTGGCTCTTTGATGACTGAAAATAAGATGGAAGTGAAAATCAGATGAAACAAAAATAAACCGTTATTAAGGCGATGCAAAAGACATTACTGGTAACGACCTCCGAAAATCTTCAAAACACCACATCACACAAACTGTAAAACATAGAGGGGGGAAGCTTCATGGTCTGAGAATGGTGACACACTTGGCCGTCGGTTAATGATAAGGAATCATGAAAAAAAGAAGACTACCTTGACATTGTGCAATCAAATTTGACTGAGTTTGTGGAGGTTTGCGCCTACCTTGAGGATCAAGTTGTTTTTCAAAAAGACGGCAAACCCAAGAATATTTACAAAATAGTAAGGAAATGGTTGTCGGAGCATAGTTCCGAAATGTTCAAAAGGCTACCACAAAGCCCCGATTTCAATGCCGTTGAGAATTTTTGTATTCGTAGCTGCAAATAAAACTTTCTTATGGAGACCATAAATTGTGAATTATAATAATTCGATATAGATCAAACCTAAGGACCCGAATGGTCTATTTTGGTCACTATTAAAAGTTAGTTACACTGAAACAAAAATTCCTTAGTTAAACTAACGCTAAATGCAACTTATTTTTATTGCAAAAAAATGTTTGTTTTTAGCTAAATTTTATTATTTTTTTCGAAATTTTCCTTCTGTTAAACATTTTATGGACTAAACGTTGGTAGAAAGTTCAATCAGCGTACACATAAATTCAATATGAACTAATAATGCATGCAAATTTTCATTGGATTCCCAAAATTTTTAATAATGAAATATTGTTTGGTGAAAATGGTCATGATTTGGCGCCAACGATTTTGTTCTTTATTTTAGTTAATTTTTTCTTCCATGTGAGGGGTGTAATCTCGTGAGTGTAGTAAACAAAATACATCAGGGCATAACGTTTTCCTGGAAATCTCAATATGTGGAGTCTAATTTAATTCAATTTTCGAACGAGGTAATTCATTTTTGCTATAAAACAGTTTACTTTTTGTTTGTTTGGAATCGATTTTCGAATAAAGGTGGGTATTAAGTTTGAGTTTAGCCGCTAAAGTGAAAACTAAATCAGAAAAAGGCATAAAATTATGCATATTTGTTGCAAATTTTATTATAACTTGATGGGGAATAGCTCAAAGCAAATTGTCACAAAATGTCTATTCCTTAAAATGGATTATTAAAGAAAAGTAATCGTGAAAAAAATTACCATTTTAGCGGCTAAACTCGAATTTAATACCCACCTTAAATGAAAAACCGATTATTCCCATTTGAATACTTCCCCATTTCGAATTATTTTTCAAAACGTCGAGGAGCAATCCGGCCGATTTGCGACTTTTCTTTTCCTAGTTGAAAGACTCACACTCAGAAAACGATAAGCATAACCAGGTTTCTTAAAAAAAAAAAAAGATATTTGATCTGGTTTCAAAAAGGAATTTTTTATTCTCTTGGCTATTAAAAAAATCGCAAAGCCTTTTTTATAATCCCAAATCACTCGCAATTATTGTACCAAAAAATATCCAAATGAATTTAGTCCCATGGGTTATCGAAAAAATTTGTTGTCTATCAATGTGACTTGATCACCATCACCATCTTCGTGGAAAGCAAAATATCTAACAATGACTCGAACGAATGTGATCGTTTTGTGAATTTGACATTCTTATCTATGATTTTCACGCTGAATAAGCCAAAAATCACATCATCAACGCCACTTAGTATTGTGTTTAGGATGACGCAGCTGCTGCTCTTCACTTTTGTTTTTTGCTTCAAAAGATGCAATCGATATTTTCATGAATATTCACAATTAACCGAATGTTTGCTATAGTTTTTCTCTCTCTTTTTCTCTTTGGGCTTTTTGTTTTTGTGCCCATTTTCCAACAATCTCCATTTCAATCTCATCACTTGTAGTGATCACTGCACCAATTGTCCATCCATCAAAGTGACATCAAATCATCGAGAGACGCTTAAGCTTAAATAATGGCAATCTCAATGCAAAAAAAAAAAGACAACAGCTATAGCTTCCAATACCATGATTGAAAAGTGAATTGTGTGAATAAATTTTTCGTTTTCGTTTTTTTTTTGAGGGAGAAAAATAGGTGCTGCCATCATAGTGCTTTTGAGCATAAGAATCATTGGAATTTGGTCTTTGGTGATTTGAGGATCTTTGAAGTTTGTGTGGATATTGCATTTTTTGTTTGTTGGAAAACTGATCGATCGAGCATAGTGTTTTAAAGAGATATACAAGAGAAATATTTTTCATTAAAATATTGAAGTCTTGAAATCAAAACAGTGAAATCTTCCAGAAGATAAACTAAAATTTGTTACCAGTATTTGGTTTGAATTTAATATAAAATCATTTTGCATGGACATTTTAATTGTCATTCGTATGCTAATAAAAAAATTAAGTTTTAAAGTCCTAATAAAATATTAAATAAAATTCTGATGTTTGCGTCTTAAGTCTTTTGTTTATCCCAGAAATATTCATCCAAATTTGTATAGTTTTTGATATCAATTCAATTTTCAATTATTGAAGCAATACTTTTAATTAAACAGCTGTTGCAATACACTACTTTTCAAAATGTCTAGAGTAAAATTCCGATGTTTGCATCTTAAGTCTTTTGTTTATCCCAGAAATATTCGTCCAAATTGTATAGTTTTTGAATCAATTCAATTTTCAATTTTTGAAGCAATACTTTTAATTAATTCCGATGTTTGCGTCTTAAGTCTTTTGTTTATCCTAGAAATATTCATCCAAATTTGTATAGTTTTTGATATCAATTCAATTTTCAATTTTTGAAGCAATATTTTTAATTAAACAGCTGTTGCAACTACACTACTTTTCAAAATGTCTAGAGTAAAATTCCGATGTTTGCGTCTTAAGTCTTTTGTTTATACCAGAAATATTCATCCAAATTTGTATAGTTTTTGATATCAATTCAATTTTCAATTATTGAAGCAATACTTTTAATTAAACAGCTGTTGCAACTACACTACTTTTCAAACTGTTAAACAGCTGACCTAAAACTATGATACCCATGACACTACACTGACATCCTTTTTTGTGCGATCTACTGTGAATTAGCTCAAGACACTCCTTGATCTAGTTTCCTCCAAGTTTTTTTTTTAATTATTTACTAATACCATTCTAAATCACTGTTCAACATTGGCCATTATCACCATCACTTTAAATTGATGTGCAAATGTAGACTAAATTAAACATTAGGTCACTAGATGGTGGTCTTTTCAACTAAACATTCGACCAGAAATTTATTCATCTGTCCATATAACCATGTTTGTTTGATTGTCCATTGGTTTTTGGTCTGGCCTCAAGTATCCAACAAAGCTCACCATTTGCAATTGCAGCCGTTTTTTTGTGTTTCTCTTGGACTCTTCGTCTTTTTATTGTGATGCTGCTTGGAAAATAATCACGATTTGTGTGACGTGTGACCTTGCAACGTTATGCTTAACGATTAACTTGGCAAAGAAATGCGTTTCAAATTGGATTCGTTTTTTGTGTGGAGATTTGAGAGACAAATAAAATCAAAAACAGAACGAACGATCACATCATCGTAGGATGTTTAGCAAATGTTTAATGCAATCGAAATTTATAAAATGACCAGCATTTTGGTGCAATCTTTAAAATAGAAGTAGTTAATATTATAGTTACTATTGAGACCAAAAAAATATACAAATTGAATACCATCATAATTTTGGTTTAAATATTTTGGGTTAACAATCATAACCATATATTTATTTGAAATTAATTGTATGCTATTTAACTGTATTATTATTTTTTGTTTTTTATTTTTTAAAAATATTTTTTGATGATTGTATAGAAAATTTAATTGTGATGTTCTATAACATGATATATTTGTGTTAATTTATTAGTCCCGATTTTTCAATTTAGTTTTATTTTATATATTGTAATTAATATGCAGAATATGAAGACAAAAGAGACAAAAACTCTAATATATTTATAATTTATATATTTATATTATATATGATTTTTGTTGCTTTAACATGCTGTAGAAAAAAAAACGAAAGACTTAAGAAACAAACTTTTAAATATGAAGCAATTTAATACAATTCGTCAGTAAAGTGATATAGGTTCCCAGCAAACAAGTTTTGAAGTTATTATAAAGACGCAACTTTTAAAGCACTTCCAAAAATGTCCTCCCAAAGAACTTCGCTATTTTAACTAAACAGGAATTTCTTTTAATTCGATTTTTTATAACTCGCTTTTTTGATCGTTTTAATGGGAAATTTCGGAGCTATTATTTACTTAATTATTTTGGTGACTGATACTATCACTTTTGTGATTGAAGATATTACAATGGAAAGTCATTATTTATTTTATTTTTTGTACACAAACGTCATCCTTCGTCATTTTGACTACGGCTTATTTCAAGGCGCTATAATTTGCAACGTGAGCAGAAATGAGAACCAAAATTGAATTTATTTCCTTATTCAATTTGTTTTTAATTAGTAACATAAACAACATTTTTGGCAATATTTATTTCTATAGAAAATTTTGTCACAATTTTATTTTTATAGAAATTTTTGTCAAAATTTTATTTCTATAGAAAATTTAGTCAAAATTTTTAATTCTATAGGAAATTTTGTCAAAATTTTTAATTCTATAGAAAATTTTGTCAAAATTTTTAATTCTATAGAAAATTTTGTCAACATTTTATTTCTATAGAAAATTGTGTCCATATTTGATTTCTATAGAAAATTTTGTCCATATTTTATTTCTATAGAAAATTTTGTCCATATTTTATTTCTATAGAAAATTTTGTCCATATTTTATTTCTATAGAAAATTTTGTACAAATTTTATTTCTATAGAAAATTTTGTCAAAATTTTATTTCCCTAGAAAATTTTGTCAACATTTGTAATTCTATAGAAAATGTTGTTAAAATTTTATTTCTATAGAAAATTTTGTCCATATTTTATTTCTATAAAAAAATTTTGTCAAAATTTTATTTCTATAGAAAATTACGTTAAAATTTTATTTCTAAAGAAAATTTTGTCAAAATGTTATTTCTATAGAAAAATTTGTAAAAATTTTATTTCTATAGAAAATTTTGTCACATTTTTTTATAATTTTATTTTTGTAGAAAATTTTGTCAAATTTTTAATTCTATAAAAAAATTTGGCAAAATTTTTATTTCTATCGAAAATTTTATTTCTACAGAAAATTTTGTCAACCTTTTCTTTCTATAGAAAATTTTGTCAAAATTTTATTTCTATAGACAATTTTGTCACAATTTTATTTCTATAGAAAATTATGTCAAAATTTTATTTCTATGGAAAATTTTATCAAAATTGTATTTCTATAGAAAATTTTGTTAAAATTTTATTTCTATGCAAAATTTTGTCAAAATTTTATTTCTATAGATAATTTTGTCAAAATTGTATTTCTATAGAAAATTTGGTCAAAATTTTATTTCGGTAGAAAAATGTATTTCTATAGAAAATTTTTGTCAAAATTGTATTTCTATAGAACAGTTTGTGAAAATACCTGTACCACTAGCCACATTTTAGTGACAAGAATTGATATATTTGCCATAATGTCGTTATGAACTTCCCTTTAAATCCCGAAATAATTCCGAAACGTGCGTCTATCCAACCATCTTGCAGTCTATAGGGCTTTGCCCAAATAAATTTGACAAACATTCTTTTCCTCTGTTGGTTAAGCTACATTTGTAGGTTAGTCAATGCATGGTTTTAAGCTGAAATCAAAAAACAACAACAAAATTTTGTGACTATAGAAAATTTTGTCAAAATTTTATTTCTATAGAAAATTTTGTTAAAATTTTATTTCTATAGAAAATTTTGTTAAAATTTCATTTCTATAGAAAATTTTGTCAAAACTATATTTCTATGGAGAAAATGTTGTCAAAATTTTATTTCTACAGAAAATTTTGTGAAAATTTTGTTTCGATAGAAAATTTTGTTAAAATTTTATTTCTATAGAAAATTTTGTCAAATTTTTTTTTCTATAGAAAATTTTGCTAAACTGAATTATATACGTATTTAATCGGTCTTTTTTGATTTAATATATACCACGTATGGACTTACTTACAATGTAGAGGACGGTGTTAGGAGGTTTTACGATTCATTGCCATCGACAAGCGTTACCGCAACTCAAGTAATCCGATTGTTGATGGCAGTGTTTAGAAGAAGTTTCTACGCAATCCATGGTGGATGGTACATAAACTTCGGCCTGGCCGAACTTACGGCCATATATACTTGTTTAATTAAACTAAAATATTAATTGGGATAATTAATAATTTAATTAAAAACGTACAAGTTTTTAATCGTTTTCTTAATTTACTCCATTTTTAATTTGATTAAAAAATTTTATTGTTTGAGTTAATTTTTTAATTCAATTTTATCAACTTTTTGTTGGAAATATTTTTTTTATGTACAGAAAGTTGATTTTACTTTTCTGAGGAACAACTTTGTAAACAAACGAAGTTTTCTCTGAATAAAAAATTTTATTTCCATAGAAAATTTTGTCCATATTTTGTTTCTATAGAAAATTTTGTCAACATTTTATTTCTATAGAAATTTTTGTCAAAATTTTGTTTCTATAGAAAATTTTGTCAAAATTTTATTTCTATAGAAAATTTTGTCAACATTTTATTTAAACATCATTTTTGGCAATATTTACTTCTATAGAAAATTTTGTCAAAATTTTTAATTCTATAGAAAATTTTGTCAAAATTTTATTTCTATAGAAAATTTTGTCAAAATTTTATTTCTATAGACAATTTTGTCAAAATTTTATTTCTATAAAAAATTTTGTCAAAATTTTATTTCTATAGAAGATTTTGTCAAAATTTTTAATTCTATAGAAAATTTTGTCAAAATTTTTAATTCTATAGAAAACTTTGTCTAAATTTTATTTCTATAGAAAATTTTGTCCATATTTGATTTCTATAGAAAATTTTGTCCATATTTTATTTCTATAGAAAATTTTGTCCCTATTTTATTTCTATAGAAAATTTTTTCAACATTTTATTTCTATAGAAAATTTAATCAAAAATTTAGTTCTATAGAAAATTTTGTCAAAATTCTATTTCTATAGAAAATTTTGTCAAAATGTTATTTCTATAGAAAATTTTGTCAAAATACCTGTACCTACCAGCCACATTTTAGTGACAAGAATTGATACATTTGCCATAATGTCGTTATGAACTTCCCTTTAAATTCCGAAATAATTCCGAAACGTGCGTCCATCCAACCATCTTGCAGTCTATAGGGCTTTTCCCAAATAAATTTGACGAACATTCTTTTCCTCTGTTGGTTAAGCTACATTTGTAGTTTAGTCAATACATGGTTTTAAGCTGAAATCAAAAAACAACAACAAATTTTTATTTCTATAGAAAATTTTGTCAAAAATTTTAATTCTATAGAAAATTTTGTCAAAATTTTTAATTCTATAGAAAATTTGGTCAAAATTTTATTTCTATAGAAAATTTTGTCAAAATTTTATTTCTATAGAAAATTTTGTCAACATTTTATTTCTATAGAAAACTTTGACAAAATTTTATTTCTATAGAAAATTTTGTCAAAAATTTATTTCTACAAAAAATTTTGTCAAAATTTTATTTATTTAGAAAATTTTGTCCATATTTTGTTTCTATAGAACATTTTGTCTATATTTTGTTTCTATAGAATTGATATATTTGCCATAATGTCTTTATGAACTTCCCTTTAAATTTGCCTAACATTTGGTTTGGAGATTTTTTGTACAAATTTATTTCACCCAATTCACACTCTCGGTTTTTCAAAATTTACTACGAGTTAACAACGGAATTGATTTCCTTTGCTTCACAAACTTTAGAATATCATATAATTGTCATGTTTTGCAATTTATCAAATCACCTTACATAACCTTATAGCTTCGAAAACAAAATGGATAATGTTGATCCTAACAAATAAAGTCACTTTCTGTAACAAATCAAAAGAAATTATTATGGTAGATATATTTCTATTTAATGGATTTCTTTGAATATTATTCAATAGTTATCATAAAACATGACCTATCATAAATATCTGTCATTTTAATTTCATTATAATGGTATGCAAAATAACAACTACAACAATATTGCAGTTATCCAAATAGGGATAAACTGAAAACCATACCCAAAGTGTATAAAATCCAATAAAAACCATGACTCCACCAATTCAAAAATAAAAAGAAAGAAACTAAAGTATTGTGTGTATATATATAAGGAAAGTTTGAAGTACTTTAATTTTTGACAGATTGTGGGATAGTTTGAAAAACAGAAAACTCTAAAACTGAAGGGTATACTAAGTGGCTTACAGCAGCAGTCTGTATGCCATTGTTATGCCATTTAATGTCTGAAATTTGAACTAAAACATTGTCTTCATGTCGACATGACTTAACTTATGTACTCCTGTCATTTATAGCATTGGTCATCTTTTGTCTAGAGACAATCGAATTTGCAGAAATCAAGAAAACAAGCATAGAAACTACATAAACTACATATCGAATGTAAAACCACGAAATTTACAAAAGATCAGAAAAAAGGGAATCGACAATTCATGATTGTCAGATATAAACTGAAGCATTTATCAAAACTATGAATATTGGCAAATGGTTTTTGTTTCCTGTGGGTATATTACAGTGAGGTAATAAAAAATATTGGAGAACTTAAAAAATAGATATTACAGAAGATTAGTTTTAAAAGTTAATTTTTTGATAATAATTTAAACTTAAATTTAAAAAATTTAAAATTAATTTTGAATTTTATTTTTTTTCTTTAAATTACTTAGTCAAATTTAAAACTAATATTCATTAAAAAATTACTTTTTTTAAATATTAAATTATTAAATAGTATTTTAATATTTTGTTTTACATTATTAAAAAAATTATTATTTTATTAAATAATAATTTTCTATGTTTCCTCTGTTGGTTAAGGTACACTTTTAGTTTAGTCAATGCATGGTTTTTAGCTGAAATCAAAACAAAATAAAAATATTTTTTTTTTCAAAATAACTTTCAGATTACACAAATTAATATTATGTTAGTTTTAATTAAGATTAGTTTTAAATTTTACTTGATCAATCATGACAATCGTTAAATTAAAAATTAATACTTGATCCAGCTGAAGGAAAAATTAACTTATTTTATTTTATAATAATATTTGTAAAATATTATTGTAAAATAAGAAAAATATATATTTTTTCCTTAATTGGATCCAGTAAAACTATTTCAAATTAAATATTGGATTAGTTTTAAAAATAAAAAAATATTTTCATTTTTTTAATTGATGAAGTAAAATTTAAAACTAATATTCATTAAAACAAAATAAAAATAATTATTTCAAAATAATTTTCTTTCAGATTAAAAAAAATAGTAATATTATTTTAGTTTAAATTAAGATTAGTTTTAAATTTTACTTGATGAATAAAAAAAACAACAATTAAAAATTAATACTTGACCCAGCTGAAGAAACAAATTAACTTATTTTATGTTATATTATTTTATTTAGTATTATTTGTAAAATATTATTATAAAATAAAGTACAAAAATATTTTCTTCTTTAATTGGATCCTGTAAAACTATTACAAATTACATATTGGATTAGTTTTAAAAATTAAAATTAATTTTTATTTAATTGATCAAGTAAAATTTAAATCTAATCTTTATTCAAAAAGCATATTTTTTAATCTCAAAGAAAAATATTATTTAATAAAATATTATTATGAAATGAAATAGAAATACCACTTAGCATAATTAAAAAGAAAGGGAAATTATTTTTCTTAAACTCTTTAGAAATAAGTATAAATGTAAAGAAAAAAGCAGAAACGGAATGTTATGAAATAAATGAAATGAAAAAAAAATAGAAAAATATATCTCTATGTGAATCACGTAAAATATAAAACTAATCGAAATCATATATGGGATTGGTTTTAAGAATAAAAATTATATTATTTCTTTAATTGAATTAAGTAAAATTTTAATTAAAACTAAAAAAAAATATGCTTCATTAAATATCAAATAGAGGTTAGGTTAGGTTAGGAGGCAGTCCGATGTATCAGGCTCACTTAGACTATTCAGTCCATTGTGATACCACATTGATGAAATATCAAATAAAAAATAGTCTTAAAGAAAAATATTATTTATTAAAATAAAATAAATAGGATTTTCTTTAATTAGATCAAGTAAAATTTAAAACTAATATTAATTGCATCTACAAAATATTAAAAGTTTTAAATATTAAATAAAAATACTACACTAAAACATAATATTAAATAAAAATAAATATTTGTTTTAATTTTAAGCAATTTAAAAATAATTTTGTGGACTAAGTGAAATTAGAAATAAATCTTAAAAAAATTGTTTTTAAATATTAAGTTATTAAATAATATTTTTATATTTTTTATTACTTTATTAAATCTATTTAAATATATATTATTTCATTAAATATATTTTTCTTTGAGATAAAAAAATTTTATACTTTTTAGTTTTAATTTTAACTTTAAATTTTACTTGATCAATTAAAAAAAAACTAAAATTAATAATTGATCCAGCTAAAGAAAAAAATTAACTTATTTTATTTTATAATATTTTATTTAGTAATATTTGTAAAATATTATTATAAAATAAAAAAAAATATTTTTTTTTTCTTTAATTGGATTCAGTAAAACTATTAGAAATTAAATATTGGATTAGTTTTAAAAATTAAAATTATATTATTTCTTTAATTGAATTAAGTAAAATTTTGAAATAAATTATGCTTTTTAAATATCAAATAAAAAATAATCTTAAAAATCTTAAAGAAAAATATGATATATTAAAATATTATTATTAATTAAAAAAATAATATATTAAAAATAAGTATGTTTTTCTTTAATTAGATCAAGTATAATCTAAAACTAATATTAATTGCATCTAAAAAATATTAATAGTTTTAAATATTAAATAAAAATACTATACTAAAAAATAATATTAAATAAAAAAATATTTGTTTTAATTTTAAGCAATTTAAAATAAATTTTGAATTTTATTTTTTTTTCCTTTAAATTACTTAGTCAAATTTAAAACTAATATTCATTAAAAAAATACTTTTTTTTAAATATTAAATTATTAAATAGTAGTTTTTTATTTTTTATTGAATTCAGTAAAACTATTAGAAATTAAATATTGGATTAGTTTTAAAAATTAAAATTATATTATTTCTTCAATTGAATTAAGCAAAATTTTGAAATAAATTATGCTTTTTTAAATATCAAATAAAAAATAATCTTAAAAATCTTAAAGAAAAATATTATTTATTAAAATATTATAATAATAAAAATAATATATTAAAAATAAGTACGTTTTTCTTTAATAAGATCAAGTAAAATCTAAAACTAATATTAATTGCATCTAAAAAATATTAATAGTTTTAAATATTAAATAAAAATACTATACTAAAAAATAATATTAAATAAAAAATATTTGTTTTAATTTTAAGCAATTTAAATTAATTTTGTGTACTAAGTAAAATTATAAATAATTCTGAAAAAATTGTGTTTAAATATTAAATTATTAAATAATATTTTTTTATATTTTTTATTACTTTATTAAATATATTTTTATATTATATAGTTTTAGTTAAGATTAGTTTTAAATTTTACTTGATCAATTAATAAAAAAATAAACTTACAAATTATTTGTGGATTCAATTAAGGAAAATAATTAATTTTGATTTATTTTATTTTTTAATAATATTTGTAAATAAAATATTATTTTTAAATAAAATAAAAAAATACTTTTTTTCTAATATTGGATTAAAAAAAAAAAACAAAATTTATAATTTTATTTTTTTTTTAATTGACAAAGTAAAATTTAAAACTAATCTAAACTAAAAAATAAACAAAATATTTTTTTTTTATCTCAAAGAAAAATATTATTTAATAAAATATATTTATTTATTTAGTGTAAATTAATTTACGAAAAATATAAAAAATAACATAATGACTGGTTGTCAGGATCTTCGCCTAATATTTATTTAATAAAATATTATTAAATAAAATAAACACATATTTTTTCTTTAATTGGATAAAGTAAAATCTAAAAGTAAACTAACAAAATACTAAAGTTTTTAAATATCAACTAAAAATATTATTGAATAAAATAAAAAAAATTAATTGTTTTCCGGAAGTAAAATCATCAAAATCTAAAACTAATCGAAATTAAAGATGGGATTGGTTTTAAAAACTATATTTTTTTAATTGGATTAAGTAATATTTAAATCTTATTTTAATTAAAACAAAAATAAATTATGCTTTTTAAATATTAAATAAAAGAGAAAAAAAATAATTCTTTAAAATTATTTGATCAAACTAAAAATCTACAATTAATCTAAATTAAATAAATTACAAAATTTATTTTGTTTTAATGGGATCAACAATTTCTTTAGAGATTCTTCAATATTTTTTTGATTTATTGAATTTTAATACAAAATGTTATTTAAAATAAAATATTTCAATAACTATTCATAAAAGCGCCACTCTTAATAGTAAGACAAACTTTTATTTGTGTTCTTTTATATTTTTGCTTTATATTAATATTGAAAAGCTATAACATTAAATAAAATTTTAATTTATAATTACTACTTTAATTAAACATAAAACAGACTATAGCAAGTATTTCAAAATGGTTGTCATGTATTTTCTCTATATTCTTTATCTGAATCCTGATGATCATATGCAAATTTCGACAAGATTCCTATGACAAGATTCCTATGGCAATGTATGCCGATGGGAATGCCACAAGATTCATAGCATCCATTATTGATATTTGCATAGAAATAAATTATATTTCTTTATTGTTCTATGTAAATGTTTTAAAAATGACATGTAATACATATCAAAGTTATCTAAGATGATAACATGCATTTCGATTTGTATTATACAAAAACAAAAATGGAATTGTAGAAAATATTTCAATTAAATTGGATATTGATATAAAAACAACAAATGCTATGTATTAATAAATACAATCTGATAAATTGTAAATGATTTTTAATTATTCAAGATATTATTGGTTGTTCTCAAGTGGCAAATTGATGGAAAAAATGGCAATGTCTTATAAAATGTTTTCCTGATGTCGAGATAGAACTTTAAAATAAATTTAAAATTAAAATAAAATTAATGTAATAAAATAATTTTATTGCCTTAAAAATATTTTAGGAAATTTTGCAAATTGGAATAAAATTCATTTCATCTTTCCCACGAAGTAGTTCAAGGAAATAATTAATTTGTTTTATGGGATATTGTCTTTATAATGATCAACATCGCCGCTCCAACCAAAACTGATTATCCAAACCGTTATCTCATCCATCAATTTAGTTAATGTCAATTAATTAAAAAAAAAATAACTACGAACAATTTATCCTTTAATCGGTAGCCTGTTGTGATGACAAAGTAGTAAAAAAAAATAAACCAACATAACACGAAATTATTACAGGCTATATAATATGTATTCTGATATCATAGAAGCAACAATGTTGATATAATGTATATAAACCCATTTCTAGAATTGATACATCGATGAAGATCATCACATGTCTGATTTATGAAATAGATGGCTTCTAATAGTGGTTTAGAATAATTTGTGCAATGTTGATTGATAACTTTGTATAGATGATATTTATCAAATGCTGTCGATTATTTATTCTCATATCGATATTTTTTTTGCCTATTTGGATTTTGTCTGATTTAAAGTCTTCTATCATATTGGGATGGGTTTGGTCATTTTGTAGTGCTACTTTTATTTGATGATAATAAATTAGATTTTAAATGAGATGATTTTCTATTCATAATAATCAAATGCTCATACATATATAAATATTAACTAAAATCTGGTTTAATGCACAAAACTTCAAACAAGTAAGAACGGATCCGGATCGTAACTAATATAGTCTCCATGATAGATAGTTTCCATGATAGAATTGAAGAAAATCTTTATAAAACTAAAAACGAGAATAATCAAAATTCATAGGATACTTTTTTTCTATTAGTTTGGTAATATATTGTTTGTAAGGTTTTTATGAGCTTTTTCCTTCGATCATTGATTCATTTATAAAATATAGATTGTAATATTAAAGTCAAGGTTATACTAATTATCAATAAATAAATATATAAAATAAAATAAGTTTGTAAAAACATTCCCCTTTTAAGCCATCACAAATGGAAAAAATCACCATAAATTGGAAAATTTCAACTAAAATATTTTATGATGAATTGTAACATCATACAAATAATTTAACTCTGAAATGCACAAGGTCACCGATTCCTCCGAAAAAATATATAATATACAAAATGGTAAATAAAGAATATCTGCATCTCAGTAAAAAACTTGCTGAATTTTCAGCAACTTTGTAAGGGAAGTCAAAGTCAATTAGCGCTTACCTATGCGTGGAATTCACTGATGAATTTATAAGGAAATGTTCCACTTAAATGTGCTTCTTCTTTGTATGAAATTCAGCGCTTTCAGAAGCAATACATTTACATGAGGAAATCATTGCAACTTTAGTGCGCTTAAGAATGCACATAATAATATTGGAACCATTATAGCGCTAAAGTACTACCAGATAGTGGTAATGTACTTTCCTTAAAAATTATTAAATGAACACACATAACAGTCTTCCTTCCTGAACCCGGTCCGCGTTGCTGACGGCAAGAGTTATTGTTACCTTGAATTAAATGTAACAATACACAAAACAAAAGAACACAAAATGAATTGAATCGTCCGCAAAACACGTTTTCATCCTTCAAACACAATACATCAACTGATTTATTTTTACTAATATGTCTTCGCACAAAATCGTTCGTTCGTAAGAAGTCGTGATAAAAAAAAAACACAAAAAGCTCTTGCTTACAGAAGTGCAACTTGGTAAGCGATGGAGGAAGCACCCGCTTACCCTAGTGCAACTAAATTGCGCCATATTTTAACAAATTTTTGTCGGGCGTTCAATAAAAAAAATTTAAGTACGTCGCCCGCTATAAACGAAGAACTTACTTACACCTTTAGAAGAAATAGCGCTGAATTCTGCACTTATAACTTTGCGCAGAATTGTACTGTCTACAGTATGAACACTATAATTTGGGTGCTTCCAATTTTATAATTATTTTTTGCTGGGTACCACATTTTCCAATAAAAAAATTGTGTTTAAAAAAAATAGTGGCTGTATTTTAAAAAATACGTAGCGAACTAAACTAAGTTTTTATTTACAAATAAACAATTTGATTTTAGTAAAGCTTTTTTTGCTAACATTATTTTCATCTCTGGTAAATATTATTTATCTTTCAATTTGTAGTTTTTTGAATTTTTGGTCCAAATTTGATTTTCATTTTTGACTGCAGATTATTCAGTAGTACAACAAATTTTCTGAAAAAAAAGATATTTTTAGAAATAGCGCTATGATGTATTAAATACAACAAATCTGATTTCATAGAATTCGGTCAAAATTTTAAGAAGAGAACTATACACAAAGGTAAAGTAAAATTTATTATCTTTAAAAAATGCGAATTATTTTGTTTGAATAATATGGTTGTTTATTTCAATTAATTTTAATTTAAGCAAAAATAAATACAAAAAACAAAAATGTTTTTTTTTTTGATTCAATCACGAAATTGATTGATTCAATTAATTTTTTAATTGAAATGTCTTCAAACACAGAAATGATAATAACAATAAAAAAAATATTTGAATTAAAAAATTAATTGATCCAATTAAAAAATTAATTTAATTTTTTTAATTGATTTTTGATTCAATTAAATTTTTTTTAAATCAATTAAATTTTTAATTGAATATTCAGCAAATTTTTGAATTGAAACAAAATTCAATCACTAAAATTAATAATATCAATTCATTTTTTAATTGGATCAATTAATTTTTTAATTGATACTATCAATTAAAGACATTTCAATTAAAAATTAATTCGATCAATTAATATCGTGATTGAAGACAAAACAAATTTTGTGTACGGTGAGGAAATATGGCGTGGTAAGACAACAAGATCCTATTGCGACTGTTAAGGCGATAAAGATATGTATCAATGCTCAGCATTTTGGAGTAACGTTTTGTAGAATAGTGTAAAAAAAATCTTATAGAATTTTGAAAATATATTAAATTTAAATATACTTACGGAAATATATTATAATTTATGCAGTGAACAAACGACTTACCTAAAAGAGAATAAATAGGGAAAATGTTAAAATATTTTATATATTTTTATAAATTTAATCAATGAATTACAATACAAATTATACAATAATAATAACAGAAAATGATCAATGTGTAATACCCAACCTAACTAGATCTGAGTAGTGAATGGAAAAACATATGGCATTTGGATTAGGTTGAGTTTATACACAGAACAAAATATTTTTTGTCTTCAAGCACGATATTAATTAATCCAATTAATTTTTAATTGAAACTTCTTCAATCACAGAGATGACCGTATCAATCACCAACTTCAATTAAACAATTAATTGATCCAATTAAAAATTTTATTGGTACTAATAATTTTTGTGATTGTTTTTTATTCCAATTAAAACATTTGTTGAGCCAATTAAATTATTATTCAATTTTTTAGAATTCAATTTTAATTGGAAAATTTTTGGTGATATATTTTTGTGTGTATGTAAATGAAGTTTTAATATATAGAAAAATTTTTAATCAAGAATATCATAAATATAGTACATGAACACCAACTAATTCTTAGATTAAAAATTATTGAAAAAAAATTACTAATGTATAAATCTACATGTTTATATATATTTACTTAAACGAGCTATTTTTGTATAATTGTTTATATCTTTCGGCTGAGCTTGGAAACGACTGATTTACATGAACTTTCAGAGGACAAACAGGATGGGCATGTGAGGAAATTAGAGTCCTATTTTTTTTTTGCTATTCAATTTGGGGTGACGTCTAGACAAAGATTTGATACTTTATCTTTCGATATTTGGTCGGAGAGTTGGAACTCCTCTTTGCCCGACTTTTTCTCAAAATACAATAAAAAACAACTAAACTTCTCCGATTTATTTGAAATTTGCAGAAGACTTGGGAGAGGTTATATCGGTTCACTTTTGCGTATAGCCCCCATATAAACGCACCCCCAAATTTGGCTTGCGGAGCTTCTAAGAGAAGCATATTTCATCCGATCTGGCTAAAATTTAATACATGGTGTTAGTGTATGGTCTCTATCAAACATGCAAAAATTGGTCCACATCGGTCCATAATTATATATAGCCCCCATATAAACCGATCCTCAGATTTGGTTTGCGGAGCCTCTAAGAGAAGCAAATTTCATCGTATGCGGCTGAAATTTGGTACATAGTGTTAGCATATGGTCTCTAACAACGATGCAAAAATTGATCCATATCGGTCCATAATTATATATAGCCCCTATATAAACCGACGCCCAGATTTGACCTGCGGCCTCTTGGAGGAGCAAAATTTATTGGCCACCTGGAGGAGCAAAATTCATCTGATCCGATTGAAATTTGGTACGTGGTGTTAGTATAAGGTATCTAACAACCATGCCAAAGTTGGTCCATATCGCTCCATAAATATATATATATTCTCCACATAAACCGACCCCCAGAGCCTCTTGGAGGAGCAAAATTCATCCGATCCGGTTGAAACGTAGTACGTGGTGTTAGTACATGGTATCTAACAACCATGCAAAAATTAGTCCATATCGGTTCAAATTATATATAGGCCCCATATAAACCGAACCCCAGATTAGACCTCCGGAAGGAGCAAAATTCATCCGATCCGGTTGCGCTAGAATATGGCCGATAACAACCATGCCAAAATTGGTCCGTATCGATCTATAGTTATATAGCTCCCAAGATAAACCGATCTCCAATCACAGAAAAATCACGATTGCCACTCGAGCCAAAAATAATCTACCAACATTTTATTGCCATAGAAAATGTTGTCAAAATTTTATATTTCTATAGAAAATTTTGTCAAAATTTTATTTCTGTAGAACATTTTGTCAGAATGTTATTTCTGTAGAAAATTTATGAAGCACCTCTTAGATGGAGAGGAATATTTCGCAAAATCTTCCAAAACATCAAGAATTCTACCAATCTACGAAACAGTAAAAAATCTGTCATTTTTGGTAGACTCGTTTTCATAAATGTATATAGTCCCCATACACCCAGAGAAGGAATATGATCACCTCAAACATGTTTCAAGAGGAAAATGTTATTTTTGTATGGTGACCATGTAACATGTTTGTCACTATAATTTTATTTTCTAGTTAAATATAACCTGCTTGCCGAAATCAGATACATGATTTCTGAGAAAATAACATGGTTGCGATACCCATGCTACATGGTCACCACCCATAACATTTTGCTCTTAAAACATGTTTGAGGTGATCATATTCCTTCTCGGGTGTATAAAGCGACCCCCATATTTCAATTATGGCTCTATAATTATCGCACAAAAGCTCATATCGGTTCGTAATTATTTCTTCCCTATATATACCGGTCAAAACCTGAATATATACGTATTTAATCGACCTTTCTTTTGTCTAATATATATCCCGCATGGACTAACTTACAATTTAGAAGATGATATTAAAAAGTTGTAAGATGCCTTTCCATCGGCCGCAACCCAAGTCATTCAATTGTGGATGCCCGTCTTTAGTAGAAGTTTCTTCGCAAACAATGATGGATAGGATTCGGCCTGGCCGATTTTACGTATATATTTGTTTTTTTTTTTTAATTTTTAATATTTCAGAATATTAAAATTTATTGCGTAATTTGCGTAACAAATAGAATTTTTATATATTATCTCGAAAAATCTTCTTGTGTAGTGAAAATTATATCATATCACTAGAAGAACTTTTAATGTATATCGATTAAAGCAATGGCTTAGAATGAACATCCAAATATTTTTGAAGCGATTAAGGAATATATGAGATCTGTATCCTAATTTAAATTTTATAGAACATAGATTTAAAGCTAGATAACTCACCAAAAACAATCTTATTTTTTAAAGAAGCCGCATTTCCCCTATCCAGGAATCAATTTCGAAATATTTAAGGGAAGTAAAAAATCTTTGGATCCAAGCAAATTTTATATTGTGTGTAAGCTCAGAGTCAGGCTTAAATTTAGATTTTTAAACCGACATTTATCTGTTCGTTAATAGCATTCTTAATATTTCCCACAAAGAAAGTGGCAAACAACTATATATGAGATGTGTATCTTAATTTCAATTATGTACAATCTAGATTCAAATTTGGTTTACTAGAATTTATATTAAAACAAATACCACGATCACGATCAAATCTTGGGATCGTACACTGAAAAAAAGCATGCTCGGTTCCAAAGATTTTGTCTTTTCTTTAAAAATTTTGGTATTGATTCCGAGCCAAAGACGCGGAGAATACAAGTAAGGATAATTTTAAGACACAACTCTCTTTTAAATTTGGGTTTTGTGTACTTGTTTCCAGGAAGCAAATTTTAATTTTTCGCTTTATCAGCTTTTTTTCGTCGTATGCTATTAAAGTCCTTTAAAAACGAGTTAACGACAACTTTATTTTCCTAATTAAGACTCGACTTTCAGTAGAAATTATACTATGTTTCAAGTAAAAAACGTCTTTAAAATAAAGTGTTGAAAAACATGTCCTATATTTGAACGATTTTTTGCTTTGTAGTCAAGATGCAAAAAGACAACAAATTTAAAGAATGAATTATTAAAGTCAAATTGACCTTAGCCCAAACATTTTTTCTTTCATGTTATGATACCCATTTTTAAGTGAAATCACTTAATTATAAGGACAATACGACTTCAGTGAAAAGTTTATCGACTTTTGGACAACGAAAAAAACTTTATATTAGAGAAATGCGTATTCTATGCTAAGCTAAATTTATATTCGTATTTTAAAGACATGAAATCTTTGACCTCACGACAATATTTTTTTCAGTGTAGTAATCGTTTTTTAGGTATCTATGTATAATTTGCTTCAATCAATTGATACTTGTTGGCAGTTAGTTCTATCCCAATTTACTTGTAGCATGGTGTTTTTTTAACAACCAATATAATCACGATGTTAAACATATTAAAATGCAAATCGAAAAAGTGGTTAGTTACCGTTTCAAATTAGCATTGTCTGTGACTATTGTTTCACTTTTACTCTCATCTGGTTGGGGGAAACAAAACAGAAATGCAAAACAACAATTCAATAAAATTCTAAAAAAACAAATCCACAGAGGGTTTCGATTTCAACTAGCCATATAATCTAAAGCTGATGTGTCATCATTGTCATGATAGTACAAGTGAGAATGGTCATCTTAAAATTCCGTGCTTCTCATTGTCCAGCTAATGAAACAAAATTCTAATGATTGTAATGTTGTTAATTGCATTTTATTGTTATTATGTTTCATTAATTCTTAGCCTAAGGAAATATAAATAAAAGTATGAGAGGGGAGCAAAACAAAATCGTGGGGAGACAAATTACAAAAAGTTTTTCTATGAGAGATTGGATTGGTATTGCATGCTTTGCTATTCTTGCTTAAAATATGTGAAATGAATGGATTTGATGTCTGATATAAGTGTGTATGGATATGAATAAACTAAAATGATCATAAAAATGTGTAAAATGTTTACTAATTTTACACGCTTATTAATTTCCATTAATTAAGTATGGGTGTTTATGGAAAGAGATGTTGAAATTTCATTACACCCACTAGTGAGATCATTTGTGCTATGGCTTATTTTTCAATGTTTGGTTATAAGCTTTAATCGAAGCAAAATCTTTAAGGGAAAACCCTTAAGAATATCAATGACTAAGTGTGGCATTTAATTAAGATTTCAAAATAAAAAAAAAATCCCAGCATGTGGTTTATTTAGATGGATTGATTTGGTGTAATTGATAGTTTATGTCAAACAAAAGACTTAAGAAACAAACGTTATATGAATCCATTAAGCATGGACTACTATGGCATATGAATGAAAACAAATAGAGATGAGCGATGAGCGTTAGTTTACTTCAATTCTGAATGGGTAAATCAAATAAAGTGAATTGCTATATGACATACAAACATGTTTTTTGTTTGTTGTTCTTTTTTTTACAAACAATTAAACATTATTTTGCTGTTAAGCGAGTTATTAATTTACCCGGACTTAGCGGTAACCACAATGTCAACAATGATTTTAAATCTATGTCTTTAGAGAATTTCAAACGGGAAATGACTTAAGACCCATGGGAATTTTATTTTTAATTAATTGTCCGCGGATCAAGTGCAATTTCATTCATTAGAATTTAAAAATATTGAGAAAAAAAATTAATAAAATTCGTATGAGATGAAGAGGAATTAGATGAAATTAAAAGAAAAAAATTGAAAATAGAAGAAAATAACGGTAATATGGTGATTATAACAACTGACTCATCAATTGTCATATCTGCACTCAAAAGAAATTGAATCCACACGAAGAGAAAATCTAGCTAAATTTTAGGAATTTTTAACTAAACTAGAACTAGAGCCGAAAGGATAATGAACCAATATGGACTAAATTTTGCATGCTTGTTAGAAGGTTTTTAATTTCACCGTTTTTAATTTCAACCGGATCGGATGAAATTTTCTATTACACAGAAAAAAAAAATATTTTCAATTAAAAACTTCATTGAAGTTGAAAACTTTGAACAATTAATAAATTAAAAACCAGTAAGGAAAGTCTAAAGTCGGGCGGGGCCGACTATATTATACCCTGCACCACTTTGTAGATCTAAATTTTCGATACCATATCACATCCGTCAAATGTGTTGGGGGCTATATATAAAGGTTTGTCCCAAATACATACATTTAAATATCACTCGATCTGGAAGAATTTGATAGACTTCTACAAAATCTATAGACTCAAAATTTAAGTCGGCTAATGCACTAGGGTGGAACACAATGTTAGTAAAAAATATGGGAAACGTTTAAATCTGAAGCAATTTTAAGGAAACTTCGAAAAAGTTTATTTATGATTTATCGCTCGATATATATGTATTAGAAGTTTAGGAAAATTAGAGTCATTTTTATAACTTTTCGACTAAGCAGTGGCGATTTTACAAGGAAAATGTTGGTATTTTGACCATTTTTGCGAAATCAGAAGAACATATATATGGGAGCTATATCTAAATCTGAACCGATTTCAACCAAATTTGGCACGCATAGTTACAACGCTAATTCTACTCCCTATGCAAAATTTCAACTAAATCGGAGCAAAAACTTGGCCTCTGTGGGCAAATAAGTGTAAATCGGGCGAAAGCTATATATGGGAGCTATATCTAAATCTGAACCGATTTTGCTGATATTTGGCAAGTTTTTCGAGACTCATAAAATATTCGGATGTACGGAATTTGAGGAAGATCGGTTGATATACACGCCAATTATGACCAGATCGGTGAAAAATATATATGGCAGCTATATCTAAATCTGAACCGATTTTTTCCAAAATCAATAGGGATTGTCTTTGAGGCGAAACAGGACCCTATACTAAATTTTAGTATAATCGGACTAAAACTGCGAGCTGTACTTTGCACAAAAAAATACATCAACAGACAGACAGACGGACAGACAGACAGACGGACAGACGGACATCGCTAAATCGACTCAGAATTTAATTCTAAGCCGATCCGTATACTAAAAGGTTGGTCTATGATTACTCCTTCTTGGCGTTACATACAAATGCACAAATTTATTATACCCTGTACCACAGTAGTGGTGAAGGGTATAAAAACGTGATGGAAATTTTTTAAGTTTTAACTAAAAATTTATTTCAAAAAGTTAAGAAAGTAATTGAAAATAGTTACGTTTTGTTTTATGACAAAATGAATTGCGTTTCGCAATCAACATCAATTAATTTTTAAATTGAACCAATAATGCTTTAAAAAGGCTGCCGCACAATGGCTACAAAAATCTCCGAATCTCAATACTTTGGACTTGAGATTCCGAGGTCATATGGTGATTAAGTTTGGCAATAAAAAATACAAGAGTTTCGATCGTCCCATATGTATCGATCATCGGCACTTCAACGGGAATGGAATGGAAAATACGCAGAGCCACTTTCGATGTTATTTACGAATAAAGTACCACCCAAAATTTAGTTTCTTTTCTGGGAAGCGAAATCTAAGCACGCTTTCTACATTTGGTAGAATTCTACCAAAAATGGTATATTTTTTACGGTTTGGTAAATTTTTAGAAATCTTGAAGAGTTGGTAGATTTTGCGAAACATTCCTATACAACTAAGAGATGCTTCGATTCTCTATAAAAATAAAATTTTGACAAAAAAAATCTATAAAAATAAAAGTTTGAAAAAATTTCTATGAAAATAAATTGTTGGAATTCTTTTCTTTAACAAAATATTCTATAGCAATAAAATTTTGACAATATTTTCTATAAAAATAAAATTTTGACAAAAATTTTCTATAGAAATAAAATTTTGACAAATTTGTCTATAGAAATAAAAATTTGACAACATTTTCTATTTTCTATTGTATTCCTATCGAAAATTTTGACAAAATTTTCTATAGAAAAACAAGTAAGGAAAGTCTAAAGTCGGGCGGGGCCGACTATATTATACCCTGCACCACTTTATAGATCTAAATTTTCGATATCTGTCAAATGTGTTGGGTGCTATATATAAATGTTTGTCCCAAATACATACATTTAAATATCACTCGATTTAGACAGAATTTGATAGACTTTTACAAAATCTATAGACTCAAAACTTATGTCGGGTAATGGACTAGGGTGGAACACAATGTTAGTAAAAAAAATATGGGAAACATTTAAATCTGAAGCAATCTTAAGGAAACTTCGCAAAAGTTTATTTATGATTTATCGCTCGATATGTATGTATTAGAAGTTTAAAAAAATTGGAGTCATTTTTTCAACTGGTCGACTAAGCAGTGGCGATTTTACAAGGAAAATGTTGGTATTTTGACCATTTTTGTCGAAATCAGAAAAACATATATATGGGAGCTGTATCTAAATCTGAACCGATTTTAACCACATTTGGCACGCATAGCAACAATGCTAATTCTACTCCCTGTGCAAAATTTCAACTAAATCGGAGCAAAAAATTAACCTCTGTGGTTATATGAGTGTAAATCGGGCGAAAGCTATATATGGGAGCTATATCTAAATCTGAACCGATTTCAACCAAATTTGGCACGCATAGCTACAATGCTCATTCTACTCCCTGTGCAAAATTTCAATTAAATCGGAGTAAAAGATTGGCCTCTGTGGTCATATGAGTGTAAATCGGGCGAAAGCTTTATAAGGGAGATATATCTAAATCTGAACCAATTTCAACCAAATTTGGCACGTATAGCTACAATGCTAATTCTACTCCCTGTGCAAAATTTCAACTAAATCGGAGTTAAAAATCGGCCTCTGTGGGTGTAAATCGGGCGAAAGCTATATATGGGAGCTATATCTAAATCTGAACCGATTTCAACCAAATTTGACACGCATGGCTACAATACTAATTATACTCCCTGTGCAAAATTTCAACTAAATCGGAGCAAAAAATTGGCCTCTGTGGTCATTTGAGTGGAAATCGGGCGAAAGCTATATATGGGAGCTATATCTAAATCTGAACCGATTTCAACCAAATGTGACACGCAGAGCTACAATGTTAATTCTACTCCCTGTGCAAAATTTCAACTAAATCGGAGCAAAAAATTGGCCTCTGTGGGCAAATGAGTGTAAATCGGGCGAAAGCTATATATGGGAGCTATATCTAAATCTGAACCTGAAGACTCATAAAATATTCGGATGTACGGAATTTGAGGAAGATCGGTTGATATACACGCCAATTATGACCAGATCGGTGAAAAATATATATGGCAGCTATATCTAAATCTGAACCGATTTTTTCCAAAATCAATAGGGATCGTCTTTGAGCCGAAACAGGACCCAATCGAGTGGGACAAACCTTTATATATAGCCCCAACACATTTGACGGATGTGATATGGTATAGGAAATTTAGATCTACAAAGTGGTGCAGGGTATAATATAGTCGGCCCCGCCCGACTTTAGACTTTCCTTAGTTGTTTTTATCTTAGTTTTGTTAAATTTTTCTAAAATAAACCTACTTTTCCTTTAATGGTGACATATACATTTGGGAGACGGGCGAACAATCGATTTGGAATTCTTGTAGTGGCGCCGAAATATTTCTTCATTCATAAGTTAAGTTAAACAAAATTTTTGACACATTTGACGTAAAAAAAAAACTTAATATACCCATACCATAGTGTATAATTAAAAAATGTATATAATATTTGTATTCTATGCTTATTTTATGGCCTGGAATACATCCATCATCATCATGATCATTAGGCGTTTATATTAGAAAGATACATAGCGAGGTGCATATTTTGTCTGTCAGACTTGACTAGACAAGAAATCTACTAATTAATTAACATGCATCACTACAACAATATAACTAAATATTTAGAGCAAATATAAACGAGTTTAAATTTTTTTGTTTCGTTATAGCCAACAAACATAATACTTTCTAGTTTTCCTTATAGTATGGTCATAAAAAAGGAGAACCTATAAATTCGATGATTTTGTATGCATAATTGCGATTTTATGACATAGCACACACCCACAGAATTAAAGGTTTAGAATAATAAAAAAGCTTAGATCTACACACAAAGAAAAACTACTTTTCAACGGAACGAAATTTTAAATAAACAAAATTCTTCATTGTTATAAAATGAAGAATAAATAACCCCGAATTTATGATAAGTCTTGCAGCGATTTTCTCTTTTTAATTTTATTTTTTATTTTCTTTTAAAGATTTTTTTAAACGGGAAAAAGAATGCTGTGTTTATCTAAATGTTCGTTGGCTAGAAAAGAAAACTCTTCTTTCAGTGTATATATAAGTCTTTATTATGTCTTAGAAAAAGTTTTTATTATTTTTTGAAACAAACGTCATTATATATCCTTACGAATAAAACAAATAAAAATAACAACTATAATAGGAGGCTAATTAATTCAAGGTCATATTGCAACAATAAAATCTTTTAGAATCTATGATAAGCTACTTCAAATCCAAAGTAAGATTTTTTATAGGTATGCTTTTTGGCTTAAGAAAATTAAAAATTAAATATTTCTATAAAACAAAAACTTTCCATTTAGCAGGCCGTTATTATGTGTATAAGTGAACTGATTCCATAAAATTCTAATAATATGTAAAACATGTTTTCGAAGGCTTCAAACAATTCCATAGTAGGAATCAGACGATATATGGGCAATATAATTGAAATTGAATCTTTTCAATTTGAAATATGCATGAACTTCAAACAAAAGACTTAGAACACAAACTTTGTAAATACTTAAGCTGGGGAAGCTAGATGATGTTACAGCAAATATCTATTTTAATAAATAAAATGCATCCCACAATAATTGATTTATGAGACTAATGTGAATATTAAAAATAAATATGTTTTAATGGCTTTCCATTTATGAGAGGGATATTATGTGTAGCAGTGACCTGATGGCATAAAATTCTAATAACATGTAAACCAACTTTTCGAATATTTCAAACACTTACATAGTAGGAAACATAAGACATATTTTGGCAGAATATGTATATGAGAAATATAAATGACATTACATATTTTGAAATTGTAATATGCTTGAGCTTCAAACAAAAGACTTAGAACACAAATTTTTTTTAAACTAAAGCAAGGGAAGATAATTTATGTTACAATAAATATTTTACAAATATGTATTAATGGCTATAATAAAATACTTAATACAGCCCACTAATCAGTTTCTTTCCTTGGAAGCGAAATCTAAGCACAGTTGCTACAGTTGGTAGAATCGTACCAAAAATTGTACATTTTTTACTGCTTGTAGATTGGTAGAATTCTTGATGTTTTGGTAGATTTTGCGAAACAATCCTATCCAACTAAGAGAAGCTTCAATTCTCTACAGAAATAAAACTTTGAAAAATTTTTCTATAGAAATAAAATTTTGACAAAATTTTCTATACAGATAAAATTTTGACAAAATTTTCTATACAGATAAAATTATGACAAAATTTTGCACAGAAAAAAAATGTGGCAAAGAAAGAAAGAAATAAAAATGTACAAAATTTTCTATAGAAATAACATTTTCACAAAATTTTCTATAGAAATAAAAATTTAACAAAATTTTCTATAGAAATCAAACTTTAACAAAACTTTCTATAAAATTTTGACAAAGTTTTCTATAGAAATTAAATTTTGACAAAATTCCCTATAGAAATAAAATTTTGACAAAATTTTCTATAGAAATGCAATTTTGAGAAAATTTTCTAGAGAAATAAAATTTTGACAAAAAATTTTGGGAACATTTTTTATAGAAATAAAATTTTGAGAAAAATTTTTATAGAAAAAAAAATCTTGACAAAGTTTTCTACAGAAATACAATTTTGACAAAATTTTATATAGAAATAAAATTTTGACAAAATATTCTATAGAAATAGAATTTTGACAAATTTTTCTATAGAAATAAAATTTTGAAAAAATTTTCTATAGAAATAAAATTTTGAAAAAAAATTTCTATAGAAATAAAACGTTGACAAAATTTTCTATAGTAATAAAATTTTGACAAAAAATTTTATAGAAATAAAACTTTGACAAATTTTTCTATAGAAATAAAATTTTGAAAAAATTTTCTATAGAAATAAAATTTTGAGAAATTTTGCGATAGAAATAAAAATTTTGACAAAATTTTCTATAGAAATAAAATTTTGACAAAATTTTCTATAGAAATAAAATGTTGACAAAATTTTCTATAGAAATAAAATTTTAACAAAATTTTCTATAGAAATAAAATTTTGACAAAATTTTCTATACAAATAAAATTTTGACAAAATTTTCTATAAAAATAAAATTTTTAGAAAATTTTTTAATAGAAATAAAAATTTGGACAAAATTTTCTATAGAAATAAAATTTTGACAAAATTTTTTATACAAACATAAATTTGAAAAAAAAAATTTCTATAGAAATAAAATTTTGAAAACATTTTTTATAGAAATAAAAGTTTGACAAAATTTTCTATAGAAATAAAATTTTGACAAAATTTTTTATACAAACATAAATTTGAAAAAAAAAAATTTTTCTATCGAAATAAAATTTTGAGAACATTTTTCATAGAAATAAAATTTTGAGAAAATTTTTTATAGAAATAAAATTTTGAGAAAATTTTTTATAGAAATAAAATTTTGACAAAATTTTGTATAGAAAAAAATTTTGAGAACATTTTTTATAGAAATAAAATTTTGAGAAAAATTTTTATAGAAATAAAATTTTGAGAAAATTTTCTATAGAAAAAAATTTTGACAAAGTTTTCTACAGAAATACAATTTTGACAAAATTTCCTATAGAAATAAAATTTTGCCAAATTTTCTATAGAAATAGAATTTTGACAAATTTTCCTATGGAAATAAAATTTTGAAAAAAAAAATCTATAGAAATAAAACGTTGACAAAATTTTCTATAGAAATAAAATTTTGACAAATTTATATATAGAAATAAAATTTTGAAAAAATTTTCTATAAAAATAAAATTTTGAGAAAATTTGCTACAGAAATAAAAATTTTGACAACATTTTCTACAGATATAAAATTTTGACAATATTTTCTAAAGAAATAAAATTTTGACAAAATTTTCTAAAGAAATAAAAATTTGGACAAAATTTTCTATAGAAATAACATTTTGACAAAGTTTTCTATAGAAATAAAATTTTGACAATATTTTCTATAGAAATAAAATTTGGACAAAATTTTCTATAGAAATAACATATTGACAAAATTTTTTTATAGAAATAACATATTGACAAAGTTTTCTATAGAAATAAAATTTTGACAAAATATTCTATAGAAAAAAATTTTGACAAAATTTTCTATAGAAAAAAAATTTTGCCAAAAGTTTCTATAGAAATAAAATTTTGCAAAAAGTTTCTATAGAAATAAAATTTTGGCCAAATTTTCTATAGAAATAAAATTTTGAGAAAATTTTGTATAGAAATAAAATTTTGATAAAACTGTCTATAGAAATAAAAATTTGGACAAAATTTTCTATAGAAATAAAATTTTGACAAAATTTGCTATAGAAATAAAATTTTGACAAAATTTGCAATAGAAACAAATTTTGTACAAAATTTTCTATAGAAATAAAATGTTGACAAAATTTTCTATAGAAATAAGTAAACAGCAGTCAAAAATTCGATATCTGAAGAAGCGGATAATGCGTTCAGAATGCATGTTTTGGAGATATCTCAATTAATGACAAAGAGTGGCAAAAGTGTCTAAACAGTTGATTTAAACAAAAAAAAAAAAAAAACAATAAAGCGATTTTAATATTTGGTTTTATTCTCTAGTACCGAAATATAAAAGCAACCCCATTGTTCAAAAATTTGGTTTCGGAGGTTTATTTATTTTTTATTTTTATTTAGAACATGTTTTAACTTAAGCTTTCACGTTATTCAATTTTCATATTGTCGTCAAAGAATGGATGTCCGAAAGAGCTGACCGCCCAATGGTTGGAAATATAACTCACTTCGGACAATATGCGGGTGAGTATAGTACAAATAATTCAATTTTTATTTTTAATTCCCAGAAGTATATATTAAAAAAAGTATGTTAAAAAAATTGAAGTAGCCTTGTTTTTGGAGTATAAACCTTACCCACCGCTGCTCGGATTCCTGGCTACGCCCATGTTATGAATGATCCTAATGTGTAGCATAAAAAAAAAATTGATACAAATCTATGTTGTTTCTATAAATGTGAGTAAATTAACACGATTAGTTTTTGTTTTAATTTTATACCATTGGTATGTTATCAGATTTCTATGACATAACAATAAAATACCCCAAAGAATTCCAAAAACAAGAAGAAATTAATATTCAGAAACATTCCACTAAAACAGGTTATAAAATTATTCAAAACTTATAAGGCTAAGGAATCAAAAAAAAAAATAAATTTTGGATGCAATTGAATACAAAAATATGGAAGCAATAATATAAGTGTATAGATAATAAATGTCGTAATTTTTTGAAAATTCACAAAAAAAAACTCAAAACGCACATTAAAAATTAGTTGTCTTTATGTTTTATATTCTTTACTATAAAAAAAAAATATTTTTTTTGAGAAGTGTATAAATAAAAGGTCCACTATTTTTGAAAATTATGAATTAAATTAAAACCAAAACGCATGTTTTGTATTCATGCATTTAGTAAAATAAAATATTTTGAACCGGTTTAATTTTGCATTAAACTTTGCTCTAACGACGCATGTAGATTAATGACTTTAGATTAAGCATTTATATGTTTCGATAGTCATTTCTATATCCTAATTAAATGGCGTTAACTCACATCACTTATCACGCCAAAGGCTAATTTATGTTGACTCAGACAATTTGTAAATGTCAACATATTTCCCAAAGATCACATTTCTTCCTTTATGGCATTGGCAAACAATTGATTTATTGTCAATAGATATTGACATAACTAAAATTTTTGCTGTCGCCGTTTTTACTTTGCAGACGACTGTTAATTTATTATTAATTATTGTTGCATATTTTTTGTTTGCCTTATATGGGATGTGTGTTTGAAATCCGGAATTTAATATTTTATTGAAGTGAGAATATAAAAATTGACATTGGATGAATATTTTGCTAATTAAAATTTAATTGGAATATATTTGATTTAGGGAAAAATAATAATAAATAAGAAAAAAATGAAATTAAGTTATTTGATATAAAATCAAGTTAAATAAAATTCAAAATAAATTATATTAATAATTATATTAAAATAGAAGAATTATCCGCCCAGCAAAAAAAGCGTTGCCAAAAAAAAAATAATGAAAAGGTTCTTTTTGGATCCGGAAGTGGTGCAAAATTGGCGCAGAAGCGATGAATTTAACATGGGATTGTCATAGGACGGAAGTCCTCCATTTCAACAGCCGTTGCACTGAATTTGCATCACTTCTTTAGGTGTGATCCGAATTCAATGGTTTGGGTGTAAATTAAAAAATTCTGTGATATTTTGTCAAATAAATAATTTTTAAATTTTTATAATTTTTACTTGTCGGAAACGTTTGATCTCAAATATTTTCAAAAATTCACAATTTTTCCAAATTGGATTTAGCATTTTTGTCGACAAAGTTTAAATGATTTGTACCATTTTATGAATTCTTACTCTGTTTTTAACCTATTTGAAACAAAAAAAGTTAAAAATATCCATTAAAAGTATGAAAAAAACCAAGTTATAAAAAATTGAATTAAAATAAAGAACATCATTGGGAGTATATCTTCTGGAAGTGCTTTTAAAGTTGTGCCTTTGGAAGAACTTCCAAATTTTTTTGCTGGCCGCTTATGACATTCATATTAAATTACGTTTAGTTTAATTAAAGTTTAGTTTAGTTTAATTAAAGTTTATTTCATTAAAACAAAAATTTTGTTAAATTAAATTTCCCCTGCAGAAGCGATTTATGGTATTGCTGTATTTTATATTGCCCACCACTATATTTTCTCTTTAGAATTAAATAATATTATATTATATTATTTTAAGCAAAAGGAAAAAAAATTGAACTTAATTCTTTTATTTTATATTAAACCAGTGGCACGTTGAAAAAAAGTAAACTACATTATGGGAAAAATGAACTATCTCGTGCGAAAATTGAACTAAGTTGTATTCAAAATTTTGAGATCCATTAAAATAACGAAAATTTTCCGACATTTTTGGATTTTTAATTACCATTCGAGAAATGCATCTTTCTCGAAAAGAAAAAATTAACCAAAAATAAAGACAAATCATAGGCGCCAGATTATTGCCATTTTAACTACAGCGTGGCTGTAGTTCATTCTTACTATTTTTGAGAAGTGTACGAAAAACTTCTTCTGTTTTAGTTAGAATTGAATTTGTATGTTATTGAAATTTTACTGCCATTTAGTTCATAAAATTTTTGAGATATACTTGAAATAAAGAAAAATCGTTGGGCTGGAGAAAATTTTTTACAAAAGTTTAAAAATAAACTAAAACAAAATAAATTTTGTAGCAATAAATATTAGTCCATTTTAGCATCAGTTTTACAAAAGACTTTTTCCTGTGCAATTAATTCCAAAACTACGATCGCTGTGCTTCGGAACAATAAAAATTAAAAAAAAAAAATTTAATAAAAAATATAGCGCTTTAATTTATAATTAACTAGTCTAACCAGGTCCGCGTCGCTGCGCCTTGCGAAGCATATTTGTAAGAAGATTTTGCGTTAAAGTACCCAGCAATAAAAGAGCTTCCAAAAAAGTAGTTTGGATCCCCAATCTGTGAACCGGAAGTAGTGCAAACTTGGATCATCTCCAATGAATTTTACATGGACTTGTCATAGGACGGAAGTACTCCCTTTTTGGATCCTTTGCATTAGAAATTGTGCCCTGGAAGTTAATTTGAATGAAGAAATTTAAAAATCGAAAAAAAAAACATTTTTTTTTTCAACCAATTTCACTTTTTTTTCATCCATATGTTTTATTACACAATTATTTTCCTATTATCTAATTTTTACAATTTGAAAAACTTTTTCGCTCCGACCAGGGGTTGAACCTGGGTTTGTTGGCACCATAACAGAACGCCTTAGCACACTCAGCCAAAAACGCCATTGAACATAAAGCGTCGAAAGGTCAATTCAAATGTTTGTGATATGATCGTAATACGCACCAAGGAATAACATTCTAATTGCTTCTTGAGATGTTCTTTATTAGTATGAACGAAAAAATAAGAAACGCAGGTTCAAATCTCACCAGCGGCAATTTTTTTATCAAATATTTTTCTAAAAAATTATTTTTTATGTCGGCATATATTTTTGTATAAATATATTTTTCCATTAAAAATCAACAAAAAAATTAAAAAAGAACTTCCATGGAAGCGAAACAGTCAAACGGCACAGGTTCAAATCCCAGCCGGGATGAAATTTATTATTATTTTTTTTTAAATTATTTTTTACTTTTTTTATTAATTTTCTATTTTTTAGTTTTTTTTATTAGTTTTCTATTTTTTTGTAAAATTTAATTGTCCAAAATTTGCACTTAAAATAGCCTGATTGCGTTCTTTGTAATACTTGTCCACAAGGATTGCATCGGAGTAGAAAAAAATCATTGGGGGATCCCAAGATGCGCTTTAGAAGAAATGTTTGTGCACTTGTCTAAAAGGACTGCATCGGAAGTGGAAAAAAGTCATTGGGGGATCCCACTATGCGCTTTAGAAGAAATGTTTGTGGACTTGTCCAAAAGAACTGCATCGGAAGTTGAAAAAACTCGATGGGGGATTCTGGGATGGGCTTTAAAAGAAATGTTTGTGGAACAACTTCCAATTTTTATTGCTGGGTAATCAACCATATCCTTGGAGCGATGAGATAAAAATATAATCCCTTTAAAAACATCGATGTGATTTCTTTTAAAGAATGGGGCCAAAAGAGTCTGACATAAAAACTGAATAACTCATCTGTCAAACATATCGGACAATTTGTTGTTTGTTTATATACAGACATGCATAGAAATCGTAGACCATTCTCCACATTTCCTGCGGGTGTGCCACTGGTAGGAATCGTTCTCCTCAACATACCGGAAAACTAAACACCCTATATTCATTTCACAGGCTACCCACAGTTTTCTATAAATTCCAAGTAAATCGACGAAGTTTAGATGTTTCACTATACCCTTTGCCCGACCGGATTAGATTTTGCTCTATTTTTAAAAACAAAAGGGATGTACATTTCCCCGATCAGATATCGAAAAATAATCCACCCTTTATTTTTCGATATCTGATCGGGGAAAGGTAAGTCCCTTTTGTTTTTAAAAATAGAGCAAAATCTAATCTGGTCTGATCACCCTAAAATTTTTCTAAAATTTTCAAGAATACCTGGTAACTGTTTTCAAGTTTCAAAATGCGGGGCAAGAAGAAGGTTCCCTCTCCTTCCAAATATCCAAAAATGTGAACACCATATTGATTTCAAAACCTCCCCCTACGCCCTTTAAAAAATTTTAAGTAAATATCAGAAGTTTAGTTCATTCAATATATTAAAAACGTCGGAGAAAGAGGAGTTCTCCCTCGACCAATTATCGAAAAATGATGTAGCATATTTATAAGTAGATGCCACCTTCCCCGAAAATATCAAGCAAATCAGAGAACATAAACCAACTTTTCCAAAAACAAGGCAATAGGGAGGTCCTTCCGTCCAAATACACGAAATCAGATATCACATCCCAGCAAAAAAATTTGGAAGTTCTTCCAAAGATACAACTTTAAAAGCACTTCCAGAAGATATACTCCCAATGACGTTCTTTATTTTAACTACACAGGAAGTTCTTTTAATTCAATTTTTTATAACTTGGGTATTTCATACTTTTAATCGGTGGTTTTAACTTTTTTTGTTTCAAATAGGTTAAAAACAGATTAAGAATTCATAAAATAGTACAAATCATTTGTATTTTGTCGAAAAAAATGCTAAATCCAATCTGAAAAAATTGTGAATTTTTGAAAATATTTGAGGTCAAACGTCACCGACAAGCGTTAGAATCCACTAAAAATTTAAAAAAATAATAAAAATTATTTATTTGACAAAATATTACAGAATTTTTTAATTTACATCCAAAACATTGAATTCGGATCACACCTAAAGATGTGATGTAAATTCAGTGCAACGGCTGTTGAAATGGAGGACTTCCGTCCTATGACAAGCCCATGTTAAATTCATCGCTTCTGCGTCAATTTTGCACCACTTCCGGATCCAAAAAGAACATTTTCATTACTTTTTTGGCGACGCTTTTTTTGCTGGGATGCTAAAACCTGATAATAACCAATGTCCTCTGTAAGTAAATCGTAGAAGCGTATTTTTTTCACCGTATGTACTTAAGGAAAAATTCGGGCACTGGGAAGTCCCCCTTTCCTGACCAAATATTAAAAAATCACGTACCCCATATTAATTTCACAACCTCCCCCAGGTTCTCTGTAAATTTCCAGTACGTCGGAAAGTTTTTTTTTCAGTGTACTTTAAAAAAAAGTCGCGCAAGGAGAGGTCCCCTCCGCGACCATAACGGGTCTTTATCTAGACGCCCCCTTCAACCTTCTCTGAAAATTTCAAGCAAATCTTAGAACTCTAGTCCAATTTGCAAATAGTCGGACTAGGGAGAGGTCCCCCTTATTGAAAAGAAAATTCCAGATCCAAATCCACAACACGACTGACTATACCAGTTTCCGTTCGGGCGAATGAACTTTCCCACAGTATTTAGTATAGATAACTCACTTTACTTTGTTGCATTACATATCAGCCACTTGGAGTACTAACCACCACGATTTTTTTTCCTTTTTAGATTTTGCTCGCCCTCTTGTGTGCCTCTTTGGTTTTCTTCCAAGAAAAGTTTGTTTTATATCTTTTGTTTTGTATTATTGACACTATTGCAATCACAATAAAATAAAGGCCCTTGCACACGTTTATACATTTATCACTTGTATGCAAAACAAAAGACTTAAGACACAAACACAAGTTTAGTTAAACCTCAAAACGAAATTTGATTTAGAGTCCATGATGACCATTATGAATATCTCCTTTATCATGAGAAAACTTCTGAATAAACACTTGATATTCTTCTTTGGTGCTATTACGAAATTCCATAGTGGTTGCAGTACACCATATTCTGTTTATTTTTGTTTGTTTGTGAAGTTACCTAGTATTCATTACAATAAAAAAAACATCAGCAAACACTAAGTGCAGCCGTTGTTTGGCCCAAACAATTTTTTAAAAAATCATATAAAATATGAACATTATTGCCTAATATAATATACGATTGGAGACGCAGTATGCAAGTAGTACGATGTTTATGGAAATTTGTTTCTAAATGAAGTACTAAGGCTTTTATTTAAAGTTTTTATAAAATCTTGTGATACGCCAAAAATGCATGGGCCAAAATTGGAGATGGTAGGCAAAGTGACCAAATATTTGTTGACATAAAATTTTTCATTAAGATGCGGTATTGGTGACCAAACACCATTAGACAATATAAGATGGAAATAAGAAGTTGGTCTAGGCAGACTGTTTTGAAACCTACTATTGAACTTGGTCCTGGTGAAAATTTCGCTTCAAGAGAGACTTGTGATACTGTTTAAATTTGTTTTCCACCAATATAAACTAAGGCATCTATTAGAGAATTCTAATGAAATTAAATTTAAAATGGTAACAACTTATGGAATAAAATGACTTAAGCTAGTAAAGATTTTAGATTATTTTGAATAAGCTGTCAGTTAGAGATGCATACAGACAATACCCAATCCTATGGCTCTGAAACTTGTCTGTCGTTTCTTTTTATTTAAATAAACAAATTTACAAAACATCATAGGTTGTGTAGTGCATGGCAAAATTCGTATCCAACTATTCTCTCACGTCTGTGCATCATGTGTTTAATTCAAACAAATCTTGGATAATGGTCACAGTAATGTTTATTGGTTCTTTATTGGATTGTGCCTATTTGGTACCATCGAAGAGGTAACATTAATGGTCAAATGGTAAATACGTGAAAAATATATGCTATAGGCATGAATAGCTGTTAAGTATACACTTGAGTTTGTATCGTCTCTTATAAACCTTTTGGTTGGGAAAATAGCTTAAATCACTTTTTTCAAAATTTTTAAAAAGAAGAATTAAATTTTAAAGGTTGGTACGGTTCGATCCAATACAAAAATCCAGGCATATATGCAATCTAGGTAAATATGCTATTTTGTCTGAGAGACCATTAGAATCCAGATTTTTATGAAGTTTGGCACATAGAAGGTCGGGTGTTTTGAAAAAAAAAAACGACTCAACAAAAGATCACCAATAAGTTTTCAATCAAAAGATTATGAATTTGAAAAATATGCAAATAGATTTTTAATCAAAATAAAAATCAACCAAAAAATTGATTGAAAATTCAATTAAAAATTAAATGAATCATTTCAAATCGTGATTGAAAGGAAAAATAATATTTTCTGTGTATATCTACAGGGTGGATGTGAAATAATGCAATAAAGTAAAGCGTTATATATATTTTTTTATTTCATTGTTCAAAAGCAAAAAACTTCGAAAACAAAATCACATTATAGCATCAATTTTGGATTTGTTCAAATTAGCTAATTTTGGCACGAGTTATGTACTTGATGGCATTGACGGCCGACAACGCCATCACATGCTGTATAAAAGTGCCTGTGCGGTATTATGGAATATTCTCGGCGAAGCGCCGTTTGAGATTATCGACACTTTTGTTTAGCGCCAACCTTACTCTCTAAAATGCCTCAGGAATAAAAGTCCAATGGATTTTTTGGGAGCCATTGTGGGGTAGAAATGAAGCGAGGAGAATCTTTTTAAGTCATTTTTGGTTGTCGCGATGGTCCTGTTGGAATGCCCATGATCTGACGACGAAATGTTTGTCTGTTCTGGGCATCAATACTTTGCGTTGGACATTTTCCCAATAATATACGGTATTTATTTTGAATCAACGGCCGATGTATAAGATCGGGGAGCGAACACAGATTAGGTAGGATCTCACACAATTTGTCAATCGCTCTAAACAGGCTCGTGTCGATTGCTTCATTCGCTTTAATTTGTTACTTTACACGGTATAAAGGGTGATACGGTCAAAATTTGGTCAACAGAAAACGCGTGTAAATCGGTGAAATCGTTTATGTAAAAAATCAAATTAAATTTCTTTTTCAAGTTCAATTAGTATAAAATTCAGGAAAAATATTCAGTTAGGCTTTCGCTTTTCCAAATCCGAATTGCCGGGCCTCACGCTTGACACCTGCCATCAGATTTTGTACAGCCACCTTGTCCACCTTCTTCGCCGCAGAAAGCCAGTTTGCCTTGAACTGCTGCTCGTCCTTAGCAGTTTTTTGGTCTTCTTTAGGTTCCGCTTGACAACAGCCAAGTATTTCTCAATTGGGCGGAGCTCTGGCGTGTTGGGAGGGTTCTTGTCCTTGGGAACCACCTGCACGTTGTTGGCGGCGTACCACACCATGGCCTTTTTACCGTAATGGCAAGATGCCAAATCCGGCCAAAACAGTACGGAACAACGGTGTTTCTTCAGGAAAGGCAGCAGACGTTTATTCAAATACTCTTTCACGTAAATTTCTTGGTTGACAGTCCCGGAAGCTATGAAAATGCTGCTTTTCAAGCCACAGGTACAGATGGCTTGCCAAACCAGATATTTCTTTGCGAACTTTGACAGTTTTATGTGCTTGAAAATATCTGCTACCTTTCCCCTTCCTTTTGCCGTATAAAACTCCTGTACCGGAAGCTGATTGTAGTCGGCTTTGACGTAGGTTTCGTCGTCCATTACCACGCAGTCAAACTTCGTCAGCATCGTCGTGTACAGCCTCCGGGATCGCGCTTTGGCCATCGTATTTTGTTTATCATCGCGATTTGGAGTCACTACCTTCTTGTAAGTCGATAGTCCGGCTCGTTTTTTGGCTCGATGCACGGTTGTAGACGATACACCCAGCTTATTTGCGGCATCTCGGAGAGAGAGGTTAGGATTTCGCTTGAAACTACCGGCAACTCTCTTTGTCGTCTCAGCGGCTTCCGGTTTTCGATTTCCCCCCATCCAGACTTCCTGGCTGTCGACAAACGTTCCCCAAACACTTTAATTACATTTGTAACGGTTGATTTGGCAACTTTTAGCGATTTTGCCAGCTTTGCGTGCGAGTAACTCGGATTTTCGCGATGCGCGAGCAAAATTTTGATACGCTGCTCTTCTTGCTTGGACGGCATTTTGACAACTGAAGAGTGAATTCCAAAATCAAAATAGGAGCAACATTCTACACACACACACACCTTCAAAATGAGGGGTGTTCAGGTTTTTTAAATGCAAAATTGAAAGAAATACGTCAAGTTTATATTGACCAAATTTTGACCGTATCACCCTTTATTGTCCAGCACGATTTTTGTTCTTTAGTTTTCCGTTAGGTATACCGGTATGAAGTGAGCGTCAAGATACAAATGTCTCGATAGAGAACATGTGTTGTGAACGAGCTCCTATTTTTATACCCATCACCATTCTAAGTTTGTCATTCCGTTTGTTATACATCGAAATATCGATTTCCGACTATATAAAGTATATATATTCTTGATCAGGGAGAAATTCTAAGACGATATAAGCATGTCCGTTTCTCTGTCTGTCTGTTGTAATCACGCTACAACCTTCAATAATGGCGCTATCTTCCTGAAATTTGGCACAGATTCGTTTTTTGTTTGCAGGTAGGTTAAGTTCGAAGATGGGCTATATCGGTCCAAGGTTTAATATAATCCCCATATAAACCGACTTCCCGGTTTGGGGTCTTGGGCTTATAAAAACCGTAGTTTTTATCCAATTTTCCTAAAATTGGAAATCTAGAGGTATTTGAGGACCAAACAAAGGTGAGCCGAAAATGGTGTCCAATGGTCCATGTTTTGGTATAGCCTCCATATAGACCGATCTCCCGATTTTACTTCTTGGGCTTTTAAAAACAGTATTTACTATCCGATTTGCCTGAAATTGGAAATCTAGAGGTATATTCGGACCGTAAAGAGGTGCGTCGAAAATAGTTCGTATCGGTTTATGTTTTGGTATAGCCTCCACATAGACCGATCTCCTGATTTTATTTCTTGGGCTTCTAAAAACTGTATTTAGTATCCGATTTGCCTTAAATTGAAAATCTAGAGGTATTTTAGGACCCTAAAGAGGTGTGTCGAAAATGCTCCGTATCGGTTTATGTTTTGGTATAGCCCCCATATAGACCGATCTCCCGATTTTGCTTCATGGGCGTCTATAAACTGGTATTTTGAGGTATGTTGGGACCACAAATAGCTGTGCCGAAATTGACCGATCTCCCGACTTTATTTCTAGAATGATTCATGGTGGTGGGTATTTAAGATTCGGTCCGGCCGAACTTACTACTGTATATACTTGTTTATTTCGAAGTGGATTGAGATGGCATTGTGAGTCAAAATCAAATGGCAGCAATGTTAAAAGTTTCACAACAAACTATTTCTTACCGTTTAAAAGCTATGGGAAATATCCAAAAGTGTGGAAATTGGGTGCCACACGAAAAAACGACCCTTGCAGACGTTTGTACATTTATCACTTGTATGCAAAACAAAAGACTTAAGACACAAACACACATTTAGTTAAAACCCAAAACAAAAACATCCAATTTTGATTTATAGTCCAAATTTGATTTAGAGTCCATGATGATCATTATGGAATCCTCAGAAAACACCTTAGCCTATTTGACGCTTTCTTATTCTTAAGCCACATATTCAATTTAATTTAAGTATAATTTCTTCAAATTTGTAGTTTAAATGTAGTTTCAATTTATAAATTTCAAGAAATTTATGAATTATTTTGTGCGAAATACGAATTTAATAAATCTATACCTTTACGTTTGTATTTGAGTAATAATTTTTGTCTTCATTTTTAATACATTTATCTAACAAACACTGAAAATTATTAATGTTAAGGAAACTTTCTCATATTGGAGAATTTTTCTCTAAAACATAATAATTTCTATGAACAACAAATAAATTGACTTAGGGCGTTTTCGATTCGCAAAAAATATGTTGCCATGGTGTTACACTACTTTTTCCCTAATTGACATTTCGTCCAAATGATAGTGTAATTCTAAAGTTATTGTTAATTTATAATATTGTGACGTATACAGGATCCAAAATTTATGGCTGTGTCCTTGATATGTTGCAATCAATTTCGAGAATGTTGCACCTTTTTCCCCAATCGAAATCGCCATTAGATGCCCTGGAGGGTTCACATTTTTGAGAAGGTTAGGTTAGTGGCAGTGATACCACATTAAATAAAAGTACCTATTATATATGGGCACTTCTAGTTTTAACCGCTGAACGTTCTCGATTATTTTCTTCGATTGAACCAACCAGATTGTTCCAAAAACATTAGCAGACTGTTTAAGTTAACGTCTTCCAGGTTCGCCAGTAATCTAAAGCTATATGCCCCTATAATTTGCTTACGCCTTATACAAAATGCAGGACACTCACACAAGAGGTCTTTAATTGATTTCTTTTCCTCCGCATCATGACAACTCATACAATAGTCATTATACTTCGCGCCAATAGTTTTTGCAAGATCGCTTCCTGATGAAGCGACCCGTTATAGCAGATATCAGAAGTGATATCTGACGTCTCGACAACACTAGCATATCTAGTGTTCGGTTTAAGTTTAAATGGGCCCATATTTGCTTGGTGTCGTTACAGCCCTTGCAATTCTCCCATCGAACATTTGCCATCATAACAGCCTTCTCACGCAGCATGAGCTTGCAGTAGCTAGGGGCATACCAACAAATTCTAGTTCCCCTGGAATATGTAAGGTAGTCCCTAGCCCTGCCAACTCATCCGCTTCGCAGTTCCCCGGTATGTTCCTATGGCCAGGCACCCATATTAGGTGAATATTGTACTGCTCAGCCATCTCATTGAGAGATTTGCGGCAGTCGATGGCCGTTTTCGAGTTGAGGAACACAGAGTCCAAGGATTTTATTGCAGGTTGACTGTCTGAGTATATATTAATGCCCACATTTTTTGGAACATTACTTCTCAGCCAATTCTCAGCCACCTCTCTTATTGCTAATATTTCAGCCTCAAAAACACAACAGTGATTAGGTAATCTTTTCGCTATTCGAAGTTCCAGATCATTAGAATATACTCCGAACTCCACTTGTCCATCCAATTTGGAGCCATCAGTGTAGAAATCTATATATTCTTTATTCCCCGGGGTCTGTGTGCACCACGCCTCACTGTTGGGGATTAGAGTCTCAAACTTTTTGTCGAAAAGTGACCTCGCCAAAGTATAATCCACTACGTTAGGCACATCTGGAATTATTTTGAGGACCGAATTGTGACCGTAACTTTTTTCCGACCACAGCGATATCTCGCGCAAGCCTTTTTGCACGAGTACAAAGCTACCGTGGATTTTCTCGCCCTTTCTTCAATATTAAGCTTAAAGTTCAACTTCCTGTCCAAAATAACGCCAAGGTATTTTGCACACCCACCAAAGGGAATTTCAATACCCCCTAAGGATATGGGCCTAACCGTGGGAGTTTTGCGATCTTTGCAGTACTTGACTAGTTCTGTCTTTGCAGGATTTACCCCAAGTCATTCGGAGGGCTCTCTGTATAATATCTTTGATTGTGGATGGGAATTTTCCCCTGACTGCTAGCGCCACACTGCTAGAGTCACCAAAGTTTTCTATATAAAGGATTTAAGTCACTTTTGCTATCATCCTCTTTCTCAGCACTGGCTCATCAATGTTCACTTTTCATTCGATGAAAATGAATTCTCAAGGGCATTTCGTATAGAAGTTATATGGCACCTCCAAGAATAAATGCATATTTATGTTTAATTGAAGTTATATATAAAGTTTTTGCTATATGCAAGTGGCGTCTATCGTTATTTGTGTTTTCTATTTTTTCATTCAATCAACATTTTATTGAAATGTTCTAACAATAGTAATAAACTATAAAAACTTTAATTATGACTACAAAAAGTAATACACACACACAATATGAGTTTCAAACGAGGGATTTTCCAATATACAATATGGACGATATAGTTTTATCATGGTGATGTTAATTAAATGACTCGAACATGAATTGATTGAAACTTATGGATATTGCTTTGTAGAAAATAAAAAAAAAAACTCTACAAAAGTAACAATAATATAATAATGTTTCAAGAAGTCCACATGTAAATTCTATACAAATCAAGTTTTTGCAATCTTAGTGGAATTGCTGTTTTTTTTTTGTTTATTTAAAACTAATAACAATAAGTTTAATTAAACATAGAATATACTTTTTTATAATCAATCGATTAATTTTATCTTATGAAATTGATGCACAATTTAATTTTCCTATAATTTTATTTTCCCATAATTTTATAATTCTTAATAGTTTTCAGAAAATTCATTAATCATTTTTGTTTTATGATCTTGGTAGGTATATTAGGGTGGTGCCATATAAAATTCACCTATTTAATTAAAATAAAGTTACCCCTACTGCCTTTTTCCACTGAATCAAATCCCTTCTAATTTTATTCAAGGTAATACTCTCCCTTTGGTGATTCTTATAGCACGCACAGAAATTATTTACAGATGCAGTACTATCAGTCAAACTTCATTTGTAAACTCCTGACTCTTTTAATCTAAAACAAAAAAATACAAACAACAGTAAAGCAACCATCTAAGGATTCGCCCTGTTAATGTTGTAATAATACCTATGTATATATTATAACAAAATCTACTACCTCATACAAAATGTAAACATATTAACCTTAGATTTAAGAAATCTTTGTAAATGAAATATTATAATTTTTCTTTGAGTTTACCCAACGAGAACACATTCTAAACTATCACCATTTGGTCTCTCCACCACGGTTGCCACAGTCGGTAGAATTCTACCAAAAATGGTAGATGTTTTACCGTTTGGTAGAATTCTTGATGTTCTGGTAGATTTTGCAAAATACAACAATAAAATCTTGACATAATTTTCTATAGAAATAAAATTTTGACAAAATTTTCTATAGAAATAAAATTTTGACAAAATTTTCTATAGAAATAAAATTTGGCAAAAATTTTCTATAGAAATAAAATTTGGCCAAAATTTGCTATAGAAATAAAATTTTAACAAAATTTTCCCTACACACAAAAAATTTTGTTCCGATTCAATCACGAAATTCAATCACAGTTTTAATTGGGCATAGAAAAAATTCTTGATTAAAAAAATTATTGATTTCATTAGCAAATTTCAATTAATTTTTTAATTGATTCAATTAAAGATTTAATTGATGTTGATTGCAAAACTCAATTAATTTTTTAATTAAAAAAGGTAAATATTTTTTAAATGACATAGCCTTCTGAATTTGATTAAAAAGTTTTGTATCAGTTAATTTTTTAATTAAAAATTTAAAAAATTTCAATCATTTACCTAATTATCTTAGTATTTCTGCCTTGATTAAAAAGTTAATTGTATCAATTAATTTATCAATTGAAAACATTTTCTACTTCAATTAACTTTTTAATTGGAAATATTTTAGTGATAAAATTTTAACAAAATTTTCTACAGATGTAAAATTTTGAGAAAATTTATAAAGGAAATAAAATTTTGAGAAAATTTTCTATAGAAATAAAATGCTGACAAAATTTTCGACAAAAATAAAATTTTAGCAAAATTTTCGATAGTAATAAAATTTTAAAAAATTTTCTATAGAAACACAATTTTGACAAAATTTTCTACAGAAATTTAGTTTTGATCAAATTTTCTATAGAAATAAAATTTTCTATGGGAATCAAATTTTGAAAAAATTTTCTATGGAAATAAAATTTTAAAAAAAATTTCTACGGAAAAAAAATTTTGAAAAAATTTCTATAGAAATAAAATTTTGACAACATTTTCTACAGAAATAAAATTTTGACAAAATTTTCTATAGAAATAAAATTTTGAAAAAAATTTCTATAGAAATAAAATTTTGACAAAATAAAAGTGAAATTTTGACGATATAGAAATAAAATTTTAATAAAAATAAAAATTTTCTATAGATATAAAATTTTGACAATTTTCTATAGAAATAACATTTTGACAAAATTTTCTATAAAAACTAAAACCTAACAATTGTTTCTGTAGAAGTAAAATTTTGAAAAAGTTTTGTATAGAAATAAAATTTTTGACAAAATTGCTATAGAAATAAAATTTTAACAAAATTTTCTATAGAAATATAATTTTTACAAAATTTTCTCTAGAAGTAAAATTTTGATAAAATAGAAGTAACATTTTGACAAAATAGAAATAAAATTTTTACAAAATTTTCTATAGAAATACATTTTAGACAAATTTTTTTTTATAAAAACTACATTTTGAAAAAATAAAATTTTGAGAAAATTTTCTATAGAAATTCAATTTTGACAAAATTTTCATTAGATATAAAATTTTGACAAAAGTCTTCTATAGATATGAAATTTTGACAAAATTTTCAATAAAAATAAAATTTTGAGAAAATTGTCTATAGAAACTAAATTTTGACAAAATTTGCTATAGAAATAAAATAAATAAATAAATAAATAAAATAATAATAAATAAATTCTATAGATATAAAATTTCATTCATTTACTTAATTATCTTAATGTTTCAACCTTGATTAAAAAGTTAAAAGTATCAATTAATTTATTAATTGAAAACATTTTTAACTTCAATTAACTTTTTAATTGGAAATATTTTGGTGATAAAATTTTGACAAAATTTTCTAAAGAAATAGAATTTTGACAAAATTTTCTACATATGTAAACTTTTGAGAAAATTTATTATAGAAATAAAATTTTGAGAAAATTTTCTATAGAAATAAAATGTTGACAAAATTTTCGATAGAAATAAAATTTTGGAAAAATTTTCGATAGAAATAAAATTTTACAAAATTTTCTATAGAAATACAATTTTGACAAAATTTTCTACAGAAATTTAGTTTTGATCAAATTTTCTATAGGAATAAAATTTTCTATGGAAATAAAATTTTTTAAAAATATTCTATGGAAATAAAATTTTTAAAAAATTTTCTACGGAAAAAAAATTTTTGAAAAAAATTTCTATAGAAATAAAATTTTGACAAAATTTTCTACAGAAATAGAATTTTGACAAAATTTTCAAATTTTGAAAATTTTCTATAGAAATAACATTTTGACAAAATTTTCTATAAAAACTAAATGTTAACAATTGTTTTCGTAGAAATAAAATTTTGAAAAAGTTTTGTATAGAAATAAAATTTTTGACAAAATTTCTATAGAAATAAAATTTTAACTAAATTTTCTATAGAATTATAATTTTTACGAAATTTTTTCTAGAAGTAAAATGTTGACAAAATAGAAGTAAAATTTTGACAAAATAGAAATAAAATTTTGATAAAATAGAAATACAATTTTTACAAAATTTTCTATAGAAATACATTTTTGACAAAATTTTCTATAAAAACTACATTTTGAAAAATAAAATTTTGACAAAATTTTTTATAGAAATAAAATGTTGACAAAATTTTCAATAAAAATAAAATTTTGACAAAATATTCTATAGAAATAAAATGTTGACAAAATTTTCAATAAATATAAAATTTTGAGAAAATTGTCTATAGAAACTAAATTTTGACAAAATTTTCTATAGAAATATAATTTTCCATAGAAATTTAATTTTGACAAAATTTTCTACAGAAATAAAATTATAACAAAATTTTGCATACAAATAAAATTTTGACAAAATTTTCTATAGAAATAAAATTTTGAGAAAATTTTCTATAGAAACTAAATTTTGACAAAATTTTCTATAGAAGTAAAATTGTGGCAAAATTTTCTATAAATTCAATATCTTTATAAATTTTATTATTTTTTAATTTCGGTCATACTAGCAAAGTCATTCATGGTAACCCAGTAAAAAAATTTGGAAGTTCTTCCAAAGACACAACTTTAAAAACACTTCCAGAAGATGCACTCCCAATGATGTTCTTTATTGTAACTACCCAGGAAGTTCTTTTAATTCAAATTTTTATAACTTGGTTTTTTTCATACTTTTAATGGGTAATTTTGGGAGCCACAGTGGTGCAATGGTTAGCATGCCCGCCTTGCATACATAAGGTCGTGGGTTCGATTCCTGCTTTGTTTGCTTCAAATAGGTTAAATTAATCGATTCTGCGTCAATTTTGCACCACTTCCGTATCCACTAAGAACATTTTCATAACTTTTTTGGGGACGCTTTTTTTTTGCTGGGAAGTTCTATCTTTTTGTAGAAGTAGTAAATATCCCTTGTTGGTTTATGCTAAAATCGTTAAAACATTTAAAATTCGACACACTTACAATTCTAGAGATATAGCATAATAGATAATATTGTAAATATTGAAATAAAGTGCTAAAATAAAACATTTCTTTTGAAGAAAAAACCTTTTTTTTTATTCATACTAACCACAAAAAAGATTAAAAATTTCAAAATAAGATTTTTTTTTAAATTTTGTAGATTTTTTTGGTAAAATTGTCTTCAAATTTTGGTAAATTATTTTTGGCTCGAGTGGCAGCCAAACTGTCCACCCCAAGGTAGATATTACATTACAACAGTTATTAGTACATTGTATGAACTTATGGTCATTGATTGCTTCTGTACAAATAACTATACTTATAGCCAGCCAAGCCATCAACAAATAAGAAAATCTTGTAGTTCTTTTCCTTAAAGAACAAGAAACAAAAAGTGCATCTCATCAAGTATTGATGATTATTTTTCAAAATGAATTAACCAACAAACTTCGCATTAATTTTAATTTGACGCAAAAAAAGTAATCAATCAATTCCATAGATGAATCGATCAGTCGGATGAATGCGAGATGCTATACAAACACAGTGCTTGATGGATATTTTGGGGCATTACGCCTCTAACCTCTTCGGAGCCAGAGGCAAAGTGAAAAAAGGAAGAATGACACATGTTTCTAAATGTTCAGAGATATATTCAAGTTTTTGCCTCTTCTTTCCTTACAACATTACGCCATAGTAAAGAAACTGCCGCTTAGATAGAAACAACAAAACAAACTGGATATTAAACTACCTTAAGAAAAACATAAACATGAACACATAATTCAAAGTGATATGTGTTTGTTTTGTCAGAATATAGAAAATTAAGGAAAAATCAACATTGCGTTAACCATCGACTGACTCATATAGCGACTACAACCAGTGATGAAAACCTATCAAAAAAAAAAAAAGTTTCAAAATGATGAAGAAGAAGCAAATGACCAAGCCTGCAATTGAAATTAAAGATGAGTTGTTTTAAAATCGAATTGATGAAGTACAGTGGTTCGTCTACTGAAGAAATATTTGTAGGTAAATTTAGATAAATTTGTTATTAAAATTCCGTTATTGCTGAGAAATTTGAACAGTTTGTATCGATCAGAAGACTTGTGAACTTGAAAGCTTACAGATTTTTAACATTTGGGAGCCACCGTGGTGCACTGGTTAGCATGCCCGCCTTGCATACACAAGGTCGTGGGTTCGATTCCTGCTACGACCGAACACCAAAAAGTTTTTCAGCGGTTGATTATCCCACCTCAGTAATGCTGGTGACATTTCTTTTTCTTTCAAAGCTTATCTAAGTGGTTTCACTGGAATGTGGAACGCCGTTCGAACTCGGCTATAAAAAGGAGGTCCCTTGTCATTGAGTTTAACATGGAATCGGGCAGCACTCAGTGATAAGAGAGAAGTTCACTACTGTGGTATCACAATGGACTGAATAGTCTAAGTGAGCCTGATACATCGGGCTGCCACATAACCTAACCTAACATTGTGAGATAACGACACATTGTTTTTCATAAATCTGATTATGATTATCGTTCCTATTTAGAGAATATTTTGTCAAAATTTCATTTCTAAAAGTTTGTCAAAACATTATTTCCATAAAAAATTTGGTCAAAATTTTATTTCTATAGAAAATTTTGTCAAAATTTTATTTTATAGAAAATTTTATGAAAATTTAATTGCTATAGAAATTTTTGTCAAAATCGTATTTCTATTGAAAATTTTGTCAAAATTTTATTTTTATAGAAAATTTTGTCAAAATTTTATTTCTATAGAAAATTTTGTCAAAATTTTATTTCTATAGAAAATGTTGTCAAAATTTTATTTCTATTGGAAATTTTGTCAAAATTGTATTTCTATAGAAAATTTTGTCAAAATTATATTTCTACAGAAAATTTTATTTTTATAGAAAATTTTGACAAAATTTTATGTCTATAGAAAATTTTGACAAAATTTTATGTCTATAGAAAATTTTGTCAAAATCTTATTTCTGTAGAAAATTTTGTCAACATTATATTTCTACAGAAAATTTTGTCAAAATTTTATTTCTACAGAAAATTGTGTCAAAATTGTTTTTCTATAGAAAATTTTGTCAAAATTTTATTTCTATTGGAAATTTTGTCAAAATTGTATTTCTATAGAAAATTTTGTCAAAATTATATTTCTACAGAAAATTTTATTTTTATAGAAAATTTTGACAAAATTTTATGGCTATAGAAAATTTTGACAAAATTTTATGTCTATAGAAAATTTTGTCAAAATCTTATTTCTGTAGAAAATTTTGTCAACATTATATTTCTACAGAAAATTTTGTCAAAATTTTATTTCTACAGAAAATTGTGTCAAAATTGTTTTTCTATAGAAAATTGTGTCAAAATTTTATTTCTATAGAAAATTTTGTTATAACTTTATTTCTATAGAAAATTTTGTTATAACTTTATTTCTGTAGAAAATTTTGTAAAAATTTTATTTCTACAGAAAATTTAATTTCTATAGAAAATTTTGTCAAAATTTTATTTCTATAGAAAATTTTGTCAAAATTTTATTTCTATAGAAAATTTTGTCAAAATTTTTTTTTATAGAAAATTTGATCAAAATTTAATTGCTATAGAAATTTGTGTCAAAATTTTATTTCTTGGAAATTTTTGTCAAAATCGTATTTCTATAGAAAATTTTGTCAAAATTTTATTTTTATAGAAAATTTTGTCAAAATTTTATTTCTATAGAAAATTTTGTCAAAATTTTATTTGTATAGAAAATTTTGTCAAAATTTTATTTCTATTGGAAATTTTGTCAAAATTGTATTTCTATAGAAAATTTTGTCAAAATTTTATTTCTACAGAAAATTTTGTCAAAATTTTATTTTTATAGAAAATTTTGACAAAATTTTATGAGTATAGAAAATTTTGACAAAATTTTATGGGTATAGAAAATTTTGTCAAAATCTTATTTCTGTAGAAAATTTTGTCAACATTATATTTCTACAGAAAATTTTGTCAAAATTTTATTTCTACAGAAAATTTTGTCAAAATTTTATTCCTATAGAAAATGTTGTTCGTTTTGTTTGTTATTGTTGATTTATTCTTCAAGAATTATTGTTGTTGTGATTTCAGCTTTAAACCATGCATTAACTAACCTACAAGAGTAGCTTAACCAACAGAGGAAAATAATGTTTGTCAAATTTATTTGGGCAAAGCCCTATAGACTGCAAGATTGTTGGATGGGCAGCCGTTTCGGAATTACCACATTCCTCATCAGCATCCTCTACTTGCAACAAAGCTATCAACCAAAAAATTTAATTGAATCAACAAATTTTTTAATTGAAACAAGAATCGATCACAAAAATTAATAGTATTAAATTAAATTAATTAAAGTTAATTTTTTAATTAGATCAATTAATTTTTAATTGACTTTCAATTAATTTTTTAATTGATACTCTCATTTCTGTGATTGAAGACATTTCAATTAAAAAATTAATTGGATCTATTAATTTCGTGATTGAATCAGAAAAAAAATTTTTGTGTGTATGTGAGATACTGGTACACACCTCCATTCTTGACACGGGCAATTCGACAATTCCGAAGGAATTGTAGATGCCTGCACAGCGTCCGTCCGTCCGTCATACTGGCCACCTACATTACTATTAACCAACCTATTTGGACCCCTAAAAATGAACCCCCTCTGTTTAGATAACACTCACAACTCTAAGGTAGGTGGACAAAATTTAATTACATTACAAAATCAATTTCCAACACTTTTTAATTGTGGCAATCACAAAAACCGCCTACATCCCATCATCATTGTTTTTACCCCAGTACTATAAAAAGTGGGAAAAAAATCCAAATCAAATAAATTCTTGACAGCTTTTTGACAGGTTGTTTGACGTTTGTTTGCGTTTTTTTTTGTGTTTTGATAGTTTTGTGTTTCTTGGCAAAATCTCTGTGAAAATCAATGAAATTACAGCCAATCACTATGGCAAGTCCGCCCCAAACATCCTTGAAAGTGTAAATAATTACGCAAAAGTGTTTAACAACAGGTAGGTAGTTTTCCTCTTTGGTTGTTTTTATGTCTATAGCCACGTTCAATTGGTCAAAGAAGTTTCTCATAAATCTTTATTTAATTTTATAAAAAAATCTTTAAAATTTTTGGGTAGCAGTTGGACCAACACAAAAAAAAAAACGAAACTAAAATTACCAGTCGAAGAAGACAAAGTTGTTTTCTGACTAGAGTATTTAATCTCTGAGGGGGAAAACCTCGAAGACTTTATGTACAAAAAAAAAAATTACAAAAAAAAACAAATTTATAAAAAAAGTCTGTAATTATCTGCTTAAAATTTGAGGATAGATGGTGAACAAGTGTTTTTTTTTTCAATGGAAGTTTTGTAAACTTAAAGTGGAATGTGTGGAATCTGATGGTCTCTTAGACCCAATAGAGATGGTTCACATGGGTCAGTTTTAATACTCTACACCACAGGATATAAGAAGTTAATATCAAAATCAAAGTTTATTTTGATATTAACTTCTGTCTGAAATAAACTTAAAGAAATTTTTGTCAAAATTTTATTTCTATACAAAGTTTTGTCAAAATTTAATTTCTATAGGAAATTTTGTGAACATTTTATTTCTATAGGAAAATTTGTCAAAATTTTATTTCTATACAAAGTTTTGTCAAAATTTTATTTCCATTTGTTTTGTTTTGTTATTGTTGGTTTTGTTCTTTAAGCATTGTTGTTGTTTTTTATTGCAGCTTAAAATCATACATTGACTAAACTACAAGTGTAGCTTAACCAACAGAGGAAAAGAGATATGTTTGTTTCGAATTTATTTCGGCAAAAGCCGGCTATCAATGTAAAACCTTTTTTCGGAGGGTTCAAGTGTGGTTTTTGTTGGGTTTAATAAACTGCCTGAATTTATTCTGATAATAGGTTGATAGTTTTGCTGCGAGTAGAGGATGCTGATGAGGAATGTGGTAATTCCGAAACGTGCGTCCATCCAACCATCTTGCAGTCTATAGGGCTTTGCCCAAATAAATTTGGCAAACATTCTTTTCCTCTGTTGGTTAAGCTACACTTGTAGTTTACTCAATGTATGGTTTTAAGCTGCAATAAAAAACAACAACAATATTTTATTTCTACAGAAATTTTTGTCAATGTTTTATTTCTATAGAAAATTTTGCCAAAAATTTTATTTATTTGGGAAATTTTGCCAAAAATTTTATTTATTTTGGAAATTTTGTCAAAATTTTATTTCTATAGGAAATTTTATCAAAATTTTATTTCTATAGGAAATTTTGTCAAAATTTTATTTCTATAGAAACATTTTTCAACAGTTCATTTCTATAGGAAATTTTGTTAAAATTTTATTTCTTTAAAAAATGTTGTCAAGATTTTATTTCTTAGACAATTTTGTTTGAACTTAAAGAAATTTTTGTCAAATTTTTATTTTTATACAAATTTTTGTCAAAATTTTATTTCTATAGAAAATTTTACCAAAATTTTAGTTTTTTGGGAATTTTTGTAGGAAATTTTGTCAAAATTTTATTTCTATAGAAAATTTTGCCAAAAATTTATTTCTATAGAAAATTTTGTCAAGTTTTTATTTCTTAGAAAATTTTGTTTGAACTTAACGAACTTTTTGTCAAAATTTTATTTCTATAGAAAATTTTGTTAAAAATTTATTTCTATAGAACTTTTGGTCAAAATTTTATTTCTATAGAAAATTTTGTCAAAAATTTATTTCTGTGGGGAATTTTGTCAAAATTTGATTTCTATAGGAAATATTGTCAAAATTTTATTTCTAAATAGAAAAATTGGTCAACATTTTACTTCTACATACATTTTTGTCATGATTTTATTTCTATAGAAAATTTTGTCGAAATTTAATTTCTATAGAAAATTTTGTCAAAAATTTATTTCTATAGAAAATTTTGTCAAAAATTTATTTCTATAGAAAAATTTTTCAACAATTTATTTCTATAGGAAATTTTGTTAAAATTTTATTTCTTTAGAAAATGTTGTCAAAATTTTATTTCTTAATTTGTTTGAACTTAAAAAATTTTTGTAAAAATTTTATTTTTATACAAAATTTTGTCAATGTTTTATTTCTACAGAAAATTTTGTCAAAAATTTATTTCTGTAGGAAATTTTGTCAACATTTTATTTCTATAGGAGATTTTGTCAAAATTTTATTTCTATAGGAAATTTGTTCAAAATTTTATTTCTATAGGACATTTTGTTAAAATTTTATTTCTTTAGAAAATGTTGTCAAGATTTTATTTCTTAAAAAATTTTGTTTGAAATTTTGTCAAAATTTTATTTCTATAGAAATGTTGTCAAGATTTTATTTCTTAAAAAATTTTGTTTGAAATTTTGTCAAAATTTTATTTCTATAGAAATGTTGTCAAGATTTTATTTCTTAAAAAATTTTGTTTGAAATTTTGCCAAAATTTTATTTCTGTAGGAAATTTTGTTAAAATTGTATTTCTTTAGAAAGTTTTGTCAAGTTTTTATTTCTTAGAAAATTTTGTTTGAACTTAACGAAATTTTTGTCAAAATTTTATTTCTATAGAAAATTGTGCCAAAATTTTATTTCTATGGGAAATTTTGTCAAAATTTATTTCTATAGGAAATTTTGTCAAAATTTTATTTCTATAGAAAAATTTGTCAACATTTTATTTCTACATACATTTTTGTCAAGATTTTATTTCTATAGAAATTTTTGTCGAAATTTTATTTCTATAGAAAATTTTGTCAAAAATTTATTTCTATGGAAAATTTTGTCAAGTTTTTATTTCTTAGAAAATTTTGTTTGAATTTAACGAAATTTTTGTCAAAATTTTATTTCTATACAAAATTTTGTCAAAATTTTATTTCTATAGGAACTTTTATCAAAATTTTATTTCTATAGGAAATTTTGTGAACATTTCATTTCTATAGGAAATTTTGTCAAAATTTTATTTTTATACAAAATTTTGTCAAAGTTTTATTTCTATAGAAATTTTTGTCAATATTTTATTTCTACAGAAAATTTTGCCAAAATTTTATTTCTATGGGAAATTTTGTCAAAATTTTATTTCTACAGAAAATTTTGTCAAAATTTTATTTCTATAGAATATTTTGTCAAAATGTTATTTCTATAGGAAATTTTGTCAAAATTTTATTTCTATAGAAAATTTTGTCAAAAATTTATTTCTATAGAAAATAGATTGTCCCTCTTATAATACTGATGGTAATTATGAGTTTTTCAAAGCGTTTCTAAGTTGTCTGACCGCAATGAGAAACCCCGTTTGGGCGTGGCTATAAAAAGGAGTTCCCCTACTGGAAATTGGGGCAAATTGCCACTGACGGACCTATCACAGGACTGTGATCCAGCTTGTCGCAGTTTTTAAATAGTGATAATTTAATTATTTCCATACTCGCTTGATATAAAAATCTTATTGGATCTACACATTTAGTGAAGAGGAATTACCGGAATAACCTATAACCAAACTGAAACAGTTTTCTAAGAGTTTGTCCGAGACTGGTTCATGAGGACCCGTCTATGGAGAGCTAGTACTAAAATGCCCCAGGACGTGTCCAAGTCGTGTCCTAAAGTCCTAAAATTTACCCCGTCAATGACAAACCCATGTAAAAGTGACCGGTCCCTTCCATACGTCTTGACCAGAACTAAGACTGGTCCATGCACACCACACTGAAAAAAATATTGTCGTGAGGTCAAAGATTTCATGTCTTTAAAAACGAATGCAAATTTTGCTTAACATAGAAGATGCATTTTTCTAATATAAAGATTTTTCCCTTGTCCAAAAGTCAATCAACTTTTCAATGAAGTCGTATTGTCCCTATAATTAAGTGATTTGACTTACAAATGGGTATCATAAGATGAAAGAAACAAATTTTTGGGCTAAGTTCAACTTGACTTTAATAATTTAGAAAAATTCTTTAAAATTAATGAAATTGTCTTTAAATTTGTTGTCTTTTTGCATCTTGACTACAAAGCAAAAAATCGTTCAAATATAGGACATGTTTTTCAACATGTCGTTAACTCGTTTTTAAAGGACGTTGATAGCATATGAAGAAAAAAAGCTGAAAAAACGAAAAATTAAAATTTGCTTCCTAGAAGCAAATACACAAAACACAAATTTAAAAGATAATTGTGTCTTAAAAGTATCCTTCATTGTATTCTCCGCTTCTTTGGCTCAGAATCAATACCAAATTTTTTAAAGTAAAGACAAAATCTTTGGAACTGAGCATGCTTTTTTTCAGTGCAGGGACTAGTCCTGTACCGGTCCTTTGGTTGATCCATTTCCCTTATCATTGATCATTTTAAGAAATTCAAACAATCCTATTTTAGAGTTTAAAGGTGCTCATAGATTTTCATATCGTCTGCTATTTTTATCATCTTGAAAGATTACGATAAAAAAAAACTATATAACAATGAAAAAAAAAACAATAACATTTTTTCAAAAAAAATCCAATGGATTCTCACACTTTTAGGACATCCTTGCTCATATTGAAAGACATAAAGAGAGGAAGACGTCACACATTTTTAAAAATAAAATAAAATAAAAAACAATCCAACAAACAAGCATTTAATAAATTCCAGTCAACATTCTTTGACTAAAAGCTTATGTATGAAGCTCGATTTACACCACATCGCAAATTGCTACCCAGAAGAAGAGTTTGAATGCTGAGGTATTTGGTAGCGGCACCAGCTTTATGCCAATAGTAACACCAAATCAGTTTCTACAGAGACAATGTTGCCAAGCAGTAATCAATTCCTATTTTATTACGAGTTTATTCGTACTTGTCTAATGTCCAGTAGTTGGACGGACCATCACATCAGAAGATCGTTGCCTGTACAAATTCTAATCATAAATGGTCATTCAATTGAATATTGGATATTCTTGACAAGACTTTGGCTGATTCAGACATTGGAGCGAGGCTGGTAGCAAAGCTTCTGCAACTTTTGCAACTGGTCATCATAGAATTGATTCTTTATTGTTATGTATAATTTTTAATTGACATTGCATAGAATCACTTTGTTGGTATCATTCGTGCTAAAGTGCTTTCATTGGCTACAATTAAAAGTTCATAAATTAATTTGCTGTGATCTGTTAATGCATAAAGTTGTAGGTGATGATCACATCTCATCCCCCTTTTTGGTTTATTATTGATTGTGAAATAATGGCGTTGTGCAATACGGAAGTATGTGAGATGATTAGAGCATGGTTGGGAATTTTGTGTTGAGGAGTTATAAAAAAAAACGATTTATTTTATTGTAATTTTAAAGATAATTATATTAATAATTGTCATTTAAATTTAAATTGTATTTTTTACTTTTAATATAAATTTTTTAATTATTATTTTAAATTTCCAGATACATTTTAGGTTTTTTTTCTTTTTTAAATTTTAAAGGTAATTATACTAATAACCCACCAAAAAAAATTGGAAGTTCTTCTACAGGCACAACCTTAAAAGCACTTCCAAAAATGTCCTCCCACAGATGTTCTTTATTTTATTTAAAAAATTAAATTTATATAAAAAATATAAAAAAATAAATTTAATTTTTTATATCGCGCTTTTTCATATTTTTAATGGGTAATTTTAACTTTTTTTGTTTCAGATCGGTAAAAAACAGACTAAAAATTAACAAAATGGAACAAAGTATTCAATTTTTGTTGATAAAAATGCTAAATCCAGTCTAGAAAAATTGCGAATTTTTGAAAATATTTGAGATCAAACGTTTCAGACAAGCAATGGAATGCATTAAAAATCATAAAAAAAATTAAAAATTATTTATTTGTCAAAATATCTCAACATTTTTTATTTCACATCAAAAACACTGCATTCGGATTACACCTTAAGAAGTGATGCATATTCAGTGCAACGGCTGCTGAAGTGGTGGACATCCGTCCTATGACAAGCCCAATTTGGATTCATCGCTTCTGCGTCAGTTTTGCACCACTTCCGGATCCACAAAAAAAAAATTCACTTCTTTTTTGGCGACGCTTTTTTGCTGGGTGATTATACTAATAACATAAACATAAATTCTATTTTTGTTTTTTGATATTGATCAGAGCCTCTTGGAGGAGAATTTCATCCGATCCGAAAGAAATTTGGTATGTGGTGTTAGTATATGGTCTCTAATAACCATGCAAAAAATGGTCCATATCGGTCTATAATTATATATAGCCCCCATTTAAACCGATACCCAGATTTGACCTCCGGAACCTCTTGCGCTAGTATAGGGCCGCTAACAGCCATGGACAAATTGGTCCAAATCGGTCTATAGTTATATATAGCCGATGACTAATAACACAAAATTGGTCCAAATCGCCAAAAATAATCCACCAAAATTTTATTTCTATAGAAAATTTTGTCAAACTGAATTATAAACGTATTTAACCCGCATGGACTAACTTACAATTTAGAAGACGATGTTAAGAAGTTTTAAGATACGTTGTAATCGGCAAGTGTTACCGCAACCCAAGTAATTCGATTGTGGATGACAGTCTTTAGTAGAAGTTTCTGCGCAATCCATGGTGGAGGGTACATAAGATTCGGCCTGGCCAAACTTACGGCCGTATATACTTGTTTTAATTATTGGTTTTAATTTTAATTAATATTTAATTTTTTAAAAAAATAATTTTAAATTTTTTAAATAGATAATTATACTAATGGTAATTATTATTATACTATGTATTTATACCCTAAACCACATAGTGGTCAGGGTATAATAAGTTTGATCGGCCAAAAAATGTGCCTATCAGAAATATTGATTTTAGACCCCATAAAATATATACCGATCGACTCAGAATCACCTCCTGGGTCGATCTAGCGCTTGGTGTCCGTCCGTCCGTCCGTCTACCCATGTATTTGTTGTTCACAGGATTCCGGTCGCAATTATTAACCGATTTTGATGAAATTTGGTACAGGGAGTTTTTTGGGCACAAGATCGAACGCTATTGAATTTGGATAAATCGGATCAAATTTAGATATAGCTCCCATATATATGTATCGCCCGATTTCGACAAATGGGGTCACGTTGCGCGTTTTTTCAAACGAATCGTCACCAAATTTTGCAAAAGGTAATCTTTTCCATCGCCCTTCAAGTCTGCAAAATTTCATCCAAATCGGCTCAGATTTAGATATAGCTCTCATATATATGTATCGCCCGATTTTTCTAAATTTAGCCATAAAACCCTTATTTGTCAACCGATCTTACCCAAATTTGGCTAAATGTAGTCTTCTATAGCACTAACTATATGTGCAAAAAATCATCGAAATCGGTTCAAATTTAGATATAGCTTCCATATATGTATCGCCCGATTTTGAAAAATTCGCCCTTATAACCTTATGTTTGACCATACAGGCCTCATTTCGTAACTGATCTTACTCAAATCTTGCACAAGGTAACCTTTTGTGGTATTAATCAAACCCGCAAAATATTATGCAAATTGGTTCAGATTTAGATATAGATTCCATATATATGCATCGCTCGATTTTCCCAAATTTGGCCATAGTACTCTTATTTATTAACCAATGTTACACAAATTTCAAATTTTGATGTACTATCCGATCGTACTTATACGTACTTGTAGCTCTTACATAAGAATATTGCTCGATTTTTACAAATTTGTGTTTATTACCCATACTAATTTAACGATTTTCTCTTTTTTAATAATGGGCTCAATATTAATGGCATACTAACTCCGTAGGCACAGCCACTGTTGCTAGAAGTAGGGGAAATTCCCTATATGTAGGGTTTTTCTAATATTTAGCGTCTTGTAGGGACGTAGGGCCACAATGTAGGACATTTTCACTCAATACAATTTATAATAATTTTTACATGTTGGTGGCTCTAGAGGAGGAAATTAGAAGCCGGCAAGGCTTGATCTTTAACAATGTGTGGTAATCTTTATTCCTGTAGAAAATTTTGTCAACATTTTATTTCTATAAAACATTTTGTCAAAATTGTATTTCTATAGAAATTTTTTTTCAAAATATTATTTCTATAAAAAATTTTCTCAAAATTTTTTTTCTATAGAATTTATTGTCAAAATTTTATTTCTATAGAAAAATTTCTCACAAAAATTTGTTTATAGAAACTTTTTCCAAAATTTTATTTTTATAGAGATTTAACAAAAAAGAATACTAATTTGAGTAGAATTCTACTAACTGTGGCAACCGTGGTGATAATACAAATTTATATTCTAAGTTATATACGTTGCATATTCATGTTTTAAGATAATAAAGTACATAGAACCATTTTTGTTTTGTAGAATTTTTTTAAATTTAACGAAAAATATAGTAGGGAAAATTGTTTGGGAATGTATGGGAAAGTAGGGAACTTTTTTTGTCCTTGTAGGGTAAACCGAACATTTTCCCTGGCAACATTGATTATGAGCTATAGTCAGATTGACACAAAGCACCCATAGACATGTACCCCTTAATTTTCTTAAATATGCAACTGCGGTTTATTTCCCAGATCTATATGTTACCCCACAAATGCTTATGATTACTAATTCTGTAATGGTGGTTTAGGGTATGATATAGTCGGCCCCGCCCGACTTTCTACTTTACTTACTTGTTTTAAATTTAACTTTAATTTTTATTTCAAATAATTATAGTAATAACATTAATATAAATTTTATTTTTCATTTCGTTGATTGATTGCTTGATTTAATTTTAATTTTTCTTAATTTTAATTTTACTTTTAAGTTTATGTTTAATTTAAATTTTTATTTCAAATTTCAAGATATATTAAATTTTATTTTAAGGTTAATGATAATGATTTTAATAATTATTATTATTAATTTTTGTTTTGAGATAGGGTTTAATGTTAATTTTAATTGTAATTTAATTTTAATTTTAATTTTAAGCCGTTTTAATTTGCCTATTTTTAAAGATTATAGCAAACCATTACACATTTGACTTTAAATATTCTTTAACAGGAAATAATAGTGAATGTATTTAAGAAGAATTTCCTTTAGGGTCATTTATTAATTTCATAATTTTTGCCTGTTTTCACACACACACACACCCAAACAAATACAATATACAAAGAGTATCATTACTATTTTAGTTCTCATTTGCAACACATGCGCTCTGTATAATACCTCTGAGTGACGTCACATCTGGACAAAAACATCGTAGGTCGGGATTGAATAATTTTGAGTGTAAATGAGAAATATGAAATTCCATTTATGTATCTATGTAGTGAAAACAAATATTTACACACTCTCGCAAGAAAACATTCTCTTATAGGATTTAGTTGTCAAGGTCGTTTGTGCATAGCACCAGACAAAGAGACTAAAAGTGAGTAGTATAAAATTTGCATTTGTGTTAGTAATCATTGTATATATCCACATGGAATAAGTATGGTTGTGGTTTCTGATATAGATTTCTTGTCATTGTTTATGTTGCCTGCACACTTCTTAGGATAGACATAATCCCTACCCCCACCCCCACATCACACACTATGAGCGTGTGATATTTTCAAGAGACAGTAATAGACGAGATAATAGTAGTGTACTGTGTGAAATATCCTTGAAGTCAGGGACATCACAACGAATCCGAAAAAAATGCTATTGAATGTTAATATGGATGGTGAAATGCTTCTCTAAATATGTAGGCGAAGTCAATATTTTTCTCCATATCCTATGGTTCTTTAGTAGCACGACTTGTTGTCGTTTATTGGCAATGATAGCTAACTTGTTTAGTTACTTAGAGTAAATAAATGCAAGTCTTGTAAGCCCTTGGCTATGTCAACTGCATTGATTTTACTTACATATGCAAAAGATTTTTCAATGTATATCCCCACCAAGTTTTTCGTCCCATCATTATTTTGTTTTTAATTTATTTGCGAAAAGTTTTGCTTCGATTTCTTTTTTTAGATTCCACTGTTATTTCTCACTATAGCGTTTCAAATAATTTCCTTAAATTCATTACTTTGTTGGAGATATAAAAGAATTTCTTGAATTTATCTCCGCATTCTTGCAATCCAACTTGGATCAATAGTCAGTTCATGCTATCGATGCAGCATAATTGAAGGAAATGAAAAAAGCACATAGTTTTGCCAGACGTAAAACTCTTCATTGTTTATTTTTGTTGAAGTGATCAAATTTGAGGGTATTTTTAATTTAAAGAAAACTATTTCTAGAGTTTGTATTTTTTCTAGAAATCTAAGTGTTGATACCTTATGGGAAATTGTATGGTAAAGTTGTGTACACAATGGAGGGATACAGAGCATTTTTATAGCCACAGCCATACACCCAGATAAAAGTGAACCATACACCAAAAAAAATGTATATTTATATTTGAAAATTTTTACATTAACTATTTTAGTAATTGCGACATGACACAAATAAAGTAATTATTTTTGTCAAATTTATTTATTAAAAATAATATTTCTTTCTTTCTGTTGTTTAAAAAAAGTTCATATTTTGGAAGAAAAAATTGGAATTAAAAATTGTTAAAAAATTATAAATAGAATTAAATTGGGTTTAGTGCCATTTTGGGTTAATTTTTTTTTTTTGAGTTTATAAAAGCGCATTTTTGGATGTTAGTGTACAGTAGTGACTCAGGAAGACCTTTCAAAGTTTTTTGCTGTGTACTTCCCATGTAAAATAATCCAAATTTTATTCCATTTTATTACATTTCCAAAATTTAACTTAAAAAAGTTACTATTTTTGTGAGTTGTACGAAAATTTTATTCTGTTTTTATTTGCCTTGAACTTATGTATACATTGAAAAAAATATTTACGTGATATTAAAGATTACGCAACCTAAATTTTAGGATGCGAAATTTACAAACTATTAAAGACAAATTTCTTTAAAATAATGAAGTTTTAATTAAAAGAAAGTTTATAATCTTTGCTTCAAAAATTATTTTCATTAAACTTAGGATACAAATTTTGTAAATTTGCGTCCCTCCGTTAAAGTCTCATGTCTTTGAACTGAGGCTAATTTTCCTTAAAGTAAAGAAACACATTTTTGATTTAAAGAAATCGTCCTTAAATTGACTGAAATATTGAATCTTTAGATTTAAGATAAATACGCTTCAAATATAGGCTAAGACTTACTTTGAGGATTTACCATCTTCGGTTTAAAGTTTTTTTGGAATTAAAAAACATTTTTTTCTTTGAAGTATCCGTTATAATTTGGATTTTAAACTGGTATTTGTTTGTACATGAGTACATTTATTAATAAACCGCGAAAAGAGAATGAAAATTTGATAAATGAGATCTGTATCCTAATTTTAGTTTTATTGGTCCTTGATTTAAAACCAGATAGGTCGCTAAAAAATTTCTTTATTTTAAAGAAGCCGCATATTTGGCTCGGAATCAATGCCAAAATCCTTATTGGAAGGTCAAAATCTTTGGATCCAAGTAAACTTTTTTTGAGTGTAGTATCATTGCTTTTTATACCTCCGTTTAGTTCATAAAATTTTTGAAACATACTAGGAATAAAGAAAATTCCATTAGAATGGGGAAAAGTTTGTTAAAATGTTTTTGTTAAAAATAATAACTTTATTTTTTTATTTTTATTTCTATTTCTATTCTATTTTTTAAAATAGAATAAATTAAATTCAACAAAAAGTTAATTGAAACAAAAACTAATTAAATTCATATGTGTTCGTGGATTACATATAAAAAATTGCATTGATTAAAGCTTCTAAGGGGAAATAAAGTACTATTAAATTTAACGAAATTTATTTGATTTTCATTTCAGTGGCCACAACACAACAATCCCTTCCTAGTTGCAACTGTTTTACAAATAATTTATATCAAGGTAAATTTTGTTCTAAAATTTATAAATTTCTCAATACAATGTTCCGCTAAATATCTACAAAACAGCTATTATTTGTGACTCATAAAAAATTAAGAAAAAAAAAAAACATTAGAGGAAATATTGAATTATTTATTGAACTCCTCTAATTTTACGATGCGTTTTCATCTAACTCACCACACAAATAGGCAGGTATCAACAATCAGAAGAAATGTTTATAAATAAATTAAATCACACATTACAAATTGAAAATAAAATTAATAGACGCACGCTAATGGAAGAACAATTTCAAAATAGAATTAGATGACAATTTCTGCTATGCGGAATCGAATTGAATCGATTCGAGTAATTGCATTGAATTGAATTAACGCATAAATAAATGGAATAACAACATCGACACATCGATTCTGATGAGAAGTTTTTTGTTTTTTGTTTTTTGTTTTTTTCTTGCTGACAACATTAACACCATACAGACAGTTGGGTTATCTTGCAGTCAACCTGCCTGCTGGCAATTATTTTAGTTGCTATTACAATGACCACAACAATGCAACATAAAAATTGTCACAAGGAAACCTAAAGGCAGCAATGCCCAGTTCAATTGTCTTTAGACGTGAGTGTGTGGCCCATAGAGCTGAGTGATCTCTCGTATAACGAAATGTAATTTATGACCATATGCCTGGCATTTGTTTCCGGATGTGTTTTATTTCGACAATACCCTCAGATAGGGTTATGAAAGCTCGTCAGAAAGAAAATATGAAATAGGTATTATTACATATATGTGAGAGTTTGTGTAGGTTATTAACTTTTCCGGTAAGAAAATTTGGAAGTTCATTCAAAGATTATTTTTTAACTTAAAAATTCAGAATTTTAAAGAAATTTGTCTTTAGTATGGTGAAAATTACGTGTCCTAAAATTTAGATTACACAATCTTTCATATAAAGTAATTTTGTATATAAAGTCAATGTAGATGAATATAGATTCCCAAAAATGTTTTTATACCCTTCACCACTACTGTGGTAAAGGGTATAATAAGTTTGTGCATTTGTATGTAACGCCAAGAAATAATTGTCATAGACCCATCTTTTAGTATACCGATCGGCTTAGAATTAAATTCTGAGTCGATTTTTTCGCAACCATGTTATTTTCTCGGAAATCATGTATCTGATTTCGGCAAGCAGGTTATATTTGACGAGAAAATAACATTTTAGTGACAAACATGTCACATGGTCAACATACAAAAATAACAGTTTGCTCTTGAAACATGTTTGAGGTGATTATATTCCTTCTCTGCGTGTGTCTGTCTGTCTGTATATGTAATTTTGTGCACAAAGTACAGGTCGCAGTTTAAGTCCGATCGTCCTCAAATTTGACATAACGTCTTTCTTCGGGTAGAAGACAATCGCTATTGATTTTGGAAAAAATCGGTTTAGATTTAGATATAGCTGCCATATATAGTTATCACCGATTTGATCATAATTCACGTATTTATGAACCGAAGTTCTTCAAATTTTGTACATCTGAATGTTTTGTCAGTCCCGTAAAAACTGCCAAATATCAGCTAAATCGGTTCAGATTTAGATATAGCTCCCATATATATCTTTCGTCCGATTTCCGACTTATATGGCCCCAAAAGCGAGAGTTTTGCCCTGATTTGCTTCAAATTTTGCACAACGAGTACGTTTAATAGTATCGTTAATTGTGCCAAATTTAGTTGAAAACGGTTCAGATTTAGATATAGCTCCCCTATATATCTTTCGACCGATTTGGACTTTTATGGCCCCAAAAGCGAGAGTTTTGCCCTGATTTGCTTCAAATTTTGCACAACGAGTACGTTTAATAGTATCGTTAATTGTGCCAAATTTAGTTGAAAACGGTTCAGATTTAGATATAGCTCCCTTATATATATTTCGTCCGATTTTGACTTATATGGCATCAAAAGCCAGAGTTTTGGCCTGATTTTATTAAAATTTTGTACAAGGAGTACGTTTAATAGTATCGCTAATTGTGCCACATATAGTTGAAATCGGTTCAGATTTAGGTATAGCTCCCTTATATATCTTTCGACCGATTTGGACTTTTATGGCCCCAAAAGCCAGAGTTTTGCCCAGATTTGCTTCAAATTTTGCACAACAAGTATGTTTAATAGTATCGTTAAGTGTGCTTAATTTGGTTAAAATCGGTTCCGATTTAGATATAGCTCCCATATATATCTTTCGTCCGATTTGGATTTATATGGCCTCAAAAGCCAGAGTTTTGCCCTGAGTTGCTTGAAATTTTGCACAAGGAGTATTGTTAATTGTGCAAAATTTAGTTGAAGTCGGTTCAGATTTAGATATAGCTCCCATATATATCATTCGCCCGATTTGGACTAATATGCCCACCGAGGCAAAAGTGCTGCTCTGATTTACGTGAAATTTTGCAGAGGAAGTAAAATTGAACTTGAAACTTTGCACAGACAAGAGAATTAAGGTTCTGCATATGCGTGTTTATTTTGGTTGAAATCGGTTCAGATTTTGATATAGCTCCCATATATATCTTTCGCCCGATTTTCCGTCATATGACCACAGAGGTCAAAGTTGTTATCCGATTTACGTGAAATTTTGCACAGGGAGTAGATTCAACATAGTAACTATGCATGTGAAATTTGATTGCAATCGTTTCAGATTTCGATATAGATTCCATATATATGTTTTTCCTATTTAGGCAAAACTGGCCGAAATACCTACATTTTCCTTATCAAATCGCCACTGCTAAGTCGAAAACTTATCAAAATGACTCAAATGTGCCTATTACTCTATTACACATCTATCGACCGATAAATCATAAATACACTTTTGCGAAGTTGCCTCAAAATTGGTTCATATTTAAATGTTTCCTATATTTTTTTACTAACATTGTGTTCCACCTCAGCGCATTAACCGACTTAAATGTAAAATCGATAAGTATTCCAGAACTCTGTACAGATATGCTCAGATATACAGAATATATGTGTATGGATTCATATAGCATCCAACATATGGACGGATTTGATATGGTATCGAAAATGTGGACTTACAAAGTGGTGAAGGGTATAATATAGTCGGCCCCGCCCGACTTTATACTTTCCTTACTTGTTTTTTACTATCATTGTGTTCCACCCTGGTGCATTAGCTGACTTAAATTTTCAATCTATAGATTTTGAGAAGTCTATCAAATTCTGTCCTGATCGAGTGATATTTAGATGTATGTATTTGGGACAAACCTTTATATATAGCCCCCAACACATTTGACGGATGTGATATGGTATCGAAAATTTAGATCTACAAAGTGGTGCAGGGTATAATATAGTCGTCCCCGCCCGTCTTTAGACTTTCCTTACTTGTTTGACTTTGAATGGCCCAATGGCGCATTTTCTAGGACTGATCGTAAATAACTTCACCGGAAGTGAAAAAAAAAAACTTCACCGGAAGTGAAAAAAAAATTGATGGGCGATCTTGGAATGCTCTTAAAAAGAAATGATTGTGGAACAACTTCTAACTGTTTTGCTGGGATATAAACTATTTTTAGTTTCTCTGAAAACTATAAAATCCTCTAGAATTACAATATAGAAATTCCTCGAATTCCTTCTTTAGTTTGTAATTGACATTGATAATTTCTCATGCATAATTGTATGATTATAAATCTATACAGTAGTTATTGCTTTTGAAGCAATTTAATATCCGCTCAACTCTCACTTAGACAGATACTGGGAGTAGAAAAGGATATTGAATTGAAACAACAATAACAACAACAACAACATAACATTACTCAAGGACATTTCTACGCATACCAAAGAAAAAAAAATAATATAATATATCCATTTAAATGGACAAACATTATGTTTACTAGTGTGGGTAGCAGTATGTAAATATATACTGTGTTTGTGCAGTTCATATAGTAAAACTACTTCAACCTACACATACCCCTCCCCCCCCACACGCACACCCACATATATTCTTCCCTATAATTATTTTCGTCTACAAAATCTCGTTGATATTTTGTTTCTAAGTGTCCACACAAACACAACGTAAATAATACGGCACGGCATACACGCCTACACCAATACATTGTTGTAGCGCTTCACTGGGCCAAAATCAGATGCTTTGAAGAGAAATACTTTCATTTTTGCGTTTGACGTCACAGTTTTATTTAAGTAAACAAAAAAAAACAAGCCTAAGCACAGTGTACAGAATAAACGACGACGTCGTCGTCGTCAATAATGACCGTAAACGAACTAAAACGAGACTACAGCACAACCAAAAAACATGTGCCCGACTAAGGCATCACCATTCATGATGACGGCTTTAAGATGCATAGTAAAAAGGATGTGGATCTATGTGTGTGTGTGTGTGTGAATGTATGTTTTTGTGATTTTGTGAAAAGATGACGGCATATTTAGAGCACAATGAGCACACACACCTACTCATACATATGCTCACGAAACGGATGTCGGATGTAGCAATTATAAGTAGATAGGCGGATTTTTATCGATTGCCAAAAACGAATGAAAAATTAAAGAGAAATCAACGATAACCAAATATTATACACAAACACTCACACACACACAAGAACATTTTCTTTCTTCTACTTATTTGTTTTTTTTTTTCACATACTACATCCACATCGCTTTAATGACGTTATGACATATGTGAGTGTGTTTTTTGTTTATCCAAAGCCAAGGACGTCATCCTTTTAACCAATTCAAGTTCAGATTAAAAATCCTTGTTTGTGTGCCTTAACATTTGTGTATTTTGGACGGGGTTTATTTTGTGGAAATTCTATGTTAACGCTGTTCTTATGAGTTGCGTGTTTGTTCTTGATTAATGAGATTTTGTCATTAAATACTCCACCTGTAGGCCTTTTTTAATGGTGGGGTTTATTTGAGTTTGGTTTTCTAGTTACAATATTCGATTTCATTAATAAAATTGTTTGTTTGTTGATTAAAAAAAATAGGCATGATTGTTGGTAATTTTCAATTATAGACTAAAAACAAGTATATACGTATATTATATATCGGCCTGGCCGTAAGTTCAGCCAGGCCGTAGCTTATGTACCCTCCACCATGGATTGCGTAGAAACTTCTACGAAAGACTGTCATTCACAATCGAATTACTTGGGTTGTGGTATCTTACACAGAAAAAAATTTCCGTAGTTAAACTAACGCTAAATTTTACTTATTTTTATTGGAAAAAATTTATTTGCTTGCAGTTAAATTTTATTATTTTTATCGAAATTTTCAACAGCTTAATGAAATCTTACTTTTTTTAAGTATGTCTCAAAAATTTTATGATCTAAACGTGAGTATAAAGTTCAATGACCGTACACATAAGTTCAATATGAACTAAAGCAAACGAAGATTTTCGTACGATTCCCAAAAATAGTAAGAATTCTTCTATGAGATGATGTAGTTTCGTGAACTTCAGTTAAAAAGTACAACAGGGCATTAAAATTTCCTGCTTTTAACAACGCTTTGTGGAAATCTCAAAATGTGGAGTAAAATTTAGTTGAATTTTCGTTCGAGGTAGTTCATTCTTCTTATAAAACAGTTCACTTTTTTTCGGTGTAAAACTTCTTAACATCGTTTTCTAAATCGTGAGTTAGTCCATACGTGGTATATACTAGACAAAAAAGGTATGTATAGTAGGTAAGTCTACAAATAATTACGAATCGATATGGACTTTTGCACGGTACGTAGAGCCCCAGAATTGAAATATGAGGGTCGCTTATATGGGAGCTACAATTATGAACTTGATATGGACCACTTTTGGCACGGTTGTTAAATATCATATACTAACACCACGTACCAAATTTCAACCAGATCGGATGAATTTTGCTTCTCCAAAAGGCTCCAAAACCAAATCTCGGGATGGGTTTATATGGGGCTATATATAAATATGGACTGATATGAACCAATTCCTGCATTTTTGTTGGATATCATATACTAACATCACGTACCAAATTTCAACCGAATCGGATAAATTTTGTTCTTCCAAGGGGCTCCGGATGGGTTCATATGGGGCTATATATAATTATGGACTGATATGAACCAATTCCTGCATCGTTGTTGGATACCCTATACTAACATCATGTACCAAATTTCAACCGAATCGGATAAATTTTGTTCTTCCAAGGGGCTCCGGAGGTCAAATCTGGGCATCGGTTTATATGGGGGCTATATATAATTATGGACCGATTTGACCAATTTTTGCATGGGTGTTCGAGGCCATATATTAACGCCACGTACCAAATTTCAACTGAATCAGATGAATTTTGGTCTTCCAAGAGGCTCCGGAGGTCAAATCTGGGGATCGGTTTATATGGGGGCTATATATAATTATGGACCGATGTGGATCAATTTTTGCATGGTTATTAGAGACCACACACTAACACCATGTACCAAATTTCAGCCGCATCGGATGAAATTTGCTTCTCTTAGAGTCTCCGCAAGCCAAATCTGGGGATCGGTTTATATGGGGGCTATATATAATTGTGGGCCGATGTGGACCAATTTTCGCACGATTGTTAGAGATCGTATGCTAACACCATGTACCACATTTCACACCGATCGGATGAAATTTGCTTCTCTTAGAGGCTCCGCAAGCCAAATCTGGGGATCGGTTTATATGGGGGCTATATATAATTGTGGGCCGATGTGGACCAATTTTTGCATGGGTGTTCGAGGCCATATATTAACGCCACGTACCAAATTTCAACTGAATCAGATGAATTTTGGTCTTCCAAGAGACTCAGGAGGTCAAATCTTGGGATCGGTTTATATGGGGGCTATATATAATTATGGACCGATGTGGATCAATTTTTGCATGGTTATTAGAGACCATACACTTACACCATGTACCAAATTTCAGCCGCATCGGATGAAATATGCTTCTCTTAGAGGCTACGCAAGCCAAATCGGGGGACCGGTTTATATGGGGGCTATATATAATTATGGACCGATGTGGACCAATTTTTGCACGATTGTTAGAGATCATATGCTAACACCATGTACCAAATTTCACCCCGATCGGATGAAATTTGCTTCTCTTAGAGGCTCCGCAAGCCAAATCTGGGGATCGGTTTATATGGGGGCTATATATAATTGTGGGCCGATGTTGACCAATTTTTGCATGGTTGTTAGAGACCATATACTAACACCATGTACCAAATTTCAGCCGGATCGGATGAAATTTGCTTCTCTTAGAGCAATCGCAAGGCTAATTTGGGGATCGGTTTAAATGGGGGCTATATAATTATAGACCGATATGGACCAATTTGTGCATGGTTATTAGAGACCATATACTAACACCACATACCAAATTTCAGCCGAATCGGATGAAATTTACTTCTCTTAGAGTCTCCGCAAGCCAAATCTGAGGATCGGTTTATGTAGGGGCTGTATATAATTGTGGGCCGATGTGGACCAATTTTTGGCATGGTTGTTAGATATCATATACTAACACCATGTACTAAATTTCAGCCGATCGGATGAAATTTGCTTCTCTTAGAGGCTCCGCAAGCCAAATCTGGGGATCGGTTTATATGGGGGCTATATATAATTGTGGGCCGATGTGGACCAATTTTTGCATGGGTGTTCGAGGCCATATATTAACGCCACGTACCAAATTTCAACTGAATCAGATGAATTTTGGTCTTCCAAGAGACTCAGGAGGTCAAATCTTGGGATCGGTTTATATGGGGGCTATATATAATTATGGACCGATGTGGATCAATTTTTGCATGGTTATTAGAGACCATACACTAACACCATGTACCAAATTTCAGCCGCATCGGATGAAATATGCTTCTCTTAGAGGCTACGCAAGCCAAATCGGGGGACCGGTTTATATGGGGGCTATATATAATTATGGACCGATGTGGACCAATTTTTGCACGATTGTTAGAGATCATATGCTAACACCATGTACCAAATTTCACCCCGATCGGATGAAATTTGCTTCTCTTAGAGGCTCCGCAAGCCAAATCTGGGGATCGGTTTATATGGGGGCTATATATAATTGTGGGCCGATGTTGACCAATTTTTGCATGGTTGTTAGAGACCATATACTAACACCATGTACCAAATTTCAGCCGGATCGGATGAAATTTGCTTCTCTTAGAGCAATCGCAAGGCTAATTTGGGGATCGGTTTAAATGGGGGCTATATAATTATAGACCGATATGGACCAATTTGTGCATGGTTATTAGAGACCATATACTAACACCACATACCAAATTTCAGCCGAATCGGATGAAATTTACTTCTCTTAGAGTCTCCGCAAGCCAAATCTGAGGATCGGTTTATGTAGGGGCTGTATATAATTGTGGGCCGATGTGGACCAATTTTTGGCATGGTTGTTAGATATCATATACTAACACCATGTACCAAATTTCAGCCGGGTCGGATGAAATTTGCTTCTCTTAGAGGATTCGCAATCCGAATCTGGGGGTCCGTTTATATGTGGGCTATACGTAAAAGTGGACTGATATGGTCCATTTGCAATACCATCCGACCTACATCAATAACAACTACTTGTGCCAAGTTTCAAGTCGATAGCTTGTTTCGTTCGGAAGTTAGCGTGATTTCAATAGACGGACGGACATGCTTAGATCGACTCAGAATTTCACCACGACACAGAATATATATACTTTATGGGGTCTTAGAGCAATATTTCGATGTGTTACAATCAGAATGACAAAGTTAATATACCCCCCATCCTATGGGGGGTATATTAACTTCTCTATTCTTTTGAGAAGGTTTTACAAATTACGATAATTTTTAATTTTTTTGTTGATTTTTAATGGAAAAAATATATTTATACCAAAACATAAGCCGAAAAAAAATAAAAACGATGTATAACATAAAAAAATTATTTTTTAGAGAAATGTTGAATAAAAAATTTCAGCTGGTGAGATTTGAACCAGCGTTCTTTATTTTTTCATTCATAATAAAAAGGAACATCTCAGGAAGTAGTTGGAATGTCATGCCGTGATGTCATATTAGGTTCATGTCACAAACATTTGAACGTTTTGATGTATCGTCATCAATGGCGTTTGTGGCTGAGTGTGCTAAGGCGTTCTGTTAGAGGGCCAACAGACCCAGGTTCACCTCCGGTGGAAACGAAGAAGTTTTCAATTTATAAAAATTATACAATAAGAAAATAAAAATGTAACAAAAACTACTGATGAAAATAAAAAGTGAAATTGAAAAAAAATTGTATTTTAGTTTTTTAAATTACTTCATCCAAATGAGCTACCAAGGCACAGCTTCTAAAGCAATGCAAAGGATCCAAAAATGGAGTACTGCCGTCCTATGACAAGCCCATGTAAAATTCATTGGAGATGATGCAAGTTTGCACTACTTCCGGATCACAAATTAGGGACCCAAACTACTTTTTTGGAAGCATTTTTTTTGCTGGGTAGTCACTGAATCGGGTTTAGTTGCTCCTACAAAGACTTATTTACATTAAAAGTGAATTTCGTTTGACTAAAATTTCGTTCCGGAGGCAAGTATTTTTTCTTTGGGTGTATATTTTTTCAAATAGAATATTCATTAAAATAAAATAATTTATAATTTTAATACAATTTGAACTTAAAATAATTTAATTTATTTAAGCACTTTTCAGTAAATAGAAATTCATTAACTTCGATTTACATTTGGAAATAGGGGAAAATTCTAACTCAATTCAACTTTTGTAGACTGCCTACAATATATCGCCAAGCAATACTACGCAATAAATAATTAACTTTTTATTATAAAAAAATTCTCAGTTAAACACTTTCCATAAAAATGTATGCCACATTAAAAAATATTTATCCAAACATGAGGTCAATGACTTCATATGATTAAGAAAAAAAATTAATAAAAAAACTTTAAAAATTTGCCAAAAAACTAAACAAAGCATTTTTAATTAATTAGTGCCATACATCATCATGCTGATTTGATGGCGGCATACACAAATAATATTTCAACAGCTTTGCCCCTAAAATGGGGCGTTTCTAAACCACCTTTAATGGCAGGCACTGTGCAAACTGAGTTTTATGTAATTTGTTGAAATTCCTCAGGCAAATAAGCAAACAAACTTAATCTTGTCGAAAACTGAGAATTTTAGTTACTCATCACTGAGGTCGTCAGTCAAATAGTTTTGAATTTGAATTTAAATTCAAATTCGTTAAAATGCATCTTCTTCAGCAATATACCGTTCGAAGTGTTTGAAGTCACATTGATTCACTATATATCAATTTATGTCATCGCTTGACTCAACAAACAAGCCCTATAAAAAAAACTACAAAACAATTTAATCACTATTAGTTTATTAGCAAAAAAAAAAACAAATATATATCATTGGATTCATATCTTTTTAGAGGATGGTTTTATTGCTTGTTAATGATAAAAAATCTTAAAAAATGATATATTGTCTATTTCTAACTGAAATAATCAAAGATAAAACTATATTAAATTAAGTTAAACAAGCTAATTAAATTATCTTTAATTACAACAGTTATATTTAAATAATAATAAATTATATGATAAAAATTTTAATTCAAGTGGGATTAAATTAAAATTAATTAAACTACAATATTTTAGATGTAAATTAAATTAATTAATTACTTTAGACGTAATTGTATTAAATTTTTGTAAATTTAAGTGATAAATTTCGTGGTAATTAAATACAATAATTTAAATTCCATTAAATTATTAAAAATGTTAACAAAATTAGTTGAAAGACAGAAAATTAAAATAAAACAAATAAATACGGTCATAAGTTCGGCCAGGCCGAATATTACGTACCCTCCGCTATGGCTTGTATAGAAACTTCTACTAAAGACTGTCATCCACAATCGAATTACTTGGGTTGCGGTAGCACTTGCCGATGGCATGGTATCTTAAAACTTCTTAACACCGACTTCTAAATTGTAAGCTAGTCCGTACGGGGTATATATTATTCAATTTGACAAATTTTCTATAGAAATAAAATTTCGACAAAATTTTCTATAGAAATAAAATTTTGACAGAATTTTCTATAGAAATAAAATTTTGACAAAATTTTCTATAGAAATAAAATTTTGATAAAATTTTCTATAGAAATAAAATTTTGACAAAATTTTCTCTGGAAATACAATTTTGACAAAATTTTCTATAGAAATAAAATTTTGACAAAATTTTCTCTAGAAATACAATTTTGACAAAATTTTCTATAGAAATAAAATTATGACAAAAATTTTTATAGAAATACAATTTTGACAAAATTTTCTATAGAAATAAAGTTTTGACAAAATTTTCTATAGAAATAAAATTTTGATAAAATTTTCTATAGAAATAAAATTTTGATAAAATTTTCTATAGAAATAAAATTATGACAAAATTTTTTATAGAAATACAATTTTCACAAAATTTTCTATAGAAATAAAATTTTGACAAAATTTTCTATAGAAATAAAATTTTGACAAAATTTTCTATAGAAATAAAATTTTGACAAAATTTTCTATAGAAATAAAATTTTGACAAAATTTTCTATAGAAATAAAATTTTGACAAAATTTTCTATAGAAATAAAATTTTGATAAAATTTTCTATAGAAATACAATTTTCACAAAATTTTCTCTAGAAATACAGTTTTGACAAAATTTTCTATAGAAATACAATTTTCACAAAATTTTCTCTAGAAATACAGTTTTGACAAAATTTTCTATAGAAATAAAGTTTTGACAAAATTTGCTATATTAATAAAATTAGAAATTAGATTATTTGTGGCGATATGGACCAATTTTTTAATGGCTGTTAGCGGCCATATACTAGCGCAATGTACCAAATTTTAACCATATCGGATGAATTTTGTTCGTCCAAGAGGTTCCGGAGTTAAAATCTGGGGATCGGTTTACATGGCGGCTATATATAATTATGGACCGATATGGACCAATTTTTGCATGGTTGTTAGAGACCATATACTAACACCACTTATCAAATTTCAACCGGATTGAATGAAATTTGCTCTTCCAAGAGGCTCCGGAGCTCAAATCTGGGGATCGGTTTATATGGGGGCTATATATAATTATAGACCGATATGGACCACTTTTGGCATGGTTGTTAGCGACCATATACTAACAAAACGTACCAAATTTCAGCCGAATCGGATGAAATTTGAGCCTCCAAAAAATTTGCTCTTCCAAGAGGCTCCCGAGGTCAAATCTGGAGATGGGTTTTTTGGGGCCTATATATAATTTTGGACCGATATGGACGATAGAGACATATACTAACACCACGTACCAAATTTCAAGCGGAGCGGATGAATTTTGCTCCTCCAAGAGGCTCCGCAAGCCAAATCTAGGGGTTGGTTTATATGGGGGCTATACGTAAAAGTGGTCCGCTATGGCCCATTTGCAATACCATCTGATCTACATCAATAGCAACTACTTATGCCAAGTGTCAAGTCGATAGCTTGTTTCGTTCGGAAGTTAGCGTGATTTCAACAGACGGACGGACGGACGAACATGCTTAGATCGACTCAGAATTTCACCACGACCCAGAATATATATACTTTATGGTGGCTCCCTATATATACTTTAGGGAGCCACCGTGTTACAATGGTTAGCATGCCCGCCTTGCATACACAAGGTCGTGGGTTCGATTTCTGCTTAGACCAAATACCAAAAAGTTTTTCAGCGGTAGATTATCCCACCTCAGTAATGCTGGTGACATTTCTGAGGGTTTCAAAGCTTCTCTAAGTGGTTTCACTGCAATGTGGAACGCCGTTCGGACTCGGCTATAAAAAGGAGATCCCTTGTCATTGAGCTTAACATGGAATCGGGCAGCACTCAGTGATCAGAGAGATGATCACCAATGTGGTATCACAATGGACTGAATAGTCTAAGTGAGCCTGATACATCGGGCTGCCACCTAACCTAACCTAACCTGGGGTCTTAGAGCAATATTTCGATGTGTTACAAACGGAATGACAAAGTTAATATACCACCCATGCCATGGTATTAAGGTTAAATTTTAGTTTTATATTTTTAGATTTTCTAATTGGTTCCATATAAATTGAATAAAATAATAATAAATTATATGATACAATTTTTAATACAAGTGAAATTAAATTAAAATTAATTAAACTACAATATTTTTGATATAATTGTATAATATTTTTCTCAAATTTAAGTCATTAATTTCGTGGCAATTAAATACAATAATTTAAATTCGATTAAATTATTCCAAATTTTAGCAAAATTAGATGAAAGATAACAAAATAAATTAAAAAATAAAGTTAAATTTTAGTTTTATAATAATGTTTAGATGTTCTAATTGGATCCATATAAATTGAATAAATTAATTAAATCAGTCTATATTAAATTGTATACATTTTTTGTACTCCTTTTAAATTCTTATAGAATGTCATGGATTAAGATTAATTTGCATAATAATCATAATCATTTATAAAGTCGTTCAATATTATCTCATTTTGCAAACTTCAGATTTCCATATGGAAATCGACAAAAATTAGCAAACTATTCATCACGAATTCTTAACTAGCGCTAATGACAAAAATATGATGATGTTGAGACTGACGTTGTTTTTTTTTTTTTTTTTTTTGATTATGATGTTGAAGAACATGCACCTGGCTATGTTGGAGTATGTATGTTGTTTTTGAAGTTTTTGATTTTAGTTTTAGTCCACTAATACTAACATTTTTTCTGGTAAAACTTCATGAACATATTCATATGTACGTTAACCATAAATTCTCGTTTGCTTACAATGTTTTTGGTTTTTTTTGTGGTGCTGTTGAGGCAACAAATCAATTCTTAACTTGAAATCTCCGCCCTAATGATAATTACAGAGTAGGTAGGCGAAACATTAAATTATTACAGTGGGACTTCATTTGGCCCAAGGACACATTTGAGTTTTGGGAAGCATTTGTTTGATATTTTAATGTAATGTGGCCAACAAAATATTTTTGAATACGTAAAAAATGCTGTTGTTAAAACAAAAAAAAAAACTATTGTTTATTGACATTTTTAACTACCACTTACGAAATTCTTTCTTCTCATTAATGCAAAAATAAATAATAAAACTAATTCTCACCAAACTGTTATCATATAAGTCACGCTGTTGTTCATTTTGTGAAAAAAAAATTAAAAAATAAAATTGAACAAAATAAATTTTAGATCGAGAAGAGGATAACTATAACGAGGCTGTGCTATGCAGAATTATTGGGACGATTTGATCCTGAACTGAATGAAAACGTAACTGCTTGGCGAAGTGATCTTTCACAATGATAACGTACCTCTAGTCTAGTCAAGAGTTACAAATTTGCTGTTTCCAATCATAAAAAAATCACACGCTTGGTACAAGTAACAGTCGTATGACGATGATAGTCGCAGCAGGAATGTCTTTTTGCAGGGCTCGAAAAAATATCAGATGGGCTCAAAATGTTACAACGCCGATGGATTCATAATATGGAGATTATGATGAACAACTATGTATGGCTGATAGGTATTTTAAAACTTCTTAACATCCCAGCAAAAAACGGTGGCCAAAAAGCAATAAAAATTTTCTTTTTGGATCCGGAAGTGGTGTAAAATTGGTTCAGAAGCGATGAATTTAAAACGGGCTTTTCTTAGGGCCGAAGTCATCATAATAGGTTGGCTGATAAGTCCCCTGTCTAACAAAGAAAAACACATTTTTTGTCAAAATTCGTTTTTATTATTCAACGTAGTTCCCTTCAAGAGCGATCGATACAACGATTATAACGACCTTCCAACTTTTTGATACCATTTTGGTAGTAATCCTTCGGTTTTGCCTCAAAATAGGCCTCAGTTTCGGCGATCACCTCTTCATTGCAGCCAAATTTTTTCACTGGGAGCATCCTTTTGAGATCTGAGGACAAGAAAAAGTCGCTGGGGGCCAGATCTGGAGAATACGTTTGGTGGGGAAGCAATTCGAAGCCCAATTCATGAATTTTTGCCATCGTTCTTAATGACTTGTGGCACGGTGCGTTGTCTTGGTGGAACAACACTTTTCCCTTCTTCATATGGGGCCGTTTTGGCGCGATTTCGACATTCAAACGCACCAATGACGCCATATAATAGTCACTGTTGATGGTTTTCCCTTCTCAAGATAATCGATAAAAATTATTCCATGCGCATCCCAAAAAACAGAGGCCATTACTTTGCCAGCGGACTTTTGAGACTTTCCACGCTTCGGAGACGGTTCACCGGTTGCTGTCCACTCAGCCGACTGTCGATTGGACTCAGGAGTGTAGTGATGGAGCCATGTTTCATCCATTGTCACATATCGACGGAAAAACTCAGGTGTATAACGAGTTAACAGCTGCAAACACCGCTCAGAATCATCAACACGTTGTTGTTTTTGGTCAAATGTGAGCTCGCGGCACCCATTGTGCACAGAGCTTCCGCATATCCAAATATTGATGAATGATATGACCAACACATCATTTTGTGACCATGACCATCCACACGTCATTTTGTGGATTTTTTGATGTTTTCGTCGGTAACCAGCTCTTTCGGGCGTCCACTGTGTTCACCGTCCTCCGTCAATTATTGTTGATCCAATCAATTATTGTTGATTTCCCTGGGGCAGAGTCCGGAAACTCATTATCAAGCCAAGTTTTTGCTTCCACCGTATTTTTTCCCTTCAGAAAACAGTATTTTATCAAAACACGAAATTCCTTTTTTTCCATTTTTGTTCACAATAACAAAAGTTGCTTCACAAAAGACGCTCTCACAAACTAATTGACTTACAGACGTCAACTTTTGACACGAATCATTTGAATGTTGGTACTATATAAAAATAATATGCATTTAATACTAGCGACGCCATCTATGTGTCAGACCGGGGACTTATCAGCCAACCTGTTACTCATTCATTTTGCATCAGCCCGTTTTTGAAATTTTCTTCTATTTTTCGCATGGCCATAGCTCGGAGTTATGAGATTTTTTTGCAGCCTTTAGCAAAGATTTAGCTCTTGACTCGCCGATCAAAAATGCTGAATATATTAAGCAGGAAAAATTTAATTGGCATGCTCAAAATCCCTCAAATGTCGGCAAAATGAACATTTTTTTCATCGTTTTTTTTTTTTTCGTTTGAACTATTCAAAATTTTACCAAACAATCAAGGGAAGAAATGTAGCCTATAAAATTATGAACAACTTTCTAGTGCAATTTTATATATCTTTTTTTTTTTGGTTTCTTTATATAGTAAACAACTAAATAAATGCGTAACTAAATGCGTATTTAAATGCGCATTTATTTTGTTGTTTCGTATATAAAACAAAAAAAAAATAAAAGTGTATAAAATGATTATCAAGGAGTGGTCATATGAAGTTGGTATGTACCAGAAAGTTGTTCATAATTTTATAGGCTACATTTCTTGACATGCTTGTTTGGTCAAATTGTCAATAGTTCAAGACCTGTAGTCGAAAAAATCGGTTAAAACAGTGCTAATTTTTTCGATATTTTGAGTATTGGGTTTTGAGCATGAAGATGATTTTTTCCGACTTAATATATCTAGTATTTTGATTGGCCGAGTCAGGAGCTACAACTTTGCTGAAGACCGCAACAAAAATCAATGCAGTTTTCGAGCTAGAGCTATGCGAAAAATAGAAGAAAATTGCAAAAAAAGTACTCAAAATCGAATTTGTCTATAAGTTGAGGAGGCTCATAAAAAACGAATGTCACCAAAATCCAGAAATTACTTTACTTCCATCGAGTACTTTAGGCTGGAATAAGAGAGTTTTTGGTTGGAATTTTGTGTTGTATTTTGTTATTGACCCTATGAACCAATTTTGTTCATGCCATTAGAAGGCATATACTGACATCAAGTACAAATTTTCAACCAGATCGCATGAAATTTTCTCCGGTAGTCAAATCTAGAGATCGGTTTATACAAAAAAAAATATTTTTTTGTCTTTAATCACTAAATTAATAGATCCAACCAATTTTTAATGGAAATTTCTTTATTCACAGAAATGATAGTATCAATCAACAACATCTAGTAAAAATTAATTGATCCAATTAAACATTTAATTGATGCTATTAATTTTTGTGGTTGATGTTTGTTTCAATTAAAAACAAGTATATACGGCCGTAAGTTCGGCCAGGCCGAATATTATGTACCCTCCACCATGGATTGCGTAGAAACTTCTACGAAAGACTGTCATCCACAATCGAATTACTTGGGTTGTAGTATCTTAAAACTTCTTAACATCGTTTTCTATATTGTGACTTAGTCTATACTTGGTAGAGAGCCAGAATTGAAATATGGGGGTCGCTTATGTGGGGGCTACAACTATGAACTTGATATGGACCAATTTTTGTGTGATTGGGTATCGATTTATCTGAGGGATATATATATATATATATATATATATATATATATATATATATATATATATATATATATATATATATATATATATATATATATATATATATATATATATATATATATATATAACTATAGACCGATATGGACCTAGTTAGGCATGGTTATTAACGGCCATATACTAGCACAATGTACCAAATTTCAACTGATTATGTATATATGATTATTATATATATGATTATGGACTGATATGGACCACTTTTGGCATGGTTGTTGGATATCATATACTAACATCACGTACCAAATTTCGAATTTCGTATCGGATGAAATTTGCTTCTCTTAGAGGCTCCGCAAGCCAAATCGGGGGATCGGTTTATATGGGGGCTATATATAATTATGGACGATGTGGACCAATTTTTGCATGGTTGTTAGAGATCATATGCTGACACCATGTACCAAATTTCAGCCGAATCGGATGAAATTTGCTTCTCTTAGAGTACCCGCAAGCCAAATTTGGGGGTCCGTTTATATGTGGGCTATACGTAAAAGTGGATATGGCCCATTTGCAATACCATCCGACCTACATCAATAACAACTACTTGTGCCAAGTTTCAAGTCGATAGCTTGTTCCGTTCGGAAGCGACCCATAATATATATACTTTGTGGGATCTTAGAGCAATATTTCGATGTGTTACAAACGGAATGACAAAGTTAATATACCCCAATCCTATGGTGGAGGGTATAAAATAAATTTGAGCCAGTTACATTTTTAATTGATTTTTTTTAGAATTCAATTAAAAATGTTATTAAAAAAATTTTGGTGATATTTTTTTTTTGTGTGCATGGGGCCCAATAGCTCTACCATACCTACATAAATAACAAATATACATTTTTCTTCACATAAGTTCGATTAAATGAAAATAAATTATTGTAAATAAATATTATTTTAAATTAACTAACACTCATTTTCATTAAACCAGTGTCTGTGCTACCATACACAGAAAAAAATTTCACTAAAAATTTTCCAATTAAAATCTTAATCTTAATTTTAAAAATATTCAATTAAAAATTTAATTGATTCAACAAAATTTTTAATTGAAACAAAAAACAATCACACAAATAAATAGTATCAATTAATTTTTTAATTGGATTAATTAAGTTTTGAATTGACTGTCAATTAATTTTTAATTGATACTATCATTTCTGTGATTGAAGACATTTCAATTAAAAAATTAATGGGATCAATTAATTTCGTGATTGAATCCAAAATTTTTTTTGTGTGATATATCTAATATTTAGCCTATATATTCCATATGTCAGTTAGAAACTGAGTTACTGAAATTTTTTCATTGAAAGTCAACTGGAGAGAAGACATTTGCAATTTATTTTCTGTTAACTGTTAAATTAAAGCCTAATAGAGCTATAAGAAAATGGCCGTAAGTGAATTAAATCTATTTATAAACCATCATTTTCTACCCACTGTACATTGCACTAGAAGCTAGACGATGATTAGTAATGTATAATTAAATATTTGTATGAAATAAAACTAATAAATTTACATCATTTATCATAATGATGATCATGGCGATGTATGTATCGCCTTCCTCCCTCGGCATAAATATGGATGTGTATAAACTGAACGCCATTTGTAGCCACACTAGGTTGGCAGTACCTTCCATCTTAACTATTGTTAATAAATATGAACGAGTCATTGTGACAGACAATAGTTTTCTTTTTAAGTACATTTTTGTGGCTATTGATTCCTCATATCTTAATATATGCATGAATTGGTCTGACACATCCCAATCTCATTTTGGTTGTAAGTGGATAGATTGACTGGCCTATCATTTATCCTATGGAGAGGAGTCTGATGATTGGAATAGCTTTTGTTTATCAATTTGCTACTAATATCAATACATTGTTCATTTCTAATGATCATTAAAGCATATTTTCTTTGTCCGTCTTTATGTATGAATATGTCCGTCCCATTGTTACTCTTGTCATCAAAATGAAACTATAAAGCTGGCTGTACATGTGTAAAAATGAAACTACATTATCTTGTAAAATCTACAAATGTTTTAAACAAATAAAATTTTGACAAAATTTTCTATAGACAAAAAAATTTTGACAACATTTTCTGTAGACAAAAAAAAATTGACAAAATTTTCTATAGAAATAAAATTTGGACAAAATTTTCTATACAAATAAAATTTTGACAACATTTGCTACAGAAATAAAATTTTCTATAGAAATAACATTTTGACATTTTCTATAGAAATAAAATTTTGACAAAATTTTCTATAGAAATAAAATTTTGACAAAATTTTCTATAGAAATAAAATTTTGACAAAATTTTCTATAGAAATAAAATTTTGACAAATTTTCTATAGGAATAAAATTTTGACAAAATTTTCGATAAAAATACAATTTTGACAAAGTTTTCTATAGAAATAAAATTTTGACAAACTTTTCTATAGGAATAAAAATTTGACAAGATTTTCTATAGAAATAAAATTTTGACAAAATTTTCTATAGAAATAAAATTTTGACAAAATTTTCTATGGAAATAAAATTTTGACAAAATTTTCTAGAGAAATACAATTTTGGAAAATAAAATCTTTAAGAATAAAATTTTGACAAAATTTTCTATAGAAATACAATTTGGTCACAGTTTTATATAGAAATGAAATTTGACAAGAATTTCTATAGAAATAAAATTTTGACAAAATTTTCTATAGAAACAAAATTTTGACAAATTTTTTTATAGAGAAAATTTTCTATAGAAATAAAATGTTGACAAAATTTTCTATAGAAATAACATTTTGACAACATTTGCTATAGAAATAAAATTTTGTAAATTTTTTTTTTAGAAATACAATTTTTGTTTTGTTATTGTTGGTTTTGTTCTTTAAGCATTGTTGTTGTTTTTTGATTTCAGCTTAAAACCATGCATTGACTAAACTACAAGTGTAGCTTAACCAACGGAGGGAAAGAATGTTTGTCAAATTTATTTGGGCAAAGCCCTACACGCAAAGAAAAAAAACGTTTGGAAAACGTGTACCGAAAACGTTTTTCTTTTGTTAGAGTTTTTTGAATTGCTTCGAAAATTTTAAACTTTTATCACCAAAAAAATTCGTTTGTTACAAAGTTTTTATTTTTTCAATAAAAAAAGTTATTTTTGAAACAACAACAGAGTCCATTTCGTTTATATCAAACACTCTTCTTTTCTGACTTTTGGTCTTTAATAAAACACATTTTACAGTTCAAAATTTAATATAGTACAATGTAATGTTGAACATTTTTTTCGGAATCTTCCGAACATATGTAGAATGTATGTAAAAAAAAAAAAAAAAAAAACTTTGGTCGAAGCAGGGATCGAACCCACGACCCTTGGCATGAGAGTCAGACGTAGCAACCACTGCTCCACGGTGCCAAACTAAATGTTTGTTTCTGTTAAATAAACTTTGTTTATTCGGTTCGTGGGCGCCGCAAGCTATGCTATATAAATATAACTTATATGGATATTTATCTCTTGATGACCATAACAGGTACATAGCTCAGTGGTTAGTGTGTTGGCTTACAAAGTGCATGGTCCGCGGTTCGATTCTCCGTCCAGGCAAAGGGTAAAAAAATTTTAAAAATTTATAAAATCGTATAATTTCTTCTACATTGTTTGTATTACAGAAAAAGGTGCTAAGAACTAAAAATCTTCGTGGAAGTGAGAAAGATGTGAGGGAAAATGCAATTAGCCAGAAAAAAAATTTTTTGAGTTAGTCTTTATGAAATTGTTTTTACATCCTGGAAAAGAATAAACGTTTATCACAAAAAGTATATACTTTTCTTCCAAATACACTTCCTTACAGCGAAAAGCAAATGAGAAACGAACTTTGTTTGTCTAAAATTTCGTTTGGGAGGAAAGAATTATTTTTTTGCGTGTATAGACTGCAAGATGGTTGGATGGACGCACGTTTCGGAATTACCACATTCCTCATCAGCATCCTCTGTTTGCAGCAAAACAATCAGCCAATTATCAGAATAAATTCAGGCAGTTTGTTTCGAATTTATTTCGGCATAAGCCGGCTATCATACAAAAACTTTTTTCGGAAGGTTCAAGTGTGGTTCATTGTTGGGTTTAATGAACTGCCTGAATTTATTCTGATAATTGGTTGATAGTTTTGCTGCAAGTAGAGGATGCTGATGAGGAATGTGGTAATTCCGAAACGTGCGTCCATCCAACCATCTTGCAGTCTATAAGGGCTTTGTCCAAATAAATTTGACAAACATTCTTTTCCTCCGTTGGTTAAGCTACACTTGTAGTTTAGTCAATGTATGGTTTTAAGCTGAAATAAAAAAACAACAAAAATACAATTTTGACAAAATTTTCTATAGAAATAAAGTTTTGACAAAATTTTCTATAGAAACAACATTTTGACAATTTTTTTTATAGAAATAAAATTTTGAGAAAATTTTCTATAGAAGTAAAATTTTGAGAAAATTTTCTATAGGAATAAAATTTTGACAAAATTTTTTATATAGAAACAAAATTTGGACAAATTTTTCTATAGAAATAAAATTTTGACAAATTTTTCTATAGAAATAAAATTTTGACAAAATTTTCTATAGAGATAAAATTTTGACAAAATTTTGTATAGAAATAAGATTTTGACAAAATTTTGTATATGAATACAATTTTGACAAAATTTTCAATAGAATAAAATTTTGGCAAAATTTTCTATAGAAATAAAACTTTAATAAAATTTTCTATAGAAATAAAATTTTAACAAAATTTTCTACAGAAATCAAATGTTGAAAAATTTTCTATAGAAATAAAATTTTGACATAATTTTCTATAGAAATAAAATTTTGACAAAATTGTCTATAGGAATAAATTTTTATAAAAATTTTCTATAAAAATACAATTTTGATAACATTTTCTATAGAAATAAAATTTTGATAAAATTTTCTATAGAAATAAAATTGTGACAAAATTTTCTATAGAAATAAAATTTTGACAAAATTTTCAATAGAAATACAATTTTGACAAAATTTTCTATAGAAATAAAATTTTAAGAAAATTTTCTATGGGAATAAAATTTTGACAAAATTTTCTATAGAAATAAAATTTTGACAACATTGTCTATAGAAATAAAAATTTTGTGAAAATTTTCTCTAAAAATACAATTTTGATAAAATTTTCTATAGAAATAAAATTTTTACAAAATTTTCTATAGAAATAAAATTGTGACAAAATTTTCTATGGAAATACAATTTTGACATGATTTGCTATAGAAATAAAATTTGGACAAAATGTTTAATTAAAAATTTCCATAGCGTTCCATATTAATATATATATTGTTCCCATATAAACCGATCCTCCCAATGAAGGAACACAATTCATCTCATCCGGGTGAGAATTGGCTATCCAATTACCATGCGTAATTGATAATTTATATCGTAAGATAATTCATATCGTAAGAACCATTGATAATTCATATCGAACTAATGAGGGCCTGGCCGATTTTTCTTGTTATTGTTGTTCTTTTTTCGATTTATGTATCTATAAAAAAATTAATCTATCTTTTCTCTTAGTGTATACCTTCAATGGTGTGGCGCTGAAGAGAAACTCACATTTTTTCTATTTGAATTTCTATCTTAAGGCTTCTTTTGCTTTTGTTACTCTCTTGGAGGTGTTTGTATGTGGTGTGTGCAGATCATGGCATAATGCCTTAAATATGGTGTGAATTTAATTTGAAATTAATTTTTATTGTTTCACCTCAATGGTCCCTAAGCATACATGGGGATGGTTTGTTGTCGAATGGTCTGTTGTTGGGTTATTGGAGATACTGAATTTGATTGTTAGTTTTATTTTTATTTTTTGAGCTTCTTATTAATTTACATTTATGTTTGACGTTGATGTGGATGTCGGTGGCGTTGTCGATGACTTTGTTGAGATTTCAGTTTTAATGCCCCAACAATCGAGATAACGAATCGAGGTTTAAGTATCTTGTGTTTCTGTTTTTTTGTTGTTTTTGAGACCTCTTTATTGAAAGATTTCTGTGTTGTTTTAGCTACTGGAATTTTAATGGAGTTGTTTTAGGGTAATCGACAGTAGCCACTTTTTTATGTCTATTGTATGCAATTATCTTTTGGTTTTAAATAGAATTACCCCAATGTGGATTACATTGAATGCATTAATGACACTCAATGATGATGATATGATGTTGGGACAGTGGTTTGAATTCCAAAAAAAAAAAATGATATTTGAAGAGAAAAGAAAATAAATGTGCGAGTATTAAGAAAACTTTTGGAACGCTGTCAATTTATTCATTCTTACTTTTAAATCAGTTTCAAAAGTGTAGCTTTGAAGGAATAAAAAATAAAGAATTTTTATATTGATCATTTATGAGTTCCATATATATACGAAATATCGAAACATTCTCATTAAGAAAATGAAAATGTTTGTTAATAGTATGAAACGTTTCATTGATTAGCCCAAAAATTCGTTATAACGAAAAACGTCGTTATGTTAACAAACTTATTTCATTGGCTCAATTTCGTTTAATTTATCATATATTCGATTCAGACGAACTTTAACTCCTTCTAACTTGATTGGGAGCCACCGTGGTGCAATGGTTAGCATGTCCGCCTTGCATACACAAGGTCGCGGGTTCGATTCCTGCTTCGACCGAACACCAAAAAGTTTTTCAGCGGTGGATTATCCCACCTCAGTAATGCTGGTGACATTTCTGAGGGTTTCAAAGCTCCTCTAAGTGGTTTCACTGCCATGTGGGACGCCGTTCGGACTCGGCTATAAAAAGGAGGTCCCTTATCATTGAGCTTAACATGGAATTGGGCAGCACTCAGTGATAAGAGAGAAGTTCACCAATGTGGTATCACAATGGACTGAATAGTCTAAGTGAGCCTGATACATCGGGCTGCCACCTAACCTAACTTGATTGTTAAAAAAAAACATACAAAAAGTCTTTAACCAAATAGGTCCCGTTAATCAAACTAACCCATTGCAAATTAAATTATGAAACAATTGCACAGTAGCCTATGATGAAATCACTTTAACTATCCACCCATATCCATCACCATCTGATGATGGTAGCAAATAATATAAAACGAATGAATACAATCTGCAGACATTCATATCAGTGAGACATCAACAAAATAAATAGTCTATGCTTGAATAGGACTATCATAATTGTATGAGGTATGTATGTTTGTGTATGTGTGTTTGTACTTCTAATGTTGTTCGTACGCACCACGGTCTGCCTAGATGATTTGCATAAAAAATCAGCAAATATTTTTTTAATAACTGCGAAACAAATAATCTTCCATATTTCTTTCTTCGCCTCATTGTTCATACATCAAACTGGTCATTGTAAATCAACAGTTAATACTCAATAAGACATAGAGTATATGCCTATGAGTCAATGTTTCAAAATCCCAACCTTCTCTTTCCTCTTTACTCTCTCCTCAGAAGCCCAGCAACAATAACTTGATTAGATTTTTGCAAGACACCAGAGTAAAAACTACTTAAGACAATAAAGACATCACCCATCAGTATTACCACCACTCTTCGTTGCCCCCACAATGCAACAAGAAAAATCTTTGGCCATTGAGCATAATCAAACAATAAATATTTGGAAAATCTTAAATAAAGGCGCGAACTTAACTACCGAAGAAAAGTTGTCGTGTAATAGGTAGTTGTTGTTGTTGTCGTCGGTCAGCATCAATTGTTTGCCAGTTTAGGTGATTGAAGAGGGGGCCTATTTTCCCGTTTTAAAGTGCGAATAGAGAAATCCAACTTGCCTGTTTGCCTGTCATGGCAATCTGTTACAAAGTTAGCAACATCCATTATTAAAGCCTTAAGATGTGTGTGCCGATGTGTGTGTATAAATACATGCTTGCGTGCATCCAACCCAAATCGACGCTGCAAGTGTAAACCTAACAAAATAACAAATCACTCTCACATACTCTCTCACACAAACCCATAGATGTATACTCTTCATATGTACTCTTCTCTATTCAGAGATTCCAAATACACACGTCATTAAAATCGTTTTTTTTTTGCTTCCAATGCTCTAAGTTTTGTTGCATACACGTGTGTTCAGTGTGTGTGCATAAAGAGGGTCTGGGGGAGGAGGGTTGTGAGATACATTGAAAAAGCGTGCCTTATGTCCAAACAACACAAACTATAGCATCATGAGAGAAAGAAGAAGACAATATGGAGGCATATAAAAAATAACAACAATAATAAAAATAACACACAATCATCCAACCAACAATGACGACATAAATACAAGTGTACATTATTATTATTATTTTTTTGGTTTAAAATAAATAATCTTTTGTGTTTTCTTTTCTTTTCGAATATGTAGTGTCGTATCAATAAAATATGAGGAAAGGTAAGAGAAAATTTGCAAGGAATTGTAAAGTCAATACAGTAATGGCAAGTACTAAATTGTGTATGGAGAGACAAGTTTTCCAATATTCTTTAACAAATCCTGTTATTGCAAAAAGAACAAGATATAAGAAAAAAGAAAAGTTATTATTAAACCAGAAATGTTTAACAAAATTGTACAAATTTGTAAGAGTAGCAAATAGAGTAAGATATATCGGATGGAAATTTGGAAGAAATGTATCTTTTTGCAGTAGACCCATCCGCTAATTTAACTTCCCAACAAGAAAAGCGTCGCCAAAAACATACTGAAAATGTCCTTCTTGGATCCGGAAGTGGTGAAAAAAATTGACGTAGAAGCGATGAATATGGGCTTGTCATCACGGTTGCTAAAGTTGGTAGAATCCAACAAAAAATGGTAAATTTTTTACTGTTTGGTAGATTGGTAGAATTCATGATGAATTGGTAGTACCAACTAAGAGGTACTTAATAAATAGAAATAAAATTCTGACAAAATAAAATAAAATTTTACAAAATTTCCATAGAAGTAAATTGTTGACAAAATTTCTATCGAAGTAAACTGTTGATAAAAGTTTCTATAGAATTAAATTTTAAAAAATTTTCTATAGAAATTAAATTTTGATAAAATTTGCTATATAAATAAAATTTTGACAAAATTTTCTATAGAAATAAAATTTTGACAAAATTTTCTACAGAAATAAAATTTTTACAAAATTTTGACAAAATTCTTTATAGAAATTAAATTTTGACAAAATCTTCTATAGAAATAAAATTTTGACAAAAATTTTCCATAGAAATAAAATTTTTACAAAATTTGCACAGAAATAAAATATTGATAAAATTTTCTATGGATATAAAACTTTGACAAACTTTTCTATAGGAATAAAATTTTGACAAAATTTTCTATAGAAATAAAATGTTGACAAAATTTTCGACAGAAGTAAAATTTTTACAAAATTTCCATACAAGTAAAATGTTGACAAAATTTCCACAGAAATAAATATTTGAGAAAAATTTCCTTTGAAGTAAAATGTTGACAACATTTTCTATAGAAATATAATTTAGACAAAATTTTCTACAAAAATAAAATGTTGCCAAAATTTCCATAGAAGTAAAATGTTGCAAAAATTTCCACAGAAATAAAATGTTGATAAAATTTTCTATAGAAATAAAATTTTGACAAAATTTTCTATAGAAATAAAATTTTGACAAAATGTTCTACAGAAATAAAATTTTTACAAAATTTTGACAAAATTCTTTATAGAAAAAAAATTTTGACAAAATTTTCTATAGAAATAAAATGTTGTCAAAATTTTCGATAGAAATAAAATTTTTACAAAATTTCCATTGAAGTAAAATGTTGACAAAATTTCCACAGAACTAAAAATTTAAGAAAAATTTACTTTGAAATAAAATTTTGACAAAATTTTCTATAGAAATAAAATGTTGACAAAATTTTCTATAGAAATAAAATTTTGACAAAAATTTGACGAATTTATTTCTGAATAAGCCGGCTATCATTCAAAAACTTTTTTCGGAAGGTTCAAGTGTGGTCCATTTAATGAACTGCCTGAATTTATTCTGATAATTGGTTGATAGTTTTGCTGCAAGTAGAGGATGCTGATGGGGAATGTGGTAATTCCGAAACGTTCGTCCATCCAACCATCTTGCAGCCTATAGGGCTTTGCCCAAATAAATTTGACAAATATTCTTTTCCTCTGTTGGTGAAGCTACACTTGCAGTTTAGCCAATGCATGGTTTTAAGCTGAAATCAAAAAAACAACAACAATGCTTAAAGAAAAAAACCATATTTTTGACAAAATTTTCTACAGAAATAAAATGTTTACAAAATTTTTGAGACAATTTTCTGTTGAAATAAAATGTTGACAAAATTTCCACAGAAATAAAAATGTTGACAAAATTTCCACAGAAATAGAAATTTGACAAAATTTTCTATAGAAATAAAATTTTGACAAAAATTTTCTTTGGAAATAAAATTTTGACACAATTTTCTACAGAAATAAAATTTGACAAAATTTTCTATAGAAATAAAATTTTGACAGAATTTTCTATAGAAATAAAACTTTGACAAAATTTTCTATAGAAATAAAATTTTGACAAAATTTTCTACAGAAATAAATTTTCTATAGAAATAAAATGTTGACAAAATTTTCTATAGAAATAAAATTTTGACAAATTTTCTTCAATAAAAATATTTTGAAAAAATTTTCTATAGAAATAAAATTTTGAGAAAATTTTCTATAGAAATAAAATTTTGAAAAAATTTTCTATAGAAATAAAATGTTGACACATTTTTCTTCAGAACTAAAATGTTGACAAAATTTCCACAGAAATAAAAATTTGAGAAAATTTTCGTTTGAAAAAAAAAAGTTTTGACAAAATTTTCTATAGAAATAAAATTTCGACAAAATTTTCTTTGGAAATAAAATTTTGACAAAATTTTCTATAGAAATAAAATTTGACAAAATTTTCGATAGAAATAAAATTTTGACAGAATTTTCTATAGAAATAAAATTTTGACAAAATTTTCTTCAGAAATAATATTTTGAAAAAATTTTCTATAGAAATAAAATTTTGACAAAATTTTCTACAGAAATATAATTTTTACAAAATTTTCTATAGAAATAATATGTTGATAAAATTTTCTATAGAAATAAAATTTTCACAAAATTTCCACAGAAATAAAATGTTGATAAAATTTTCTATGGATATAAAATTTTGACAAAATTTCCACAGAAATAAAAATTTGAGAAAATTTTCTTTTGAAAAAAAGTTTTGATAAAATTTTCTATAGAAATAAAATTTTCACAAAATTTCCACAGAAATAAAATGTTGATAAAATTTTCTATGGCTATAACATTTTGATAAAATTTTCTATAGAAATAAAATTTTGACTAAATTTTCTATAGAAATATAATTTTTACAAAATTTCCTATAGAAATAAAATTTGACAAAATTTTCTATAGAAATAAAATGTTGACAAAATTTTCTATAGAAATAAAATTTGACAAAATTTTCTATAGAAATAAAATTTTGACAGAATTTTCTATAGAAATAAAATTTTGAAAAATTGTCTATAGAAATAAAATTTTGAAAAAATGTTCTATAGAAATAAAACTTTGACAAAATTTTCTATAGAAATAAAATTGTGACAAAATTTTCTATAGAAATAAAATTGTGACAAAATTTTCTTCAGAAAAAATATTTTGAAAAAAATTTCTATGGAAATAAAATTTTGACAAAATTTTCGATAGAAATAAAATTTTGACAAAATTTTCTATAAAAATATAATTTTTACAAAATTTTCTATAGAAATAAAATGTTGACAAAATTTTCTATAGAAATAAAATTTTGACAAAATTTTCTAAGAAATAAGATGTTGACAAAATTGTCTAAGTAATAAAATTTTGACAAAATTTTCTATAAAATATTGAATATTGACAAAATTTCCATAGAAATAAAATGTTGATAAAATTTTCGATAGAAATGAAATTTTATGATTTATATTGTTATGATTTGTAATGCATTCTAACGCTAACGTATAACTGAAAATCTTTGTAAAGCTTCGCAAATTTTTACCATGTTATTAATTCTTACTCTACTTTTAACCTATTTAAAATTTAACAAAAAAAGTTCAAATTACCTATTAAAACTATGAAAAAACGAGTTATAAAAATTTAATTATATGAAAAAAATTATCGAAAAAAAAAATAAATTAAAGATGTTCTTTAAATCTTTGAGAGGACATACTTGGAAGTGCTTTTAAATTTGTTCCTTTAGAAAGACTTTCAAGGCATATGTTTTTCATCCGATATTAAAGTATACTTAGCGGTCAATTAACCCAATTTATGGATATGATTGTTTTGCTATCCTCAAGGCTTTTTGTCCCCATTTCGGTCAGACCAGGAGAAGAGTGGTATAGTGCGTTAGGGATTTTAACCTTTAGTTAATATACTGAAAGGTTATGCCAATATATAAAACTGTGCATAAAAATTAAAGTACAATTCCCGCAGTTGTTTTTCAAATTTCAAAATGGAAAATTTCAGATTTTTTACATTTTTCTAAATTACTTAAATACTTTATCTCATAAACGATTCAATATATTAGCAAAGTTCCTTTTGTGATTTTTTAAGAATACAATGAGAAACCTAAATTTTGGAGGAAAATTATAGTAAATATACTTTTAGGGCACATTTCTCCTTTAAATTTAGATTTTGCGTACTTGATTTTAGGAAAAAAATTTTATTTATTAGTATTATTAGCTTTTTTCTTTATGTGCTATTAAAGTCCTTTAAAAACGTGTTAACGACAACTTAAGTTGAATAAAATATAAATATAAAGACTTCATTGAAAAGTTTATCGACTTTTGGACAAGAAAAAACAACTTTATATCAGAGAAATGCGTCTTCTATGCTAAGCAAAATTTCCATTGGTGTTTTAAGGACATGTAATCTTTGGCCTCACGACAATATTTTTTTCTGTGATTGAGATGAGACATATTATAAGTTTTTTCTTAATGTTATGTCAACGGCAAGAATGTGGATTCATATGAGTCATATCGATTAAATGATTTAATAGGACTAAATCACATGAGACACCATTCTTGATTCAAACGTAACCAAACATCTTTGACGTTATATTGCAGTTGCATTTAATTTCTTACGTCTTTGAATTTCATGAGAATATTAATGGACATTATTTTAGTGTATTCCCATCTACATGTGTCGAAATAAAGGCGTCATAGTATTTATGACACATAGAGCTATACGATTTTTATATTCACAATAATTTTTTTCTTTAATAAATTTCCTTGTGATTTTATTTCTGACAATGCATACACTATGAACATTAATGTGGGTCGATTTCATGCACTGACGACGTGGTCAAGAAAATTATCGAATGTACTCGATGAGAGGAGAATAAATAATTTCTGAATTTTGCTAGATTGATTACCATTCGGTTTTTTATGAGCATATATAAATTTTTCGCAAAATTCGATTTTTAACCCTTTTTTGCAATTTGCTTCTATTTGTCGCATGGCCATAGCTCGAAAAATGATGTGTTTTTTCGCAGTCTTCAGCAAAGTTGTAGCTCTAAACTTGGCCAACAAAACTGCTGAATATATTAAGAAAAGTTTCATCTTCATGCTCAAACCTCCAAAAATGTCGAAAAAATACCACTTTTTTCCACTGGTTTTTCCCCGTTTTTCGACTATAGCTCTTGAACTATTGCAAATTTGTAATTCAAACAATCAAACGTACACCTAATAAATTGTCATTTTAAATCCCAGAAAAAATAACTTGAAAGTTGTTCTGTAGGCATAAGATTAAAAGCACTTCCACAAATGTCCTACAAAAAAAAAATCATAAATGTGAAGCTTTCCGATAGAGCTATCAGTTGACAGATTTCAACACTAGGGTTGTCCAATTCCGAACTATACAAGTCAACCCTCGTATAAAGGCATTGCCTTTATATAGCAATATTGTCTCTTTACATCCAGTACACAATAGATACCAGATAAATAATGAACATTGGCGCCATGGAAATGAAGAGTTTTTCATAGCGCCTTCTTGTCATCTTCTCACTCTTATATCATTATCGTGCATTTTTCTCTGAGTAGTCGAAGAAAAAAAAACAAATAAAATTTTAACCACAAAATTCCTAAAGAGTTTCAAGATATCGATATTATATCACAACATAAACACCAAACATTTTACAACAGACTTAAATGTCCATATGATTATTTTTTCATTCCTATGTCATTCCCATACGTACAATTATACAGTATATTGTGATATTTACAGAAATTTAATTAAACAAAATAAATGTTATTATATTGAGTAACAGAAATTATAACGTGATTTCATATGATGCAAGAAATTGAAAGAAAAAAATTTTTGAACTGTTTAACGAATACAATCGGAATGAAACTTGACGGTACTAGAAACTGATAAAGGAATTTTTGAATAACAAAAATTCTATAGAAATAAAATGTTGACAAAATTTTCTATAGAAATAAAATATTGACAAAATTTTCTATAGAAATAAACTTTTACAATAAAAATTTTCTATAGTACTAAAATTTTGACAAAATTTTCTACAGAAATAAAATTTTGACAAAATTTTCTATAGAAAAAAAAAATTTACAAAAAATTTGCTGTAAAAATAAAATTTTGACAAATTTGTCTATAGAAATAAAATTTTGACAAAATTTTCTATAGAAATAAAATTTTGACAAAATTTTCTATAGAAATAAAAAACATTGCAAAATTTTTAACAAATACAATCTGAATTTTGAAAAAATTTTCTATAGAAATAAAATTTAGAAAAAAATTTCTATAGAAATAAAATTTAGAAAAAAATTTTCTATAGAAATAAAATTTTGACAATTTGCCTATAGATTTAAAATATTGAAAAATTTGCCTATAGAAATAAAATTTTGACAAAAATTTCTATAGAAATAAAATTTTGCAAAATTTTTAACAAATACAATCTGAATGAATCTTAACGGTACTATAAACTGATAAAAGAATTTTGAAAAAATTTTCTATAAAATAAAATTTTGAAAAAATTTTCTATAGAAATAAAATTTTGACAAAATTTTCTATATAAATAAAATATTGTTTTTTTTTTTTATTTCAGCTTAAAACCATACATTGACTAAACTACAAGTATATCTTAACCAACAGAGGTTAAGGTTATTCTGATAATTGGTTGATAGTTTTGCTGCAAGTAGAGGATGCTGATGAGGAATGTGGTAATTCCGAAAATAAATACAGAAATAAAATTTTGACAAAATTTTCTATAGAAATAAAATTTTGACAAACTTGTCTATAGATATAAAATATTGACAAATTTGCCTATAGAAATAAAATTTTGGCAAAAATTTCTATAAAAATAAAATTTTGACAAAAATTTCTATAGAAATAAAATTTTGCAAAATTTTTAACAGATAAAATCTGAATGAATCTTAACGGTACTAGAAACTGATAATGGAATTTTGAAAAAATTTTCTATAGAAATAAAATATTGACAAAATTTGCTATAAAAATACACTTTTTACAATAAAAATTTGACAAAATTTTCTATAGACCAAATTTTCTATAGAAAAAAATGTTGACCAAATTTTCTATAGAAATAAAATTTTGACAATTTGTCTATAGATATAAAATATTGACCAATTTGCCTATAGAAATAAAATTTTGAAAAAAAAAAAATTCTATAAAAATAAAATCTTGACAAAAACTTCTATAGAAATAAAATTTGCAAAATGTTTAACAAATACAATCTTGACGGTACTAGAAACTGATAAAGGAATTTTGGAAAAATTTTATATAGAAAAAAATTTTTCTGTAGAAATAAAATTTTGACAAATTAGTCTATAGATATAAAATATTGACAAATTTGTCTATAGATATAAAATTTTGACAAAAATTTCTATAGAAATAAAATTTTGAAAAATTTTTAACAAATACAATCTGAATGAATCTTGACGGTACTAGAAACTGATAAAGGAATTTTGAAAAAATTTTCTATAGAAATAAAATTTTGACGAAATTTTCTATTAAAATAAAATTTTGACAAAATTGTCTATAGAAATATAATTATTAAAAAAAATTATATTTTCCTCTTTTCATATTATTTAAATTTAATGAAGACCGTAATTGAAATTAGTATAATTTTGAAATTAATATATTTCTATTTTTTAGAAATAAATTTAAAAAATACGAAGAAAGAAACAGTTTTACCCGGAATATTAAAAGCTACTCAGTGAGCTCACATCTACATAACATGAAATTATATAAAAACATTTTTGAAAAATTGAAATTTTTGATATATTATATTTACTTGGACAACTTAGACCTTAAAATGCTTTCCTGCTTAAACATAAAATTAAATTAAATTCCTTCCCATCTCTATAAACATTTCACAATTATAATAGTATCGATAATAATGCTATTTTCATCCTCTTGAGCAACATATGGCCACTATTGTAAAATTGATTAACGTACATAGCATATCAAACAGAGAGAGAGAAAAACGACAAAAGTTAAATATGTAATTGATTGAGATAATGATGAGGATGACAATGACGACATTCAGGATTTTTATAAAAGATTTCGTCACAAATATATCTTAAAATAAACATTAGCATCATCCATCCACAACGATTGTGGCCCATAAGTCAATGAGCAGATGGAGGATGACTGTTTGGATACTTAGGACATGTAGTGTTTTTGTGTTAGGCCCCCCTCAACCACAAGACAATCAACGAGACTAGAGGCCAATGTCTGGTCGCAATAACCATTGAAGATAATAGAGAAATTAATGGTGGCAAGCAAACTGATAATGAGGAAGAAAATTATTTCTCAAATACATGCAAATTTATATATGGTATCTTCATGCAATCGACATCATAAGCAAAGAAAAATAACTAAATTTTCTCTTTATTTGTTTGATATATATGCCGAATTTTGATACGGCGATAATTACGTTATTTAAATGTGCTGATGAACAGTGTGTCCGTTAGGTAATGCAATTTGAATTTTTTTCCCCAAACATTAACAAATAATAATAATTAATACGACGTAAAGTACGCAGAAAAAGATCTCACCACATTTATTCCAATTAAAATTTTATTTGAATTTTAAAAAATATTCAATTAAAAATTTACTTGGTTCAAAAATTTTTTAAATTAAAACAAAAATCAATCAGAACAATTAATTGTATCAATTAATTTTTTAATTGACTTTGGTGATTGAAAGTATCATTTATGTGAAGACATTTGTATTAAAAATTGATTGGATCCTTTAAGATAAACAATATTTTTTTCCGTGTAGTTTAGCATGGTTGATCGGATAAATACTTAGCCTTAAAATATAATTCCCAGTACAAAGTGACAAAAATTAAAAATCCGGTCGATCTGGCCGATGTCCACAAATGCCATTCACTAATTTTGTGAGCTTCTGTGACCTTTGTCCTTCGAGGGTTATAGAGTGATCAACAACGCTGGATAAACATCGGTGAACTGGTTTCATTTTTTGCACCGATATTCGGTTTTGTTGAAAACCTCTTCGTCGGTGGACTGTTATAACCAGCATTTTCAGCACTTCAAAACCGATTTTCGGGTTTTAGTTCAAAGTGCACTAAAGTGCTTAGTGGTTTAACGATTGTCAGTAAAACAGGTTGAACCGGTTATGCCGGTTATTTTGCTTTAAAAACACCGGTTTTGTAATATTTTCAAGTTTTCTAGAAATAACAAAAAAAGACAAGATTTTTTGCTCACTCTAGATGGCTACGAAAAACTTCAATGTGCTTTGATTATCAACGTCCAGTTACCACGGGAAATGCTACCAAGAAGGATAAAGTGACAAAAATCCATGATCTCAAGCCGCCAATGCGAGATCATGTTGAGTAAATCTGTAACGAAGTTTTCTAGATGAGAAAGCAATGGCTCATTCCAGACAACAAGCGCAACCGTGAAGCTGAGTCAGATCACCGTTCAACAGAGTTTAATTACAATTCTATGGAGTTTCTCCTTCCATGACAGTCGATGAAACATAAACGCATTGGTACCACAGTTGTTTGGTAGATTTGTAGAATTTTTGATGCTTTGGTAAATTTTGCAAAGGGATACTACATAGAAATAAAATGTTGAAAAAAAATTTATAGAAATAAAATTTTCAAATATTTTTCGTTTGAAATAAAATATTGGCAACATTTTCTATAGAAATAAAATTTTGACAAAATCTTCCATAGAAATAAAATTTTGACAAAATATTCTATAGAAATAAAATGTTCATAAATTTTATATAGAAAAAAATTTTGACAAAATTTTTTATAGAATTACAATTTTGATAAAATTTTCTACAGAAATAAAATTTTGACAAAATTTTCAATAGAAATAAAATTTTGATAAAATTTTCTATAGAAATAAATTTTTACCAAAATTTTCTATAGAAATAAAAATTTTACAAAATTTTCTATAGAAATAAAATTTTGGCAAAATTTTCTATACAAATAAAATTTTGAAAAAATTTTCAATAGAAATCAAATATTGACAAAATTTTCTATAGAAATAAAATGTTGACAAAATTTTCTATAGAAATTACATTTTGACAAAATTTTCTATAGAAATAAATTTTTGAGAAAATTTTTTATAGAAATAAAATTTTACACAATTTTCTCTAGAAATAAAATTTTGTCAAAATTTTCCATAGAAATAAAATTTTAACAAAATTTTCTATAGATATAAAATTTTGACAAAATTTTCTACAGAAATAAAATTTTGACCAAATTATCTATAGAAATAAAATTTTCACAAAATTTTATATAGAAATAAAATTTTGACAACATTTTCTATATAAATACAATCTTTACAAAGTTTTCTATAGAAATGAAATATTGTATAGAAATAAAATTTTGACAAAATTTTCTATAGAAATGAAATTTTGACAAAAATTTTCTATAGAAATAAATTTTTGAGAAAATTTCCTATAGAAATAAATTTTTGAGAAAATTTTCTATAGAAATAAATTTTTGAGAAAATTTTCTATAGAAATAAAATTTTGACACAATTTTATTGACAAAATAAATTTGGAAACAAATTTTTATAGAAATAAAATTTTGAAACAAATTTTTATAGAAATAAAATTTTGACATAATTTTCTATAGAAATAAAAGTTCGACATAATTTTCTATAGAAATAAAATTTTGACAAAATTTTCTATAGAAATAAAATTTTGACAAAATTTTCTATAGAAATAAAATTTTGACAAAATTTTCGATAGAAATAAAATTGTGACAAAATTTTCTATAGAAATAAACTTTTGACAAAATTTTCTATAGAAATAAAATGTTGACAAAATTTGCTATAGAAATAAAGTTTTTAAAACAATTTTCTGTAGAAATTGAATTGTGACAAAATTTTCAATAGAAATAAAATTTCGAGAAAAAAATATAAATTCGAGAAATAAAATTTTGATAAAATTTACTAAAGAAATAAAATTGTGATTAAATTTTCGATATACATACAGTTTTCATAAAATTTTCTATAGAAAGAAAATTTTGATAAAACTGTCTATAGAAATAAACTTTTGAAAACAAATTTGTATAGAAATAGAATTTAAAAAAATTATAGAAATAAAATGTTTACTAAATATTTTATATAAAAAAATTTTTGACAAAATTTTCTATATAAATACAATTTTGACAATTTTTTCTATAGAAAGAAAATTTTGAGAAATTTTATATAGAAATAAATTTTTGAGACAATTTTCTATAGAAATAAAATTTTGACACAATTTTCTATGGAAATAAAATTTTGACAAAATTTTCTATATAAATACAATTTTTAAATATTTTTTCTATGGAAATGAAAATTTGTATAGAAATAAAATTTTGAAAAATTTTCTAAAGAAATAAAAAATTTTGACAAAATTTTCTATTGAAATAAAATTTTGACAAAATTTTTTATAGAAATAAAATTTTGACAAAATTTTCTATAGAAATAAAATTTTGACAAAATTTTCTATAGAAATACAATTTTTACAAATTTTTCTATAGAAATTAAATTTTGTATAGAAATAAAATTTTGACAAAATTTTGTACAGAAATAAAATTTTGAAAAACTTTTTAAAGAAATAAAAAATTTTGACGAAATTGCGTTTGGACTAAAATTTTGTCACAATTTTCTATAGAAATAAAATTTTGACAAAATTTCTATTGCAATAGAATTTTGACAAAATTTTCTATAGAAAAAAAACTTTGACAAAAGTTTCTATAGCAATAAAATTTTGACAAAACTTTCTATAGAAATAAAATTTTGACAAAATTTTCTATAGAAATAAAATTTTGAAAAAAATTTTTACAGACATAAAATTGTGACAAAATTTTCTATAGTAATAAAATTGTGACAAAATTTTCTATAGAAATAAAATTTTGACAAAATTTTCTATAGCAATAAAATTTTGACAAAATTTTCTATAGAAATGCAGTTTTGATAAAATTTTCTATAGAAATAAAATTTGGCAAAATTTTCTATAGAAATAAAATTTTGATAAAGTTTTCTATAGAAATTAAATGTTGAGACTTTTACAAAATAAAACCAAATGTAATCTAATATCATCGGATTGTATGTTCGGTCCTTTAAGAATAAAGTTGCATTGATTTTCAATGCTTTCAATGATATTCAGTTGTGAACAAAAATATCCACTTTATACTGAAAATAATTTTTTCATTTCCTCAATTGTCCACCTATGGAAATGAAAAGCATGCACAGACGTCATTGTTATAGTAGAGACTGCTTGTGTTTAGCCCATATCAAATGATGACATCTTTACTTGCTAAGGAAGTGGGCAAAATCAGTTGGCATGGTATTGAATATTAGGTGAACACATATACAAATGCATAGCGATGACTTAATAGAAAAACTTTCTAATACGTATTTTTTTTTAATATTAGTTTTTAAATCTTCTGAAAGAAAAATATCAGAAAAAAATATATCAGAAGAAAAAAAAATAAAACATTTTTTAAAGAGAAAAAAATTATTACCGTTTTGTGATAATAATAATTTAGATATATATTTTGTATTAATATTTGAGGAATTTTTGTGAGTTATTTCTATCTCCTTTAAAGTAGCGAAAACTCAAGTTAGTCCTTTTCGTCTATTAAGCCATCGATAATATAGTATTTACTCTTGGTTATTACGATTGAAAATCAGATGATGACATAGTATTTGAGGAAAAACACCTGCGTCAATTTCTGTGTATCGCAATTGTTTGTCATAATAAATTTGAGTTGTTTTCGTTTTGCCTGCTTCCTCAATGCTAAGATGGCAATGAATGCCTTTAGAAATAGAATAAAAATATATTCGATATATATTCATCAAGATGTTATTGCCAATTATTGAATTAAACAATAATTATGTCGCCATGGGTAAATCTCTACTCATGATAATCAATGATGATGCATTTCTTTCATCAAGTTTGTCGGCTTATTTTGCCAAGATAGATACATTTTTAAGGTATAAGGGAAATGTTTTGTTTTACTTTCTTGTTTTTTTTTTTTTGTTAATACATAATCATAAGGTAAATTTATAAAATTTTCTTTTATTGTACCTTTTGCAAATATTTTCTAATTGCATAGACTATACACAGGTTCTTATTTGTCTTTATTTATTGGCGTAATAGTTTTGTGCAGCGTCGTTGCCATTGCGAAGACCGATTCATCAACGATTTGTGTTTTTGTTGTCGGTGGGGGCTTAAAAATAATAACCACGTGAATTCAATGGCACTGTTTGTTGTTATCGTTGTTTTTGCAATATTTATGGTAATTGCAAATCACGAGAATTTTTGCTCGTCGATGATATGAGCCAATATTTATAGAAATAGTTTGGGTCGTTTTGGTTTTTTTTTTTGTTTTTTTGTTTTGTCTTAATATGTTTTGGGTTTATGTGGGGACGGTAAGTATGGGTGTTGTTCGATTTTCTTAAGGTATAAAAAATTTCAATATGTTCTAGCTTTGTTGTTTTATGTTTCTTCTTTTTCTTAATAATACATACAACTAACAAATATGTAAAAATCTATTGCATTTCCTCATGGATACAAGAAATACGTAAGAGTCATCTTGTTTAGGGTTCACTGGTGCGTATGGTTGTTGGGGGTGGGTTCATGAATTCATAACAATCATACGTAACAATGGCCATGGTTATTTAAGTTAATTGCTAAGATATTGCAATCTAATTAATTCGGTATAATTAGTACAAATCGTAATCCAATTTATTTTATTAATTATATATAATATTCCAAATTTTTATTATTTTATTAAATTTTGATTGTTAACACTACTTTTTGTGATTATTAATTTTTTGTTTTATTAATAGCATTTATAAAATTAAGTAGTATAACTAATTTTTTTTTTCAATTAAAAAAATTTTTTGGTTCAATTAATTTTTAATGAATATTTTTTAAAATTTATATATTTTTGTCTGTGTAGCCCAGCAAAAAAGCACAGAATACTATTTTTTTCTTCTACCGCGAAATAAATTGATCCAATTAATTTTTAATTTGCATTTCTTCAACCATAATATATCACGGATAGTATCATTTTAAAGTATAATTTTTGTGATTGTTTGTTTGTTACCTAAACTAGTAGAATAAATTTAAATTTCTTTATAATTTAAAGTATTAATATTTTTAAAAATCCAAGTAAAATTTTAAATGGAAAAATTTTGTTGATATTTATTTTCTGTGAGTCTATTCTTTAACTTTGTTTATAACATTTGTGTTTGTTTATGGCAGTTTTATTAAGTCCATTAAAGAAATGTTTCGTGGTCCATGTCGTTTCTCTTTTTTATAAAATCCCAAAGACAAAAAGAAGTCACTAAAAATGAGCCATATGTCAATTTCCATATATTTGGAACATGTTCAATTTTTTAATACCTCAATTGCTCTAGTATATATGGGCTCTGACCTGGCTAAATAGTAATTTAATTTCCTTTTTAGTTTTTTTCCGATCATATAAATGTTAATAGTTTGTCCGTATTGTCTATAACTGACATCCTAGTATTTTTTGGTTCTCGCGAATGAGGAGAATATCATTCAATTCATCACCGAAAACCTTTTGCCAACAGTTGGGATGATTCTTTTTATGGAACGAATACATCCCACTTGATGGTTCACTCATTTTCTACAATGGATCACTTGGAGCCACTGCTTCATTTTAATTTGTCAAACCGATTAGATTATATTAAATTGTGTATCTTCAAAAAAAGGGAGATGTGACGGTCACTTCCAAAGCATTTGTTGTACTATAAGTGACACACATACCACCTCGATACTCATACTTTTCTCCTTGAGACGTCCATGAATTTTATTATAGGCCAAGCTTCCCTTTGTGGGGTACAATCACATGTTTTCGCCCTCATTCTATGTCAGTGTTTGCATCTACTCTGTTATACTCGTCTGCCCTCCCTAGTCGTCCAGTATATATTTGATCGATTCATATTACTTATACGCATTCTAGGAACTAAGAATTCTTTTAAAAAATAATACGCACCATGGTCACGGTTGCACACGGTTGTTACTGTTTGGTAGATTCTTGATGTTTTGGTAGATTTTTCAAAATATTCCTCTCCAACTAACAGATACTTAAAACATTTTCTATAGAAATAAAATTTTGACAAAATTGTCTATAGAAATAAAATTTTGTCATTGACATGGAAATAAAATTTGCACAAAATTTTCTAAAAAAAAATAAACTGTTGACTAAAAATTTCTATTGAAATAAAATTTTGAATAAAATTCTTTTGACAAAATTTTCTATAGAAAAACAATTGACGAAATTCTCCATAGAAATTTGACGAAATTTTCTATTGAAATTTGATGAAATTTTTCATGAAAAAAAAATATTTTGTCACAATTTTCTATGTAAATAAAATTGTGACAAAATTTTCCATCGAAATAAAATTCTGACATAATTTTCTTAGAAATAAAATTTTGAGAACATTTTCAATAAAAATGAAATTTTTAAAAACTTTTCTCCAGAAATAAAATCTTGACAAAGAAATAAAACTTTGACAATATTTTCCATATAAATAAAATTTTCAGAAAATGTTCTATAGAAACAAAATTTTGACAAAATTTTCTATGAAAATAAAAAATTTTCTACGGAAATAAAATTTTCACAAAATTTTCTATAGAAATAAAATTTTGACAAAATTTTCTATAGAAAAATATATTGCCCAAAAATTTCAATTGAAATAAAACTTTGACAAAATTTTCCATAAAAAAAAAATTGTCAAAATTTTCTACAGAAAAAAAAAAATTGACGAAATAAAATTTTGACAAAATTTTCTAAGGAAAATAAAATTTTAACAAAATTCTCTATTAAAATAAAATTCTCTATTGAAATAAAATTTTCTATGGAAATAAAATTTTGAGAAAAATTTTTTACAGAAATAAAATTTGGTCAAAAATTTCTATAAAAATAAAGTTTTGACAAAATTTCCACGGAAATAAAATTTTCACAAAATTTTCTATAGAAATAAAATTTTGACAAAATTTTCTGTGGAGATAAAATTTTCTATAGAAAAAAATATTGACCAAAAAATTCAATTGAAATAAAACTTTGAAAAAATATGTCAAAATTTTCTATAGAAAAAAATTTACGAAATAAAATTTTGACAAAATTTTCTAAGGAAAATAAAATTTTGACGAAATCCTCTAGTGAAATAAAATTTTCTATGGAAATAAAATTTTGACAAAAATTTTTTACAGCAATAAAATTTGGTCAAAAATTTCTATAAAAATAAAGTTTTGACAAAATTTTCTACGGAAATAAAATTTTCACAAAATTTTCTAAAAAAATTAAATTTTGACAAAATTTTCTATGGAGATAAAATTTTCTATAGAAAAAAATATTGACCAAAAATTTCAATTGAAATAAAACTTTGACAAAATTTATAGAAAAAAATAGACGAAATTAAATTTTGACAAAATTCTCTATTGCAATAAAATTCTCTATTGAAATAAAATTTTCTATGGAAATAAAATTTTGACAAAATTTTTTTACAGAAATAAAATTTGGTCAAAAATTTCTGTAAAAATTAAGTTTTGACAAAATGTTCTACAGAAATAAAATTTTGACAAAATTTTCTATAGAAATTTCATTTTCTATAAAAACGAAATTTTGACAAAAATTTCTACAAAAATGAAATTTTGACAAAAATTTCTATAAAAATAAAATTTTGATAAAATTTTCAGTAGAAATAAAATTTTGACAAAATTTTCTAAAGAAATAAAATTTTTAGAAAATTTTCTATGGAAATAAAATATTGAGACAATTTTCTACATAATTAAAATGTTGAAAAAATTTTCGATAGAAATAAAATTTTGACAAAGAAGTAAAACTTTGACCACCCTCTATGTTCTGGTTTACGAATTCGCAAAACCCAAAATTTCGGATTGTCAATAACTTCTGAACCATTTCATTTTTTGCGAAGAAATTTCTCTAAATTAATTTCCTTACTCATAAGAACGGTGGGTGAAAAATTCGTATTATATATCTTTGTGGTTCGGAAAATAGAGGTGGTGAAAAATTTTGCGTTTTGCGAATTCGTAAACCGGAACATGGGGGAATATTTTCTACAGAAATAAAATTTTCAGAAAAATTTCTATAGAAATAACATTTTGCCAAAAATTTCTATGGAAATAAAATTTTCAGAAAATTTTCTATAGAAATAAAATTTTGCCAAAATTTTCTATGGAAATAAAATTTTCACAATATTTTCTATAGAAATAAAATGTTGACCATTGACTATTGAAATAAAACTTTGACAAAATTGTCCATAAAAAAATATGACATAATTTTCTATAGAAATAAAATTTTGACAAAAATTTCTATAAAAATGAAATTTTGACAAAAATTTCTATAAAAATGAAATTTTGACAAAAATTTCTATAAAAATGAAATTTTGATAAAATTTTCAGTAGAAATAAAATTTTCTAAAGAAATAAAATTTTTAGAAAATTTGTTATGGAAATAAAATATTGAGACAATTTTCTACATAATTAAAATGTTGACAAAATTTTCGATAGAAATACTATTTTGACAAAGAAGTAAAGCTTTGACCATCCTCTATGCTCTGGTTTACGAATTCGCAAAATTTCGGATTGTCAACAACTTCTAAACCATTCCATTTTTTGGCAAATTTCTATAGAAATAACATTTTGTCAAAATTTTCTTTGGAAATAAAATTTTCAGAAAATTTTCTATACAAATAAAATTTTGCTAAAATTTTCTAGGGAAATAAAATTTTCACAAAATTTTCTATAGAAATAAAATGTTGACCAGAAGTTTCTATTGAAATAAAACTTTGACAAAATTGGATATAAAAAAAATATGACATAATTTTCTATAGAAATAAAATTTTCAGAAAATTTTCTATATAAATAAAATTTTGACAAAATTTTCTATGGAAATAAAATTTTCACAAAATTTTGTATAGAAAAAATTTTGACAAAATTTTCTACAGAAATAAAATTTTTAAAACATTTTCTAATGAAACAAAATTTTAACAATATTTTCTATAGAAATAAAATTTGGAGAACATTTTCTATAGAAATAAAATTTTGACAAAATTTTCTATGGAAATAAAATTTTGAGAACATTTTCGATAGAAATAAAATATTGCAAAATTTTCTGAAGAAATAAAATGTTGACAAAAGTTTCTATTGAAATAAAATGTTGATAAAAAAATTCTATAGAAATAAAAAAACTTTTATGGATTTTTTATTTCTTGAAAAATTTTAATTCTATAAATGTTTTTGAGGCATTATTAAAACGATCAAAAAATTGGGGAACTGCAATTATCGGAAAATTCTACCTATAAATATTTATATATTTTTTTATTCAGTTTTTTATAATAAAAACTACCACCACCATAACATACAAAAAATAATAAAATATTAAAAAAAAATTAACAAAAATGTATACATACAATTCGTATTAGGGAAACTATGATCCGGTGATGATGAGGTCACATTGAAGTTGCCCAACTGCTTGCGATAAGTAAAATTGCTTAAACACCACAAATTATCTGGGGACGTTGCTGAGGCTGCTGCTGCAGCAGCTACCACATCCAATACCGAATGGTCATAGGATAATGGTTCTGATTTTAAAACAAATTTCTCACCCTGTGATGTGGCATAGGGTGGTGTAACAGGCGATGGTGTATCATTTAAATTATAATAATAATTCGAACAATTATTATGATGGCCGTGATGTGATATATCACAGCCATCGGGAAATAGATTGCGGCAAGGATATATGAGATTAGGAGGATTTGATGCCGCCGATGTTATTGGGGATTGTGATTGTTTGTGATTGGAATTCGCCGAGAGGGGAAAATTATAATTGTCACTATGATGTAAATGATTGTTATTGATTTCATAGAGATTTGTTTCAGATTTTATGGATATCGTGGCAGCGGCATTCAATTCCTCCGATGCATTATTAGGATTAAAATTATTATTATTGATGTTATTATTGATTTCATTGGTCCCATAAGGTAAATGCGTATTAAGAGAATTTTCCAGAGTTACTAAAGTATTGGACGATGGAGGTTCTTGTTTAACCACAATCAATGAAGCCAAACGATTGCGCATTTTATGGCTATGTTATATTTTTTTTCCAAAACAAAAAAATTGAATTGTATGACTTGTTTGCTGCGAATTCTTAAAAATGTAAAATCCTGGAAATTTTTTTGAATATAACTTTGTAAAATCTTTACATGTTTTTTGTTCTTCAAGGTTAATGAGATGAATGTTGAATGAGATAAACATAAAATACACACGAAACACAAACAAAAATATTTACAACATTTAGGAATATTTTATAAACACCTGTGGAAGGTTGCAAAACCCTCAGGCGCACGTTTAAACTCTGCAGCTCCAGCACGCCGATTTTTCACTAAAAACAGCCTTAAATAATGAGGATTCACTAGAAGTACTTTATATTGAGTTGTATTTTGTAGGTGTAGAAAATTTCCTATACACTTTTCAATGTTGTTATTTTTCTCTGTAAAGTTTTGCTCTCTTTTTTTTACATTTTATTATACAGCATTTATTACTTTGTATGGCACGTGCGTGTGTATATGTGAATTTTGTCGTTTTTTTGGTTATTTTGTTTTCACTGAATCTCTTGTATATTTTGCGTATTCATCTAGATTCCGTTTTTTGCTGTTTCTCTATCTATAGAAAATGTAAAACGACGTCAGCATTACGACGTAATCACTTGATGGTATATATACACATGATTTTGTTTTTGTTTTTGGTTTGTTTTTCAGGTTCATATTATTTCCGTTTTGCTTTTGTTGTTGCTACTCTTGTTTTTGTTAAGTGAGGCACAAGGACTTTTTCCCATATACATATTTTGTGCACTACCATGTACCATGTATATAATATTCAGCGTAGTATTTTTCATATTATAACATAACTGGGATCGTTTAAAGTAAATTTGTAAATTTAAGAAGTCTTTAAATAAAAGGATTTTGGATATATTTCGGCAATTAACACATCATCATAGTTAGAATAAAGCACTTTTATTTTTCTTAATCATACGCACTAGTGTTCTTGTAATTATTTTTTTTTATTTATCATACGCTCCCTTGAGTTGTTTGTTGTAAGATTTAAGATTGGTTCTGGTTTCACATATACTCGTATTTTACTAAATTCATTGCATACTTTAAGGCTTTCGTGTATAAATTCGTTCAAGATTACATGCCACTTTAAATAACGTCCTTTGTTTTCTATATATGTATATAAAATTGGCCTTCGTGTTATTATTTGAATTAGATGTGATTTTTAATGTTTTTTGCTTTTCTGCTAGTACTTGTAATGTTTTTGAACTTTTTGTTTTGTAACGTAGTTTTTGAGTTATTTTATTTTCAACTTAAACAATGTTTAAACCAGAAGATTTCCATTTAGTATTTGTTGTTAAGGTCCTGAAATGAGAATATAAATAAATAGGATATATTAGTTTTATTAAATTTAATAGATACATAAAATAACTTAAATAAGTACAATGATGCAAATGTCAGACGCATAACTGATTTAAATATACCAGAAATATGCACAGAAATGATATTATTTTATTCAATTGGCGCTATGCTCCAAAAAATAAGCCCCACAATCCAAATGAAAGAGAATCTTAAATATGGGAACGATGCTTCATAACGAATATTAGCCCCAGTAAAATGTAACTAAAGCATGAAAGTCGTTCGCAAAATAAAATTAGGCTTATTATTTATAAATTTTCTATGGAAATAAAATTTTCAGAAAATTTTCTATATAAATAAAATTTTGACAAAATTTTCTATGGAAATAAAATTTTCAGAAAATTTTCTATGGAAATAAAATTTTCAGAAAATTTTCTATATAAATAAAATTTTCAGAAAATTTTCTATATAAATAAAATTTGGCAAAATTTTCTATGGAAATAAAATTTTCCCAAAATTTTCTATAGAAAAAAAATTGACAAAGTTTTCTATAGACAAAAAAAATTAAGCAAAATTTTCTAATAAAATACAATTGTAACAAAATTTTCTACTGAAATAAAATTTTGACAAAATTTTCTATAGAAATAAAATTTTAACAAAATTTTCTATAGAAATAAAATTTGGAGAAAATTTTCTATAGAAATAAAATTTTAACAACATTTTCTATGGAAATAAAATTTTGAGAACATTTTCGATAGAAATAAAATTTGACAAAATTTTCTATAGAAATCAAATATTGACAAAATTTTCTGAAGAAATATAATAAGAAAACAAATAAGAAAAAGAAAGAAAATAGCCCCAGTAAAATGTAACTAAAGCATGAAAGTCGTCCGCAAAATAAAATTAGGCTTATTAGCCACCGTGGTGCAATGGTTAGCATGCCCGCCTTGCATACACAAGGTCGTGGGTTCGATTCCTGCTTCGACCTAAAACCAAAAACTTTATCAGAGTTGGATTATCCCACCTCAGTAATAAGGTATCACAATGGACTGAATAGTCTAAGTGAGCCTGATACATCGGGCTGCCACCTAACCTAACCTAATGCTGGTGACATTTCTGAGTGTTTCAAAGCTTCTCTAAGTGGTTTCACTGTAATGTGGAACGCCATTCGGACTCGGCTATAAAAAGCAGGTCCCTTGTCATTGAGCTTAATATGAAATCGGGCAGCACTCAGTGATAAGAGAGAAGTTCACCAATGTGGTATCACAATGGACTGAAGTCTAAGTGAGCCTGATACATCGGGCTGCCACCAAACCTAACCTAACCTACGCTTAATTTTAACTTTTGATATACACGATCAGATAATGAAACCCACCGATTTTTGTCAGCGGCGGCGGAAGTTTGACGGCTAAGCCGATGTGTGTTCGGCGGCGCACAATTATCCATTATAATTTCAATTTGATGTTATCCGAATGGCAATGAGATTAATTGTACAACCAATCTTACAATCAAATTTACATTTCATTACAATTTTCTGAGTTAAATTTTTGCAAAATTATTGTAGCAATTTGATACAGATCGATTGTGGGTGGAAAGTTCAAAATTTTGGCAAAAAAATACAACAGTTATTAATAATTTTTGCTGATTTAAATCAATAATTTTGATTAATTTGCGACTAAATTTGAGTCGAGATGAGTCTACACGAGTTTTTGCCAGTCGACAGCGGAGTCGACTGGTAAAAACTGGTTGATGGTGCGACTCGGCGGCTTTAATCTCTGTACACGATCGTGTGAAAATCAATCTTAGCTGATGGGAAAAATATGAAGTTTTCAGAAAGAAAAATCACATATGTGTTTTTGAATCTCTTCGGAATCGCGTTAGAACACTTTGGACTCTGTCCGTAGGAAAAAGTCTTAAACCCCGCCTTAAAAAGGGAAAAAGGTTAGGATAGGTAAAGTGGCACCCCGATATTTGAAGCTAACTTAGACTATTCCGTCCATTGTGATACCAGAGTGATAAACTTTGCTCTTATCACAGAGTGCTGCCCGATTTTATGTTAAGCTCAATGACAAGGGTTGCGGAAGCTTTGAAACGCTGAAAAATGTCACTGACGGGGGGATAATACACCTCTGAATTGTTTTTTTTTTTGTATTTGTTTTTATTTGTATTTTTGATTGAACCCATGACCCTTTGTATGCAAGGCTTCAAAGGCTTTTCCACAGCAGTTCCGAGAACACAGAAAAATTGTTTTCTGATTCGTGACTGAATCAGATGAATTAATTGATCCAAATAATTTTATAATTAAATTATTTCAGTGAGTGAAATTTGTAATTTTATTTTAATGTTTTTTTTTTTTCTTTATAGATTTTCTTTTTTGCGACATTTAATAGTCTAAAATTATGGCTTTACCAAGAAACCAAAAATTGCGTACTATCTAAGTCTGGTCCAAAAGAACTTCATCGGAAGTGGAAAAAAATGATGGGGGATCCAGGGATACTCTTAAAAAATGTTGGTGGAGCAACTTTCACTTTTTTTTGCTGGGATGCTATATGACATATTGGCCATCTACTAGTTTCAAGAATTTGTGTCAAAAAGTCTAACTGCACAACAATAGAAGGAATTCGGAAGGAATAGTGAAGTCCTTCATTTACAATTATAATGATTCTATTTTTTAAGAAGAAATTTGAAAAATTGTTTCATGAAAAACTCAGACTTACGGACCGGTCACACTGGGTAAATATTGGACAGAAATAAGAAAATAATTCCTTGCCGCAGTCAAACCAGCAAACAATGAGCTAAATTGTTTTGATTGGACTATTTTCCAAAACTGATATTAATATAATTTCTTCCTGACCACTCTGTTTGGTCAAATATAGGTTTTAGGTACACAGAAAAATATTTCACCAAAATATTTCCAATTAAAACATTGAATAAAATTAAAAAAATTTATCACAAAATTGCTGCTTTTAATAAAATTAATAAAGAAAGATAAGAAAATTATTTATTATTGATTCTTTTTTATTTTTTATAAAAATATTAATTAATAAAAATTTATTTAATTAAAACTGTAATTGAAAATTTTGCGTTTCTAAAAAAGATTTTATTGATATAATTAAAAATGAATCTTCATTAATTGAAAAATGATTTTAAATAATTAATTGTATCAATTAAAAACAAAATTGTTGTTTGCAGTCGATATTAATTAAATTTTTAATTGAATCGAATAAAAATTTAACTTAAAAATCAATTGCTATGTGACAATGGATGAAACATGGCTCCATCACTACACTCCTGAGTCCATTCGAAAGTCGGCTGAGTGGACAGCTACCGGTGAACCGTCTCCGAAGCGTGGAAAGACTCAAAAGTCCGCTGCGCATGGAATCATTTTTATCGATTATCTTGAGAAGGGAAAAACCATCAGCTATTATACGGCATTATTGGAGCGTTTGAAGGTCGAAATCGCGGCAAAACGGCCCATATGAAGAAGAAAAAAGTGTTGTTCCACCAAGACAACGCACCATGCCACAAGTCATTGAGAACGATGGCAAAAATTCATGAATTGGGCTTCGAATTGCTTCCCCACCCACCGTATTCTCCAGATCTGGCCCAGCGACTTTTTCTTGTGCTCAGACCTCAAAAGGATGCTCGCAGGGAAAAAAATTTGGTTGCAATGAAGAGGTGATCGCCGAAACTGAGGCCTATTTTGAGGCAAAACCGAAGGAGTACTACCAAAATGGTATCAAAGAATTGGAAGGTCGTTATAATCGTTGTATCGCTCTTGAAGGGAACTATGTCGAATTTTGACAAAAAAAAATGAGTTTTTCTTTGTTAGACAGGGGACTTATCAGCCAACCTGTTATGAACATTATATGCGTGCACTTACAAATAATGTGCTAAAAATGTGAGTTCCAAACATATAATTTTATACCGAAACATATGAAATCGTTAAATCGAATCATGGATTAATCTCTCTCCCTTTTTGTAATTTTAAATATTATGTTTTAAATATAAAATTCATCCGATTTGGTTGAAACTTTCTTCACTTTATATTCCAAAGAAAATGTCTGCCTCAATTATTCTACAGTTATGTGAAAAAAAGACAGTCGTATTCCCCATTGTTTGTGTTTACGAATTCACATAACATGAAAGAAATCAGTAGTCTGATTTGAACCCACTAGAAAATTTATGAAACGAAGTTCAGCAATCAGGGGGAAATTTTCATCAATTTGGGATTATATGCTAAAAGAAATGTTCTGCTGTTCTCGATAAAGGTGGGTATTAAGTTCGAGTTTAGCCGCTAAAATCGAATTTTTTCACGATTACTTTTCTTACTGAAAATTTGTAACAAATATGCATAATTGTATGCCTTTTTTTACTGATTTACACTCAAAAAAAAGTGAACTCTCTATTTCACTAAAGCCAATTCAACTTTATATTAGTTCATAGAATTATTATGTTTAGAGAAAGTTTCATTTACTTTAATAATTTTTTGCGTATGTTAGTTAAATGAACTAAAAATCGGGGGAAAATTATACAAAAATTAAGCATAAAGATTTCCTAAATTCGTATTTCTCACAAAATAGTTCATTATTTCTTTAAATTTGTAAATTTTATTAAAAATACATCCATCATAAACTTCATATGTCACTAAAGCCATTTTTGCAATTTTGAACTCCAATTTTTTCCTTCAAACTACAAAATTTTCTTATCAAGTGAAAAAAATTATTTATGTATAATAAATTTTCTTGGATTTGTCGAAAAATATTTACTTATTTTTGTCATATCGGCGTGATGCCAGCGTTTGTAATACTGTTTAGTTAAACATTTCTAAAAATATTAAAAATTTTCTAAAATTAACCAAAAGTTTTCTTCCTGGTGGGTTCACTGTTTTTTCAGTGTAGTTTTCACTTTAGCGGCAAAACACGAACTTAGTACTCACCTTAACGCAGAAAAAAAAATTCACGAAAATTTTTCCAATTAAGACTTTAAAAATATTTAATTAAAAATTTAATTGATTCAACAAATTTTTTAATTGAAACCAATTAAGACTTTAAAAATATGTAATTAAAAATTTAATTGATTAAACAAATTTTTTAATTGAAACAAAAGTTAATCACAAAAATTAATTGTATCAATTATTTTTTTATTGAATCAATTAATTTTTAAATTGATACTATCATTTCTGTGATTGAAGACATTTCAATAAAAACTTAATTGGATCATTTAATTACGTGATTGAAGACAAAAAATATTTTCTTGTGTTAATAAAGGATCCACAACAACACACAAAAAAATGGTTTCTCATTCAATCACGAAATTAATTGATCCAATTAATTTTTAATTGAAATGTCACCAATCACAGAAATGATAGTTTCAATTAAAAAATTAATTGAAGGTCAATTAAAAAATTAATTGATCCAATTAAAACATTAATTGATCCAATTGAAAAATTAATGGATACTATTAATTTGTGTGATTGATTTTTTTTTGCAAGTAAAAAATTTTTTGAATCAATTAAATTTTTAATTGAATATTGTTTAAAACTCAATTAAAATTTTAATTGGAAAAATTTTCGTGAAATTTTTTCCTCTGAATGTATTAAGGTTTCGCTACGGATTTATGCAACATCCATATATCTATTTAGTTTTACTTATGTCTGTATTAGATTTAAACTTTCATGAAGTGTCCTCATTTTTGCAAACGCTCAAACAATCACAAAAAAATCTTTACTCTCTTATTTTTTGTTACACATTAATAAATACTAATATTTTCATAATGTACATTCCACTGTTCAACTTTCATGGTAAAAGATTTCAAATCTGAGTTAGTTTTTTAAATAATATAACTTATACGTGAATGAACAACATGTATTCATAACACTCATACGCCTGATGGTACATTTTTCGCATAACTCATACGCCAACCAGCTGAAGAAATAATTATCACATATACGTCACGGTGTTTATCAAAGTGTCAGTGCGCTTTCACTTAAAATCACCAGTTAAGAAATTTGTCTCTTTAAATTGACAAAAAGGGTATGCAAAATGTCCACTTAGGATTTTAGGTTTGTGTCAGAGCGCTTTCGCTTAAAACCACCAGTTAAGAAATTTGTCTCTTTAAATTAACAATAAGTGTTTGCAAAATGTCCACTTAAGCTTTTGGGTTTGTTTACCTATTCTTTATGTTTTTTATATTTTTAAAAATATTTTTTTATTGTTGCTTTAAGGTTTTTATATGCAACACCTTTACCTCGTTTAGTTAATAATTTGTTAAATATTGGAAACAATGTATATTTTCATTATTTTGGAATTACGTATTTCATATAAATAATTAAAGAAGTTCCTTTGCAATAATTCTACACAATTCTATACCACTTGTTGGGAAACTTACTTAATTAACAAATACACTTAATCCAAATACAGATAGCCGTCGCACAGCAGTTCTATATCCGTTTCCTGTTATATATTTCCATATTGTCCAACTTTGAATATATATATATATGTCCGGCACTTATTTAATATTATGTTTTATTCTATTTTTAATCGTAACATTAGATAAATCCCGATTTATAAGCTTTCTTGATGTAGCACCTTTAGCAATTGCCTTTCTTTTTAATGATATGTTTTGAGATGTAATTAAATAATAACACATTTAATAAATTCAATATATTTGTTTTTTTTTCAACTGAAGAATTTTAATCACTCATATGTCAAGTTTCAATGCATGTTGTTTTTCTATAGTCCATTGCACGTTCCCTCTAACTCCTCATGCAAATTTTTATTCGTTTTTAAAATTGAAATCAAAGCAAATAAACTTCCGTGATTTAATTTCGCCAAAACTTTTCTCAAAAATTGCTCTTGTTTTTATTCTTGTGATCGTTTAGAAAAATTTGTTATTATTTAATAATGTTTTGTTTTGTTCTTCTATTGTATGGTTCTTGGTTCATTTGCGAATATAAGTTTTGTGCTCATCTAACGGTATGTGTTAACAACGCGGCGTCTGTGACGCGACTAAACTTATATTTACGGTTACACGCGACTATATTCACTTTACCGTTTGCTGGCTAGCTGGCGCATTGTGTTTGATTTTCATTTCATTCGGTGCGGCGCATTGCTTTTGCCAAAACAACAACGTTACACGAGAAGACGAAGCCAAGAATAACAACAAACATTAATGACGAATTTCACAGAGCCCATGTGCCCATGCATGCGAAGGAGGTTGATGATCATAATGATGATGAGAGATGATGGTAGTTTCTGTCAAACCGAATGTGCAGTGATGAGGCATACAACAACCCCCAAAACAATGACGATGATGGTGGCAAAGTTCTAACACTGTTGCCTGTTTATTATGGTGTTACCAATACAAAGCAAACCTTACCTTTCCCACCATTTTACAATGTGCCTGCGGTGCGGTGGGCCCCCTTATTGATTTTATTTTACTCTCTCATCCACCTACCTCAATACTAACAAAATGCAGTTAAAAAGAAACAGAGTGACTCAGAGAGTATAAGCTTTTTAACTTGCTCTCAGAGTATATAGCGAAACGTTAGTTAAAATAAAACACTCTCACTCTCTATGCCATCATATAACGATGGATGTCTATGCACGATGTCGTTCTCATTCATATGATAGACGAAGTGCATTTCGTTAGTTCGTCTAATGGAGTGTGTCTGTGCATAATTCAATTACGTCATTGCCTAGCCATCATTATTATCGCGCACATGTAAGGAGCTTTTCGTTTTGGGGAGGAAATGATGTTTTTGTTGTTGTTGTTATTGATATTGGCCCAAAGCATGTGAGCTATTAAAAATAAACAACAGCAAAGCCCAAAACAATTCATCAGCAGAAAATAATGACGTTTTGGTGGTGAAGAGCGCCTGCGTTAGAAACAAACACAGCTCTGCTGAAACAATACAATAATCAGGGGGGCCAATTCCCGGCTTCCTTTTGACCATCACACACACACTTCTAGCAAAAATATTGAAACGAATAACGGTAATTGGAAGAATTCACAATCATTGACGTCACTAATATTGGTAGAGAGAGAGAGAGACAGACAAACGCCAATGATTGTGTCCATATCAAAAGAAATCCTAATTGTTATTGCTACACAAATACCATAGTTTTTGACAAGCAATACATCATGCACAGCTATAACTTTTAATTATAATTATTAAACATATAAACATTATCGAAAATCGAATCTTAATCCAGTTATAGAAATGAAATATAATTGTCCACCATTGGTAATATTATGTATGTATGTACATATATTTAGCGACCAATACATATACGAATAGGTTGTAGCGACAAGTCCATTTCCATACACATCACCATGGGAGGAGGTATTTTAAGACATTTCGTTTATAAGACATCGAAATATCGATTTCCGACTATATATATATATATATATATATATATATATATATATATATATATATATATATATATATATATATATATATATATATATATATATATATATATATATATATATATATATATATATATATATATATATATATATATATATATATATATATATATATATATATATATATATATATATATATATATTCCTGATCGGAGTGAAATCCTAAGGCGATCTAACTATATCCGTACGTCTGTTGTAATCAATTCTACACGATTCAATAATTATCATGCTGATATTTTGCACAGACTCTTTTTTGTCTACCAGCAGGTCGAAGATAGCTCATCCCATGTAAACCAATCCTCCGATTAGACTTCTTGAGCATCCAGATGTAACTCTTTGAAAATTTCTTTGCTATAGGAAATTTGTTAAAATTTCATTTGTATAGACATTTTCAAAAAAAAAAATATTTTTCGTCAAAATGTCTTTATTATAGGAGTTTTTAAATTGCACAGAAAAAAAAATTCACGAAAATTTCTCCAATTAAAATTTTAACTGAGTTTTAAAAAAATTCAATTAAAAATTTAATTGATTCAAAAAATTTTTTAATTGAAACTAAAATCAATTTTCGAAAAAAAAATATTTTTCGTCCAAATATCTTTATTATAGGAGTTCTAAAATTGCACAGAAAAAAAATTCACGAAAATTTTTCCAATTAAAATCTTAACTGAGTTTTAAAAATATTCAATTAAAAATTTAATTGATTCGACAAATTTTTTAATTGAAACTAAAACCAATCACACAAATTAATAAAGGGTGGTTAAATTGTAAGGGCCGATGTTGAATGTGAACCACACCTAAACGCTAAGTTTTTTTCCGAATTTTATTTAACATTTCTCTATTTCAGACTTACTCAATTTGAACCATGTAGAGATAAAAAATTCGAGCAAACCGGGTCTGTAGAAGATGTGAGAACACCAGTGCATGCTCGTACAGCTCGTACTGCAGAAAATATTGCTGCTGTTCGCGATAGTGCGGCTAACGAGCCGTCCACCTCAACTCGTCGTCGTGCCCAACAATTGCACCTCTCCGGCTCGTCGTTGATGAACATTATGCATAAAGACTTCCATTTACACGCTTACAATGTGCAATTGGCTCAAGAACTAAAGCCTCTTGACCATTCCAAACGTCGTTGGCAGAATGGTTCCATGAAATGGCAACAGTTGATGATCAATTTTCGAAGAAAATCATCTTCAGTGATGAGGCACATTTTCACCTCAGTGGATTCGTCAATAAACAGAATTGCCGCATTTGGGCGAATGATAATCCAAGAGTGATTGTCGAAAAACCAATGCACCCACAAAGAGTGACTGTTTGGTGAGGTTTATGGGCTGGCGGCATCATCGGGCCGTATTTTTTCCAAAATGAGGCCGGTCAGGCAGTTACTGTGAATGGTGTTCGCTATCGTGAGATGATAACGAACTTTTTATGGCCCGAATTGGAAGATATGGATATGGACGATATGTGGTTTCAGCAGGACGGTGCCACTTAGGATAGGATAGGTTAGGTGGCAGCCCGATGTATCAGGCTCACTTAGACTATTCAGTCCATTGTGATACCACATTGGTGAACTTCTCTCTTATCACTGAGTGCTGCCCGATTCCATGTTAAGCTCAATGACAAGGGACCTCCTTTTTATAGCCGAGTCCGAACGGCGTTCCACATTGCAGTGAAACCACTTAGAGAAGCTTTGAAACCCTCAGAAATGTCACCAGCATTACTGAGGTGGGATAATCCACCGCTGAAAAACTTTTTGGTGTTCGGTCGAAGCAGGAATCGAACCCACGACCTTGTGTATGCAAGGCGGGCATGCTAACCATTGCACCACGGTGGCTCCGGTGCCACTTGCCACACAGCTAACGAAACAATGGCTCTTTTGCGCAACAAATTCAATGGCCGTGTTATGTCAGTTGGCCGCCAAGATCATGTGATTTGACACCGTTGGACTTTTTTTCTTTGGGGTTATTTGAAAGAAAAGGTGTACGTCGATAAGCCAGCAACAATTCAAGAGCTAAAGGATGAGATAATTCGGCACATTAACGGCATAGAACCTCCATTATGGCTCAGCGTCATCGAAAATTTGGACCATCGGATGAGGGTGTGTCACCGAGGTCGCGGCGCCCAATTGGCCTATATTTTGTTCCACACATAATTGAGTAATACCAATATATCATAATAAAATAAAATTACAATAATTTCCTAAATAGTTTGTGTTTTATTCAAAATCAACATCGGCCCTTGAAATTTAACCAATTAATTTTTTAATTGGATCAATTAATTTTTTAATTGATACTATCATTTCTCTGATTGAAGACATTTCAATTAAAAAATTAATTGGATCAATTAATTTCGTGATTGAAGCAGAAAATTTTTTTTTGTGGTTATTATGGGAAGTTTCATCAAAATTTCATTATTATAAGATATCATTATTACATGAAATTGCATCAAAAACTGCATTATTAAAGAACATTTTATTAAAATATTGTTATTAATAAAGTTTGTCAAAATTTCGTCAACATGTTGTTATAATAGGAAATTTCGTCAAAAATTTCATTATTAAAGGATATTTTGTTAAAATATTGTTTTTAATAAATGTTTGTCAACATTTCGTTGTTATATAAAATTTTGTCAAATTTTTGTTATTATAGGAAATTTTGTCAAAATTTCATTATTATAGAAAATTTTATCAAAAGTTCTTTATTATATGAAATTTTGTCAAAATTTGGTTATTATCCAAAATTTTATAAAATTAAAATTTAAAATTTAAAATTTGTTATTATTGGATTTTTTTTTTCAAAATTTCTATATAAGAGGAAATTTTTGAAATTTTGAGGAAATCTTATCTACCGGAAATGGCTTCACTACACGGACGAAAAAGACTGTTTTTTATAGGTTTGGTGTACAAATTATATATTTGGAGCTCAAATTTTTTAACACAATATTTTTAAGTGCAACCATATAAACTAGAATAACATGTTTGGGACATATATGTTAATATGTTAGAACATATTATGTTTGGGACATACAATTTTTGTAAATATAATATGCTTAGATGCAAACATATATTAATTTGGAAATAGCCTATAAACGTATATGTGTTTAGAAAGAGAGACCTAGAGAGTATGCTGCAAGTAAAATAAAGGAAGTACCCAATTGGCGCCTTAAAAATATATCCACACAAAGAAAATTTCATTAAAATTTTTTACTACTAATATATGTCCTAAGGTGAAACATAATACGTTTAAACAATACAAATAATATTTTGTTTGCACCAATCCTGAAAATATATATGCTTGAAGCAAAATGTGTTTGGGGTATATGTTACAGAAGCGATTTTTGTTTTTTGGGGTGTACATGGAATTTTGTGCTTGGTTTTTTTCAGCGTAAATTCAATTTTTCTATAACACTTAGAGTGCATCATGATTTAACCCTTAGTTTGCATTAAAATGTCCACTTTATTACAAAGAATGGTTAATGTTTTATTTTTGAATAAAATAAACGTGTTTTACTTTTTTTTACAAAATAATAAACCAAAGAAGACTTTTAAAAAACAATTTATTTTTGGGATAATCCGAAAAAACAAAAAATCTTGATTATGTTGCCCCATTATTATTTATGAAATTTTATCACATTTCTATTTTGAATGAAACCTTGAATAATTAATATTTCTAACATAAATATTTATCAGCTTCTCCTGAGTCGTAAGAAAGAATGAGGACACGAAAACCCTTCGCATCCGATTGATCGTTCGAATTTCCTTCATTAATATAACTTAGGAGTAATTGGACCCAATAGAAATTTTCAATTGTGACGCTTTTCTAGACAATTTTGAGATCCATTTAATTCAAATTCAAGGTTTAGGATGAATTGGGCCAGACCGAACAGTCGTTCTTTCTTAATTAGAAACAAGTAAGTAAAGTCTAAAGTCGGGTGGTGCCGACTATATTATACCCTTCACCACTATGTATACAAAAAAAAAAACTTTTATTTAAAAATTTTTGGTACCATCTTAACTCCTTCAAATTAGGACAACATTTTTTAAACTTTTACAAAATCTCTAGACTCAAAATTTAAATCGGCTAATTCCCTGGGATGAAACACAATATAAGTAAACAAGTAAGGAAAGTCTAAAATCGGGCTTGGCCGACTATATTATACCCTGCACCACTTTGTAGATCTAAATTTTCGATACCATATCACATCCGTCAAATGTCTGGGGTGCTATATATAAAGGTTTGTCCCAAATACATACATTTAAATATCACTCGATTTGGACAGAATTTGATAGACTTTTACAAAATCTATAGACTCAAAATTTAAGTTGGCTAATGCACTAGGGTGGAACACAATTTTAGTAAAAAACAAGTAAGGAAAGTCTAAAGTCGGGCGGGGCCGACTATATTATACCCTGCACCACTTTCTAGATCTAAATTTTCGATACCATATCACATCCGTCAAATGTCTGGGGTGCTATATATAAAGGTTTGTCCCAAATACATACATTTAAATATCACTCGATTTGGACAGAATTTGATAGACTTTTACAAAATCTATAGACTCAAAATTTAAGTTGGCTAATGCACTAGGGTGGAACACAATTTTAGTAAAAAACAAGTAAGGAAAGTCTAAAGTCGGGCGGGGCCGACTATATTATACCCTGCACCACTTTGTAGATCTAAATTTTCGATACCATATCACATCCGTCAAATGTGTTGGGGCTATATATAAAGGTTTGTCCCAAATACATACATTTAAATATCACTCGATCTGGACAGATTTTGATAGACTTCTACAAAATCTATAGACTCAAAATTTAAGTTGGCTAATGCACTAGGGTGGAACACAATTTTAGTAAAAAACAAGTAAGGAAAGTCTAAAGTCGGGCGGGGCCGACTATATTATACCCTGCACCACTTTGTAGATCTAAATTTTCGATACAATATCATATCCGTCAAATGTGTTGGGGGCTATATATATAAAGATTTGTCCCAAATACATACATTTAAATATCACTCGATCTGGACAGAATTTGACAGACTTCTACAAAATCTATAGACTCAAAATTTAAGTCGGATAATGCACTAGGATGGAACACAATGTTAGTAAAAAAATATGGGAAACGTTTAAATCTGAAGCAATTTTAAGGAAACTTCGAAAAAGTTTATTTATGATTTATCGCTCGATATATATGTATTAGAAGTTTAAGAAAATTAGTGTCATTTTTACAACTTTTCGACTAAGCAGTAGCGATTTTATAAGGAAAATGTTGGTATTTTGACCATTTTTGTCGAAATCAGAAAAACATATATATGGGAGCTATATCTAAATCTGAACCGATTTCAACCAAATTTAGCACGCATAGCTACAATGCTAATTCTACTCCCTGTGCGAAATTTCAACTAAATCGGAGTTAAAAATTGGCCTCTGTGGTCATATGAGTGTAAATCGGGCGAAAGCTTTATATGGGAGATATATCCAAATCTGAACCGATTTCAAGCAAATTTGGCACGCATAGTTACAACGCTAATTCTACTCTCTATGCAAAATTTCAACTAAATCGGAGTTAAAAATTGGCCTCTGTGGGCAAATGAGTGTAAATCGGGCGAAAGCTATATATGGGAGCTATATCGAAATCTGAACCGATTTTGCTGATATTTTGCAAGTTTTTCGAGATTCATAAAATATTCGGATGTACGGAATTTGAGGAAGATAGGTTGATATACACGCCAATTATGACCAGATCGGTGAAAAATATATATGGCAGCTATATCTAATTCTGAACCGATTTTTTCCAAAATCAATAGGGATCGTCTTTGAGCCGAAACAGGACCCTATACCAAATTTTAGGACAATCGGACTAAAACTGCGAGCTGTACTTTGCACACAAAAATACATCAACAGACAGACAGACAGACAGACGGACAGACAGACGGACAGACAGACGGACATCGCTAAATAGACTCAGAATTTAATTCTAAGCCGATCCGTATACTAAAAGGTTGGTCTATGCTTACTCCTTCTTGGCGTTACATACAAATGCACAAACTTATTATACCCTGTACCACAGTAGTGGTGAAGGGTATAAATATGGGAAACATTTAAATCTGGAGCAAATTTAAGAAAACTTCGCAAAAGTTTATTTATGATATATCGCTCGATATATATGCATTAGAAGTTTAGGAAAATTAGAGTCATTTTTACAACTTTTCGACTAAGCAGTGGCGATTTAACAAGGAAAATGTTGGTATTTTGACCATTTTTGTCGAAATCAGAAAAACATATATATGGGAGCTATATCTAAATCTGAACCGATTTCAACCAAATTTGGCACGCATAGCTACAATGCTAATTCTACTCCCTGTGTAAAATTTCAACCAAATCGGAGCAAATAATTGGCCTCTGTGGGCAAATGAGTGTAAATCGGGCGAAAGCTATATATGGGAGCTATATCTAAATCTGAACCGATTTGGCTGATATTTTGCAAGTTTTTAGAGACTCATAAAATATTCGGATGTACGGAATTTGAGGAAGATCGGTTGATATACACGCCAATTATGACCAGATCGGTGAAAAATATATATGGCAGCTATATCTAAATCGGAACCGATTTTTTCCAAAATCAATAGGGATCGTCTTTGAGCCGAAACAGGACCCTATACCAAATTTTAGGACAATCGGACTAAAACTGCGAGCTGTACTTTGCACACAAAAATACATCAACAGACAGACAGACAGACAGACAGACGGACAGACAGACGGACAGACAGACGGACATCGCTAAATAGACTCAGAATTTAATTCTAAGCCGATCCGTATACTAAAAGGTTGGTCTATGCTTACTCCTTCTTGGCGTTACATACAAATGCACAAACTTATTATACCCTGTACCACAGTAGTGGTGAAGGGTATAAATATGGGAAACATTTAAATCTGAAGCAATTTTAAGGAAACTTCGCAAAAGTTTATTTATGATTTATCGCTCGATATATATGTATTAGAAGTTTAGGAAAATTAGAGTCATTTTTACAACTTTTCGACTAAGCAGTGGCGATTTAACAAGGAAAATGTTGGTATTTTGACCATTTTTGTCGAAATCAGAAAAACATATATATGGGAGCTATATCTAAATCTGAACCGATGTCAATCGAATTTGGCACGCATAGCAACAATGCTAATTCTACTCCCTGTGCAAAATGTCAACTAAATCGGAGTTAAAAATTGGCCTCTGTGGTCATATGAGTGTAAATCGGGCGAAAGCTATATATGGGAGATATATCCAAATCTGAACCGATTTCAACCAAATTTGGCACGCATAGTTACAATGCTAATTCTACTCCCTATGCAAAATTTCAACTAAATCGGAGCAAAAAATTGGCATCTGTGGTCTTATCGGTGTAAATCGGCCGAAAGCTATATATGGGAGCTATATCTAAATCTGAACCGATGTCAATCGAATTTGGCACGCATAGCAACAATGCTAATTCTACTCCCTGTGCAAAATGTCAACTAAATCGGAGTTAAAAATTGGCCTCTGTGGTCATATGAGTGTAAATCGGGCGAAAGCTATATATGGGAGCTATATCTAAATCTGAACCGATGTCAATCAAATTTGGCACGCATAGCAACAATGCTAATTCTACTCCCTGTGCAAAATTTCAACTAAATCGGAGCAAAAAATTGGCCTCTGTGGTCATATCGGTGTAAATCGGCCGAAAGCTATATATGAGAGCTATATCTAAATCTGAACCGATGTCAACCAAATTTGGCACGCATAGCTACAATGCTAATTCTACTCCCTGTGCAAAATTTCAACTAAATCGGAGTTAAAAATTGGCCTCTGCGGTCATATGAGTGTAAATCGGGCGAAAGCTATATATGGGAGATATATCCAAATATGAACCGATTTCAGCCAAATTTGGCACGCATGGTTACAATGCTAATTCTACTCCCTATGCAAAATTTCAACTAAATCGGAGCAAAAAATTGGCCTCTGTGGGCAAATGAGTGTAAATCGGGCGAAAGCTATATATGGGAGCTATATCTAAATCTGAACCGATTTGGCTGATATTTTGCAAGTTTTTTGAGACTAATAAAATATTCGGATGTACGGAATTTGAGGAAGATCGGTTGATATACACGCCAATTATGACCAGATCGGTGAAAAATATATATGGCAGCTATATCTAAATCTGAACCGATTTTTTCCAAAATCAATAGGGATCGTTTTTGAGCCAAAACAGGACCTTGTACCAAATTTTAGGATAATCGGACTAAAACTGCGAGCTGTACTTTGCACACAAAAATACACCAACAGACAGACAGACGGACAGACAGACAGACAGACGGACATCGCTAAATCGACTCAGAATTTAATTTTAAGACGATCGGTATACTAAACGATGGGTCTCAGACTTTTCCTTCTTGGCGTTATATACAAATGCACAAACTTATTATACCCTGTACCACAGTAGTGGTGAAGGGTATAAAAACATGTTAGTAAAGTCTAAAGAACCGATTTAAATTAAATTTAGCAAGTATTGGTAGAATATCAATTCTGCTCTCTATGCAAAATTTTACCTGAATCGGTGTTAAAATTTGGCCTCCATGGTCATATGAGTCTAAATCGGACGAAACATATATATGGGAGCTATATCTAAATCTGAACCGATTTCAATTAAATTTAGCCAGGATTGGTAGAATATCAATTCTACTCTCTATGCAAAATTTTACCTGAATCGGTGTTAAAATTTGGTCTCTACGGCCATATGAGTCTAAATCGGGCGAAACATATATATGGGAGCTATATCTAAATCTGAACCGATTTGGCTGATATTTTGCAAGTTTTTGCAAGACTCATAAAACATTCGGATGTACAAAAGAAGATCTGTGGATAAACACGCCAATTATGGTCAGATCGGTGATAAATATATATGGCAGCTATATCTAAATCTGAACCGATTTTTTCCTAAATCTGAACCGATTTTTTTCAAAATCAACAGCGATTGTCTTTGTCCCGAAAAACGACCCTATGCCAAATTTGAGGGCGAAACTGCGACATGTACCTTGCACACAAAAATACATGAACGGACAGACAGAAGACAGACAGACTCAGACTAAATCGACTCAGAATTCAATTCTAAGCCGATCGGCGTTCAGCGTTCTTGGTGTTACATACAAATGCACAAACTTATTATACCCTGTACCAAAGTAGCGGTGAAGGGTATAAAAAATCACTCTACTTTTCAAATCACTATCAACAATTTTCGATAACGACTCAGATCCAGTGAATAGAACGAAGACAATCCCATATTTTCCATACTTGATCGTTTTGAATGTCCCAACCATAATCATTGTCAATATCATTTAACCAATTAAATACAAATCAATCTCACGCTGTCATATAAACTAGTGCACATTTCAAGATCAACTATAACAACGACTTCATCTCCCTGCTTACAGTTTCTACGTATCTCAACAAGTACTCACTACGTTTCAACGAAGCAAATAAGCCATAAAGAAAACACAAAACTCAAATCTAATAAAAGAGATCTCCCTCTCTCTCAATCGTTTTACCATCTATATCTGACTAATTGCTAGAAGAACAAATACAAAAGACGTTTTATCTTTTTCAATGCATATCGCAATAATATCCATCATGTTGTTAGAGGAGGGGAAAAAAGAACCGGTAATACTCTCCCATAGACATGATCAGCTCTTGGATAAATCCACAACAACAAAAAAACTATGGGTGTGTTGAGAGTTGTTTTGGTTTTTTGCAAAACTCAACTCAAACCCAGTTTCAAACGAGAGTGAGAGTTATTTCTCACACACTGAGGTAACAATGGTATGATAAACGACATGCAACGATGCTGCATTGACTCTATTATAGTCGGGTGGTCTGCTACGATGACTATAACAACAACAATAGCAACAGCCATAACAACGAGTATCAATAATTTGTGGTGGGGAAGAATGTTACTTTGTTTTGCTTTATCATCTCACTTTGATGTTGCGGAAGATGAAGCAAAGCAGCTTAGCCTTTAGCAACAACAACCTCACTACAAGCTTTGTAAGGCACAAAATGCTATTTTTAGTTTGCTCTTAAGTCAGGTTCAAGACACGATTTCTAACTGTTTTTTAAGAGTAAGGCAGAGCAGTGCAGTTGCTGAATACTTTAGCAGCAGCATTTTTAAGGCCTGGCTAGTAATGGAGTGGAGAGTGTGAGAACTAAAGAGAGAGTGTTATAGAGAGATTAGCAACTATAGAGTGGAATTTTGCATGAAATGCCGGACTAACATGACACACTGCTGGCAAGGTGTGGGGAGTTTGGCACACAAAATCTGTTATTGTTAATTTAAACGAAGATTAGCAATTTAAAAAAAATAATACTCTTCCTTTCGTTTAATGGTTCGTTAGTTTCTTCGTTTCTTGATGTCGTGGTTGTCCATCGTATGTTTGGCGAAATATTTTCCCACAGTATGGTGAGTGGTAGTGGTGGTGTGGTGGCACAAAAATATTCGCTTGTATTAAATCTGCATGGTACGAATGGGGTGTGAGCGAGTTCGATGCGAAATCTGTTCATATTACGACGATCGATGCTCACTTCTTTAGTGAGGCCGAACTGGTCTAGCTGGCGATTTGTGTTTAGTTATAGAATTCGTTGGCAAAACTCGTGGTGTATAAAAAAAACACGCATCTAGAAAATCCCATTGTCTATGTTAATAATGAAGAGGCTTGCTTGCTTACTTGCTGCTGCCGGAATGGTGGTGGGTTGTCTATTTGGATAGCTCTAAGGCAACCCAGGCATCCCATATAATAAAATGGCAGGGGAGTGATCGTGTACATATTTTTGGAGGCAAGCAGCAAGCATCACCACTTAAGTTTATGTTGCCGCTCGCTTGTCCGGAGTTCATTCATCGCCATCGGTTTCTGATGCCTGGCTGGCTTCATTTTTGTTTTGGCCATCGTTCACCACCAGTAGGTGAGGTTTGAAGTTTGTAAGGGAGTATGTTTTGTGTGTGTTTTTTGGTTGACCCGTACGTGGCCTCTACTGTGACTTCAAACACTCTTGTTGTTGGTATTACCATCGATATGAAGCCTGAGTAGGAGCAGCATCTAAACTCCTAGAGGTAATGGTTTTCTACAAGTGATTTTTTTGTATTGGGGTGATTGGTGGGTTTCGAAGTTGGCATGAAAGAAAAAAAAATGATTTTGATACCATTTTTGGTATTGGTTTTGTTGTTGTTGTTGTACGTAGTATGGTTCACTGACACATATAGGGATTTTTGGTTCCGAAACAGTAGTATTTTGTAGATGACAGAGCGAATTGGGTAGAATTTCTGGAAACTTTCAATATAATACCGGAAACCCCAAGAATTTTTAAATCTCAGGTGACCGAAGAAGCTGAAATATTAAGTTTTTGAAATAGTTTTTGATTATCTTGAAGATCGATTACCAATGCTATATTGTGTACGTCTAAATTTAAAAATTTTTGTTTTTGAATTCAAGAAAGCATGTATTACTTGAAGTATCTGTTATTATTTAACATTTATTTGTACGAAAATTGCATTTATAATACCAAACAAAAAACGAAAATTCGATAAATGAGATCGGTATCCTGGTTTTTATACCCACCACCATAGAATGGTAATGGTGGTATAATAACTTTGCCATTGCGTTTGTAACACATCAAAATATTAATTTCCGACTATATAAAGTATATATATTCTTGATCAGGTAGAAATTGTAAAACGATATAAGTATGTCCATCTGTAATCACGCTACTGCCTTCAATAATCGCGCTATCGTCTTGAAATTTGACACAGATTCGTTTTTGTCTACACGCAGACCAAGTTCGAAGATGGGCCATATCGGCCCCGGTTTTGATGCAGGTCCCATATAAACCAATCACCCGATATGGCGTCTTGAACACCTATACACCGCAAGTTTCATGCGATTTGCCTGAAATTGGAAATGTATCGATATTTTAGATCCACGATATTTAGAGAAGTGCCAAATATGGTCCGTATCAGTTCATGATTGGGCAGAAATTCAAAACTTAAAGATATTTTAGGTCCACAAAGAGTTGTGGCGAATATGATGTGTATCGGTCCACGTTTTGATATAGCCCCCATATAGACCGATCTCCAGATTTGACTTCTTGGGCTTCTCAACACCCCAAATTTTTATCCTTTTTGCTTGCAATATGAAATCTGGGGGTACTTGAGTTCCACAAAGAGATGTGCCGAATATGATGTATACCGGCCCAGGTTTTGATATAGCTCCCATATAAACCGACGATTCCACCAAAAATGGTAGATTTTTTTACTGTTTGGTAGATTGGTAGAATCCTTGATGGTTACGTAGAATAGAAATAATATTTTGACATATTTCCTATAGAAATACAATTTTGATAAAATTTTCTATAGAAATAAAATTTTGACAAAAATTTTCAAAGAAATAAAATTTTCATTCGTTTTGTTTTGTTATTGTTGGTTTTCTTCCTTTAATCATTGTTGTTGTTTTTGATTTCAGCTTAAAACCATGCATTGACTAAACTACAAGTGTAGCTTAACCAACAGAGGAAAATAATGTTTGTCAAATTTATTTGGGCAAAGCCTTATCAAAAGCTGAAATCAAAATCAACAATGGTTAAAGGAAAAAAAAAAACAACAATAACAAAACAAAACGAACGAAAAAAAGAGGAAACACGCTCTAGCCAACTGCAGTCAAATCGATGATTTGACGGTGGCAAAGGAAAAGAGATATGTTTGTACGAATTTATATCGGCATAAGCCGGCTATCATGTAAAACCTTTTTTCGGAAGGTCCAAGTGTGGTTTACTGTTGGGTTTATTGAACTGCATGCATTTATTCTGATAATTGGTTGATAGTTTTGCTGCAAGAAGAGGATGCTGATGAGGAATGTGGTAATTCCGAAATGTGCGTCCATCCAACCATCTTGCAGTCTATAGGGCTTTGCCCAAATAAATTTGACAAACATTCTTTTCCTCTGTTGGTTACGCTACGCTTGTAGTTTAGTCAATGCATGCTTTTAAGCTGAAATCAAAAACAACAACAACGAAATAAAATTTTGACAAAATTTTTCACAGAAATAAAATTTTGACAACATTTTCTATAGAAATAAAATTTTGACCAAATGTTCCATAGACATACAATTTTGACAAAATTGTCTATAGAAATACATTTTTGACAAAATTTTGTATAGAAATAAAATTTTTGACAAAATTTTCTATGGAAAAAAAATTTGACAAAATTTTCTATAGAAATAAAATTTTTGACAAAATTTTCTGAGGGAAAAAATTGACAAAATTTTCTATAGAAATAACATTTTGACAAATTTTCTATAGAAATAAAATTTTGAATTTTTGACAAAATTTTCTATAGAAATAATATTTTGAAAATATTTTCTATTGAAATAAAATTTCGATAAAATTTTCTGTAGAAACAAAATGGTAAGAAAATCTTCTATAGAAATAAAATGTTGACAAATTTTCTGTAGACATAAAATTTTGACAAAAATTTTATGTAGAAATAAAAGTTAGACAAATTTTCTATCAAAATAAAATTTTAACAAAATTTTCTATAGAAATAAAATGTTGAAAACAGTTTTTATGAAATAAAATTTTGTTAATATTTTCTATAGAAATAAAATTAAAAAAAATCTATAGCACTAAAATTTTGTCAAAATTTTTCCATAGAAATAAAACAAAATTTTCTACTGAAATAAGATTTTATAAAATTTTCCATAGAAATAAAAGTTAGACAAAATTCTCTATCAAAATAAAATTTTAACAAAATAAAATTTTAACAAAATTTTCTATAGAAAGAAAATGTTGATGAAATAAAATATTTGCAACACTTTCTATAGAAATAACATTTTGAAAAAATTTTCTATAGAACTCAAATTTTTGTCAAAATTTCTACAGAAATAAGATTTTGATAAAATTTTCTATAGAAATAAAATTGTGACAAAATTTTCTATACTCGTGGAAGTAAAATTTTAAAATTTAAAATTTAATTTTGAACGAGTATATACGGCCGTAAGTTCAGCCAGGCCGAATCTTATGTACCCTCCACCATGGATTGCTTATAAACTTCTACGAAAGACTGTCATCCACAAATTTCAACTCACTCGAATGAAATTTGCTCCTCCAAGAGGCTCCAAAACCAAATCTCGGGATCGGTTTATATGGGGGCTATAAATGATTATTGACTGATAAGGACCACTTTTGGCATGGTTGTTAAATATCATATACTACCACCACGTACCAAATTTCAACCAGATCGGATGAATTTTGCTTCTCCAAAAGGCACGATCTGGCGATCGTTTTATATGGGAGCAATATATAATTATGGACTGATAAGAACCAATTCCTACATGGTTGTTGGATATCATATACTAACATCACGTACCAAATTTCAACCGAATGGGAAGAATTTTGCTCTTCCAAGGTGCTCCGGACGTCAAATCTGGGGATCGGTTTATATGGGGCCTATATATAATTATGGACCGATATCGACCAATTTTTGCATGGGTGTTTGAGGCCATATACCAATATCATGTACCAAATTTCAACTGAATCAGATGAATTTTGGTCTTCCAAGAGGCTCCGGAGGTCAAATCTGGTGATCGGTTTATATGGGGGCTATATATATTTATGAACCGATATGGACCAATTTTTGCATGGTCTTTAGAGACCATATGCTAACATCATGTACCAAATTTCAGCCGGATCGGATGAAATTTGTTTCTCTTAGAGGCTCTGCAAGCCAAATCGGGGGATCGGTATATGGGGGCTATATATAATTATGGACCGATGGGAACCAATTTTTGGATGGTTGTTAGAGACCATATGCTAACACCATGTACCAAATTTCAGCCAGATCGGATGAAATTTGCTTCTTTTAGAGGCCTCGCAAGCCAAATTTGGGGGTCCGTTTATATGGGGGCTATACGTAAAAGTGGACCGATATGGCCCATTTGCAATACCATCCGACCTACATCAATAACAACTACTTGTGCCAAGTTTCAAGTCGATAGCTTGTTTCGTTCGGATGTTAGCGTGATTTCAACAGACGGACGGACGGACATACTCAGATCGACTCAGAATTTCACCACGACCCAGAATATATATACTTTATGGGGTCTTAGATCAATATTTCGATGTGTTACAAACGGAATGACAAAGTTAATATACCCCCCATCCTATGGTGGAGGGTATAAAAACTTTCTACAGAAATAAAATTGTGACAAAATTTGCTATAGACATAAAATTGTTTGGTAGTTTTTTTTTTGCTCGAGTGGCAACCGTGATTCTAAGTCATTTTCTTCAATTCGCATCACTGTTCCCCACTTAAATAAATGACCCGGTATTTCTTGGCCTAGTGAGGATCGGTTTGCCACTTTCGGCATGACATGCCAAGCCAAATTAATCCCCAAAATTGTAGAGATCACTGTGTGAATGTTAGCAAATGGAAATTTATACATGGATAAAATGGATGCACAACACACACACACACACACAGACACAAGGAAACAGTCACAGGCCCATAGCTTGGCTAAGGAAAACCACCAGCAGCAGCATCAAGAAATCGCTATAGCTCCCATTTTAGTAGTAAGCGTGTAACTGCTGCAGCCATACAGTCAGCACATGAGGGGCACTCCTTAAAAGAGGTTTCTTTGTTTTGGATCGGCTATGTTTTTTTTTGTTTTTTGGAGTTTTTGTGATGATATTCTAAATGTGGTTTTATATTTCGATTGCTTTTGTCTTTTATTTTATAAGCGATCATGGTGGTGGTGGTAACCATCGCTAGGTGATTGCTGATGTTTTCTTGCCCCTGTTGCGCATGCGCGACAACAACGAAATCACTTGTATGCGGTATGCATTTCGAAGCCGAAACGGAATTTGAATTCGTGCGCTTCGAGTTCGAAAATTGAAATTGGGGATCTATTTTCTGTTTCGGATGGTGAATATGTCTGTAACCGCTGCTGCTGCTGTCTATGGATATCATTTTCAAAGCTTAAAAGTATTGTATTGCTGTTGCTGTTGAAGTTCTGTCCGTCCCCAATGGGGTCCATGTTGTTTACGCTTTTGTCGGTATAAATTGAAGATTATTAGCCTGAAATTGTGCCAAATTTATTTGGTATCTTATGTTGTTGCTGTTGTATGGAACTTTTTTTTTGGATGGAAAATAATTTACCACACTTCTGTTTTCTGTATTCTTGCGCAAAAATTGTGGGGTTTAGTTCATTTTCCGCTTCTAGGATAGGTAATTAATGAATACCTGGCATAACATGTGTGCCGCTACCTTTTGTTCCATCCAAAGAAAACAAAAAAGAATATCTGTATATCTACTGCTACCTTTTCAACAAATGTTTGCTTTGAAATCGAGCTTTCGTGTTCTTCGCATTTGCAATTCCTTTGATTTTTGGCGTTTTTGTCTTTGGTGTTTTTTTCTCGCTCGCATATCGCCAAATATAATGAACTTAAATTGGTGTCTATGGATTATTAAAAACCTTTGATTATGGTACGATTGCATTTCCACTTACCGCCGACTGACTCACACAGACAAACTGGCTGTCTATATAATTTGCTGTGATATGTAAAACAAACAAAAAAATATGTTCTAGTTTTTCGTGTGAATTATGTTAAACCAAATTGTTTTAACAAATAGCACGTGAATATTAGAATATGACACGAATATGGAATGTACGAAAACATTATGAGAAAAGTGTCATGTACACTCCCACCAGGAAGGAAAATTTTTGTTAACTCTTTAACTACCGATGTCCACCTTGAGGGTCGATTGTACTTTATTCTTGTACGTTTTATTTAATATTTTTATTGGAGTATGTTAAGGGTGTCCTTCTAATATTAAATTACAAGTGGTATATAGTAGATCATGGGTTTCGTCAATTTTATGCAAATTTATTTCTATGGAAAAAGTGAAATTCCCATTTTTTGCCATTTCTAATATTGCACTTGAGCAATTAAGGTGATCTATTTATACTATACATAACAGGTTGGCTGATAAGTCCCCGGTCTGACACATAGTTGGCGTCGCTAGTATTAAATGCATATTATTTTTATATAATACCACCATTCAAATGATTCGTGTCAAAATTTGACTTCTGTAAGTCAATTAGTTTGTGAGATAGAGCGTCTTTTGTGAAGCAACTTTTGTTATTGTGGAAAAAAAGGAATTTCGTGTTTTGATAAAATACTGTTTTCTGAAGGGAAAAAATACGGTGGAAACAAAAATTTGGTTTGATAATGAATTTCCGGACTCCGCACCAGGGAAATCAACAATAATTTATTGGTATGCAAAATTCAAGCGTGGTGAAATGAGCACGGAGGACGGTGAACGCCCGAAAGAGGTGGTTACCGACGAAAACATCTAAAAAAATCCACAAAATGATTTTGAATGACCGTAAAATGAAGTTGATCGAGATAGCAGAGGCCTTAAAGATATCAAAGGAACGTGTTGGTCATATCATTCACCAATATTTGGATATGCGGAAACTCTGTGCAAAATGGGTGCCGCGCGAGCTTACATTTGACCAAAAACAATAACGTGTTGATGATTCTGAGCGGTGTTTGCAGCTGTTAACTCGTAATACACCCGGGTTTTTCAGTCGATATGTGACAATGGATGAAACATGGCTCCATCACTAAACTCCTGAGTCCAATCGACAGTGGACAGTGGACAGCGACCGGTGAACCGTCTCCGAAGCGTGGAAAGACTCAAAAGTCCGCTGGCAAAGTAATGACCTCTGTTTTTTGGGATGCGCATGGAATAATTTTTATCGATTATCTTAAGAAGGGAAAAACCATCAACAGTGACTATTATATGGCGTTATTGGAGCGTTTGAAGGTCGAAATCGCGGCAAACCGGCCCCATATGAAGAAGAAAAAAGTGTTGTTCCACCAAGACAACGCACCGTGCCACAAGTCATTGATAGGTTAGGTTAGGTTAGGTGGCAGCCCGATGTATCAGGCTCACTTAGACTATTCAGTCCATTGTGATACCACATTGGTGAACTTCTCTCTTATCACTGAGTGCTGCCCGATTCCATGTTAAGCTCAATGACAAGGGACCTCCTTTTTATAGCCGAGTCCGAACGGCGTTCCACATTGCAGTGAAACCACTTAGAGAAGCTTTGAAACCCTCAGAAATGTCACCAGCATTACTGAGGTGGGATAATCCACCGCTGAAAAACTTTTTGGTGTTCGGTCGAAGCAGGAATCGAACCCACGACTTTGTGTATGCAAGGCGGGCATGCTAACCATTGCACCACGGTGGCATTGATAACGATGGCAAAAATTCATGAACCGGCCCCATATGAAGAAGAAAAAAGTGTTGTTCCACCAAGACAACGCACCGTGCCACAAGTCATTGATAACGATGGCAAAAATTCATGAATTGGGCTTCGAATTGCTTCCCCACCCACCGTATTCTCCATATCTGGCCCCCAGCGACTTTTTCTTGTTCTCAGACCTCAAAAGGAAGCTCGCAGGGAAAAAATTTTGCTGCAATGAAGAGGTGATCGCCGAAACGGAGGCCTATTTTGAGGCAAAACCGAAGGAGTACTACCAAAATGGTATCAAAAAATTGGAAGGTCGTTATAATCGTTGTATCGCTCTTGAAGGGAACTATGTTGAATAATAAAAACGAATTTTGAAAAAAATGTGTTTTTTTCTTTGTTAGACCGGGGACTTATCAGCCAACCTGTTATGTTGTTTGAAAATTGGATTCAAGCCCTGAAAAATATCAATTTTCTGGTTAACGGGTTTGCAAATTAAACAAATTTTTATCTTGTATATATCCTATATATAAAATTCAAAGCTCAGGTAAATTTAATAAAGAATTTAGTACCCAATTTGCGAAAAAATTTGGGAAAATATGGTAAAAATAAAAATTTAAAAATTTAGGAAAATGTGGTAAAATTTCAGTTCTTGATATGATATGAACCGATATGAACGAATTTTCGCACGGTAATTGGAGAGCCTAGTTTAACCCGGATCGCACGTTCAGAAACTTCGGGAAATTAAATCTGTGGATCGGTTTACATGGGGGCTATATATAATTATAGACCGATATGGACCAATTTTTGCAAGGTTGTTAGAGGCCATAGATTAAGACCACGTAACAAATTTCAATCGAATGGGATGAGATGCTCTTCATATAGTCTCTGCAAGCAAATCTGGCGATCGGTTTATATGGCAGCTATATATAGTTATAGGGACCAATTCCGTCATGGTTGTTAGAGGGCATCCGCAATCCAAATGTGGGCGGTTGGTTTATATGGAGGCTATACCTAAAAGAAGTCCAAAATAGCCCATTTGCAGTATCATCCGACATACATAACAACTATTTAAGCCAAGTTTCAAGTAAATAGCTTGTTTCGTTCGGTAGTTAGCGTGATTTCAACAGAAAGACGGACAGCCGGCCGAACGGAGATGGCAACCGTATGCTTCACTCTTTCACTTTAACCCTTTCACTACCGAAATAAACCTAATGTAAAAACTTTAAATTTTCTTCTGTTTTTACTTGTACTAACAGCATGTAGAACAAAAATTGCCGTTTTGAAAACCTACATTAATTACTTCAAGAGCTATATGCGCTTGTTTGGAAAACTTGATTCTTAAATTGTGACCAAATGGCCTTACCAAAATAAGCGCTATTTGGCCTATAATATACTTCAAAGTGTGAGAAAAAATACAAAAAAAAAAAAAACGAAAAAGTATCAGCTATAGTTTTTGTATGAATGCCAATTTACTAGAAACATACAGAAAAGAAAAATTTTCTCAAATTTTCGTATTTTTCGTTTATTGCTAAAGAAGATTATAAAAATGCATTGCAGACCTCAACAATATGGAAAATATTTATAGCTTATTTAGATTAAAGCCTCTAGTAACATCGAGAAACAAAACGAAACTATGTGGGAAAATAGAATTTGGTATCTTTTTCGAATGTTCTTCTAAGAGGACATCGGTAGCGAAAGGGTTAATGTCTATAAATACCATTAAAATGTTATTTTATGTTGACTTTTTTGATGGGCAACAACAAACAAAAACCTTTGCAATGGATAGGGTATTTGCCGGCCAAGTTTTCACCAATACAGTACTGAGTTTTTCTACAAATATCACAATCCACATTTTTGACAGTTTCTTGAAAATTTGTCAATTCTTCAACAAAAAAAAAAAATTAACCTTCTTTTCCTAGAAACTTGAAGTAGCTCATGACCCCACAAACGTCCCTTTACGAACGCGGCTGCCACAGTAGGTAGAATTCTGCCAAAAATTAGAGCTTTTTTACTGTTTGGTAGATTGTATATGTTTTGGTAGGTTTTGCAAAATATTCATCTCCAACTAAGACATAATTCAATTTCTATTTAAATACAATATTGACCAAATTCTATATATAAATAAAATTTTGACAACATCTGTATAAATATTATTTTTGATAAAATTTTCTATAGAAATAAAATTTTGACAAAATTGCCCATAGTGATAAAATTTTAAAAAAATTTTCTAAAGAAATAAAATTTGGACAACTGTTTCTATAGTAATAAAATTGTGACAAAATTTTCTATAGAAATAAAATTTTGAGAAAATTTGTTATAGAAATAAAATTGTGACAAAATTTTTTATAGAAATAAAATGTTGACAGAATTTTCTATAGAAATAAAATTTTGACAAAATTTTCTATAGAAATAAAATTATGACAAAATTTTCTATAGAAATAAAATATTGACATAATTTTCTATAGAAATATAATTTTGAAAAAAAAAAATCTATAGTAATAAAATTGTGACAAAGTTCTCTATAGAAATAAAATTTTGAGAAAATTTGTTATAGAAATAAAATTTAGAGAAAATTTTCCACAGAAAAAAAGTTTTAACAAAATTGTCTATGGAAAAAGATTTGAAAAAATTTTCTATAAAAATAAAATTTTGACAACATTTTCTATAGACATAAAATTTTGATACAATTTGCTATAGAAATAAAATTTTGGCCAAATTTTTGATAGAAATACAATTTTGACAAAGTTTTCTATTGAAATAGAGTTTTGAAAAAATTTTCTATCCTAATAAAATTGTGACAAGATTTTTTATAGAAATAAAATTTTGAGAAAATTTGTTATAGAAATAAAATGCAGAGAAAATTTTCCACAGAAAAAAAGAAAGTTTTGACAAAATTGTCTATAGAAAAAGATTTGACAAAATTTTTTATAAAAATAAAATTTTAACCCCATTTTCTATAGAAATAAAATTTTGATACAATTTGCTATAGAAATAAAATTTTGGCAAAATTTTTTGTAGAAATACAATTTTGAAAAATTTTCTATAGTAATAAAATTATGACAAAATTGTCTATAGAAATAAAATTTTGAGAAGATTTTCTATAGAAATTAAATATTGACAAAATTTTCTATAGAAATAAAATTTTCAGAAAATATTCTATAGAAATAAAATATTGACATAATTTTCTATAAAAATAGAATTGAAAATAGAAATAGAAAAAAAATAGAATGGACATAAAATGCTGATACAATTTGCTATTGAAATAAAATTTTGACAAAATTTTCTATAGAAAAAAAATTATAACAAAATTTTCCATAGAAATTAAATTTTGACACAATTTTCTATAGAAATAAAATTTTGACAAAATTTTCTAAAAAATAACTATTTTATAAAATTTTTTGTAGAAATAAAATCTTGACAAAATTTTCTATAGAAATAAAATTTTGACAATCATTTTTATAGACATAAAAAAATTGAATAAAATTTTCTACAGAAATTAAATTTTAACAAAATTTCCCATTGAAATAAAATTTTGACTAAATTTCCATTAGAAATAAAATTTTGACAAAACACAATAGAAATTCTATTAATGCACTAGTGCACTAATGGTTATATAGTAATTTTGACAGAATTTTCTATAGAAATAAAATTTTGACAAAATAAAATGCAGAGACAATTTTCCACGGAGAAAAGAAATTTTTGACAAAATTTCTATAGAAAAAGATTTGACAAAATTTTTTATAAAAATAAAATTTTGACACCATTTTCTATAGAAATAAAATTTTGATACAATTTGCTATAGAAATAAAATTTTGGCAACATTTTTTATAGAAATACCATTTTGACAAAATTTTCTATAGAAATAAAATTATGACAAAATTTTATATAGAAATCAAATTATGACAAAATTTTCTATAGAAATAAAATTTTGATAAGATTTTCTATAGAAATTAAATGTTGACAAAATTTTCTATAGAAATAAAATTTTGACAAAATTATCTATAGAAATAAAATATTGACATAATTTTCTATAAAAATAGAATTTTGAAAAAAAATATAGTAATGAAATTGAGACAAAATTTTCAATAGAAATAAAATTTTGAGAAAATTTGCTATAGAAATAAAATTCAGAGGAAATTTTCGACAAAAAAATGTACAAAATTGTCTATAGAAAAAAATTTACAAAATTGTCTATAGAAAAAGATTTGAGAAAATTTTCTATAGACATAAAATTTTGATACAATTTGCTATAGAAATACAATTTTGACAAAATTTTCTATAGAAATAGAATTTTGACAAAAATTTCTATAGTAATAAACTTGTGACAAAATTTTCTATAGAAATAAAATTTTGAGAAAATTTGTTATAAAACTAAAATTCAGAGAAAATTTTCCACAGAAAAAAAAAGATTTGACAAAATTTTCTATAAAAATAAAATTTGTACACCATTTTCTATAGAAATAAAATTTTGATACAATTTGTTATAGAAATAAAATTTTGGCAAAATTTTTTATAGAAATACATTTTTTACAAAATTTTCTATAGAAATAAAATTATGACAAAATTTTATATAGAAATCAAATTATGACAAAATTTTCTATAGAAATAAAATTTTGATAAGATTTTCTATAGAAATTAAATGTTGACAAAATTTTCTATAGAAATAAAATTTTGACAAAATTATCTATAGAAATAAAATATTGACATAATTTTCTATAAAAATAGAATTTTGAAAAAAAATATAGTAATGAAATTGAGACAAAATTTTCAATAGAAATAAAATTTTGAGAAAATTTGCTATAGAAATAAAATTCAGAGGAAATTTTCGACAAAAAAAATTACAAAATTGTCTATAGAAAAAGATTTGAGAAAACTTTCTATAGACATAAAATTTTGATACAATTTGCTATAGAAATAAAATTTTGACAAATTTTTTTATAGAAATACAATTTTGACAAAAATTTCTATAGTAATAAACTTTTGACAAAATTTTCTATAGAAATAAAATTTTGAGAAAATTTGTTATAAAAATAAAATTCAGAAAATTTTCCACAGAAAAAAAGATTTGACAAAATTTTCTATAAAAATAAAATTTGTACACCATTTTCTATAGAAATAAAGTTTTGATACAATTTGTTATAGAAATAAAATTTTGGCAAAATTTTTTATAGAAATACAATTTTTACAAAATTTTCTATAGAAATAAAATTATGACAAAATTTTTATTGCAGCTTAAAACCATACATTGACTAAACTACAAGTGTAGCTTAACCAACAGAGGAAAATAATGTTTGCCAAATTTATTTGGACAAAGCCCTATAGACTGCAAGATGGTTGGATGGACGCACGTTTCGGAATTACCACATTCCTCATCAGCATCCTCTACTTGCAGCAAAACTATCAACCAATTATCAGAATAAATTCAGGCAGTTCATTAAACCCAACAATAAACCACACTTGAACCTTCCGAAAAATGGTTTTACATTGATAGCGGGCTTATGCCGAAATAAATTCGAAACAAACATATCTCTTTTCATATGCCACTGTCAAATCATCGATTTGAATTCAGTTGGCTGGGTTTATTTTGAGTTTATTTATTATTATTAGAAATAAAACTTTCAGAAAATATTCTATAGAAATAAAATATTGACATAATTTTCTATAAAAATTGAATTTTGAAAAAAAAGTTATAGTAATAAAATTGTGACAAAATTTTCTATAGAAATATAATTTTGAGAAAATTTGCTACAGAAATAAAATTCAGAGAAAATTTTCGACAAAAAAAATTGCAAAATTGTCTATAGAAAAAGATTTGAGAAAATTTTCTATAGACATAAAATTTTGATAACATTTCGTATAGAAATAGAATTTTGAAAAACTTCCTATAGAAATAAAATATTGACCGAATTTCCTATAGAATTAAAATTTTGACAAAATTTTCAATAGAAATTCTATTAGTGCATATTGGTTATATAATAATTTAATTAAAACAACAATATTATAGTCTGATTCAATCTTACCTTTAACATTACCTTTGTTCTTCACAATCGATACAAGAGATTGACCGTTTTGTTAATAAGAAAACAAATTGCATATTTTTTTTACAATAGAAAAAACACTAAATTGATTTCGTTGTTACACAATTATGAAACGATAAAGATATAACACCAAACAAAACAAAAGCCACCAGACACCAGGATTAATAGGAGAAAAGTACCAGTTTGGGTTTTGGACATGAGAATTTGAATTATTACCATAGATTGCAAATTAACAGGCATAGAGGCTAGCAATAATAATGGCATACAATTCACCTGCAGGGGTTCATTTCATCTAACACCTCAATCATTCATTCATTCATTCATCCATCCATTTGTTACGAAGAGAGTGCCCAAAACAATACCACTTTGGCAACCCACAAACCCTTCAGCACCTCAAAAGATCCGTCATTTATTCTGGTAACCTCCACAACACAAACATAGTGGTTGCCTTCCTCCTTGTTTGGCAAATAATTTATTTGATTTGCAGTCTTATTTCGATTCCCAGCCATAAATTTATCGCGGTACTCTAGCCTGGCAGACATGTATCATACATTAGGGGTTTATTTTCATTTTATGAATATATCTCAGAGTGGACAGCAAGTTTTAGTGTATAATCGTATTGTGAGAATTATATTTAAATGAAACAAAACACTGCGAAAAAATATAGCTCTCAAAGGTAGACACCTACACAGAGAAAAATATTACCAAGATATTTCCAATTAAAAAGTTGATTGAATCTGAAAACTTTTTCATTTATTTAATTAATTGATACAATTAACTGTTTAATCAAACTCGAAATATTTAGTCAATTAGGTGAATGATTGAAAATTTTAAAAGTTTTAATTAAGGAATTAATTCATACAAATAACTTTCTAATCAAACTCGGAAGACTAAGTCAGTTAGAAAAAGGATGGACTGAAGTTTAACGTAATAACTAAATTAAATTTTTGATTGAATCAATTTAAAAATTAATTGAGTTTTGCAATCAACATCAATTAAATCTTTAATTTAACCAATTAAAAAATTAATTAAAATTTTCAAATAAACTCTGTTAATTATACCCACCACCATAGAATGGTGACGGGGGTATAATAAGTTTGTCATTCCGTTTGCGACACATCTAAATATCGATTTCCGACTATATAAAGTATATATTTTCTTGATCAGTGAGAAATTCTAAGACGATATAACGATGTCCGTCTGTCTGTCTGTCTGTTGTAATCACGCTACAGGATTCAATAATGAAGCAATCGTACTGAAATTTTGCACAAAATCGTCTTTTGTCTGCAGGCAGGTCAAGTTCGAAGATGGGCTATATCGGTCCAGGTTTTGATATAGTCCCCATATAAACCGACCTCCCGATTTGGGGTCTTGGGCTTATAGAAATCGTAGTTTTTATCCAATTTGCCTGAAATTTGAAATCTCGAGGTATTTTATGACCATAAAGAGGTGTGCCAAAAATGGTGAGTATCGGTCCATGTTTTGGTATATCCCCCATATAGACCGATCTCCCGATTTTACTTCTTGGGCTTATAGAAACCGCAGTTTTTATTAAATTTACCTGAAATTGGAAATCTAGAGGTACTGTAGGACCACAAATACGTGTGCAAAAAATTGTGAGTATCGGTCCATATTTTGGTATAGCCCCCATAGAGACCAATCTCCCGATTTGGGGTTTTGAGCTTATAGAAACCGTAGTTTTTATCCAATTTGCCTGAAATTGGAAATCTAGAGGTATTTTAGGACCATATAGACCGGTATTTAAAGGACCCCATATATACCGATTTCCCGATTTTACTTCTTGGGCTTCTAGAATCCAAAGTTTTTATCCTATTTGCCTGAAATTGAAAATCTGGAGGTATTTTCGGGTCATAAAGTGGTGTGCCGAAAACGGTGAGTATCGGTCCATATTTTGGTATAGCCCCCATAAGAACGATCTCCCGATTTAACTCCTTGGGTTTCTAGAAACCGTAGTTTTTATCTGATTTGTCTGAAATTGTAAATATTCTGGTATTTTAGGCTCACAAAAACGTGTATACACACAAAAAATTTTTTCTCTGATTCAATCACCAAATTAATTGATCCAATTAATTTTTTAATTGAAATGTCTTCAATCACGAAAATGATAGTATCAATCACAGTTTTAATTGGGCATAGAAAAAATTCTTCATTAAAAAATTAATTGATTTTTTCAGCAAAATTCAATTAATTTTTTAATTGATTCAATTAAAAATTTAATTGATGTTGATTGCAAAACGCAATTAATTTATTAATTAAAAAAGGTAACTATTTTTAATTACGTAGTTAGATTGGCTTAGAGTTTTTATTTGGATAAACAAATGATTGTTTGAAATACATTTTTAATTAAAAAAGTAAAAAAAATCAGCACTTTTTTTAACTGAATTAGTCTTCCGAATTTGATTAAAAAGTTAATTGTATCAATTAATTTTTTAATTAAACATATTAAAAATTTCAATCATTGACTTAATTAACTTAATGTTTCTATAATGATTAAAAAGTTAATTGTATCAATTAATTTATTAATTGAAAAAATTTTCAACTTCAATTAACTTTTTAATTGGAAATATTTTGGTAATATTTTTTTCTGTGTAGGATTAAGTTTTTATCGGTCCATTTGGCCATAAGGCCTCCATATAGACCGATATCACTTCTTGAGGGTATATAAGGCGCACTGATCATGAAAATTGCTTGAAACTCAATGTAAAATTTCCAGATTTTAATTCTACAGATTTAAGATTTCAAATGAAGACGTTATTTTATAATTTTCTTGCACGCTCCCAAGAGATGTTAATGATTCCTCTAAAACTCAAACAAAAATGGTTCTTATAAATCCAGAAACTGATATAGTCCTCATAGGTGAAATCTTTTAATTTATCTTCGGGAAGTGTCCTCAAGTCCTCAAGCCCTCCTGAAATTTCAATGGAAACCCTAATATTTGGTTCATGGTGGTGGGTATTTAAGATTCGGCCCGGCCGAACTTAGTGCGGTATATACTTGTTTAATATTATTTTTATACCCTGCGCCACACTGTGGAACAGGGTATTATAAGTTAGTGCATATGTTTGCAACACCCAGAAGGAGACGAGATAGACACATGGTGTCTTTGGCAAAAAATGCTCTGAGTAGGCTCCTGAGTCGATATAGCCATGTTCGTCTGTCCGTGAACACATTTTTGTAATCAAAGTCTAGGTCGCAGTTTTAGTCCAATTGACTTCAAATTTAGCACAAGTATGTGTTTTGACTCAGAATAGAACCCTATTGATTTTGGAAGAAATCGGTTCAGATTAAGATATAGCTCCCATATATATCGTTCGACCGATTTACACTCATATGACCACAGTAACCAATCTTTTACTCCGATTTAATTGAAATTTTGCATAGCGAGTAGAATTAGCATTGTAGCTATGCGTGCCAAAATCGGTTCAGATTTAGATATATCTCCCATATATAGCTTTACACTCATATGACCAATAGCTTTACACTCATATGACCAATAGCTTTACACTCATATGAGGCCAATTCTTAACTCCGATTTAGTTGAAATTTTGCACAGGGAGTAGAATTAGCGATGTAGCTATGCATCCCAAATTTTGTTGAAATCGGCTCAGATTTAGATATATATGTTTTTTTGATTTCGACAAAAATGGTCAAAGTACCAACATTTTCCTTGTAAAATCGCCACTGCTTAGTCGAAAAGTTGTAAAAATGACTCTAATTTTCCTAAACTTATATTACATATATATCGAGCGATACATCATAAATAAACTTTTGCGAAGTTTCCTTAAAATTGCTTCAGATTTAAATGTTTCCCATATTTTTTACTAACATTGTGTTCCACCCTGGTGCATTAGCCAACTTAAATTTTGAGTCTATAGATTTTTTACAAGTCTATCAAATTCTGTCCAGATCGAGTGATATTTAAATGTATGTATTTGGGACAAACCTTTATATATAGCCCCCAACACATTTGACGGATGTGATATGGTATCGAAAATTTAGATCTACAAAGTGGTGCAGGGTATAATATAGACTTTCCTTACTTGTTTATTTTTTTTAAGTTTCGAAAAGTAGTAAAGTCAACTTCTTGATTCTGATTTTAGATGTGCCCGCATTTCAGAGAGAAGTTAACCATTGTGGTATCACAATGGCATGTCTAAGTGAGCCTCACCAATTGCTGATTAATTTAATTGCACTCATCACATATGGATCTTCCTGTCTTTCAATCGAATGAAATATTTTTTTTTTTTTTTTTTGGAGTGTAAACTTCATTGTACAGTACATGCTTTAGGCTACAACAAGAGTTATTTTAAAAGCATGAATTTTATTTAATTTAAAATAGCACAAACCTTTTTATAGCTTAATACCGCATTCATCGACCTTTTGTGTTATAATCTATTTTTGTACCATAGCTCTAAAATTAAAACAAATACTCTTAAAAAAATTAAAAATTATTGCAATGCAATTTTATTTACATATATCTAATTATAAAAAAATGTATAGAATTTTCCCGCATTATGACTTAAAAAGATTGCAAGCATTTACAATGTAAGGAGAATTATATATTTGTCATAGTGGAATAAATGGATGAAAGCTTTATTTGGACGAAGCGAATTTATGATTCCCTACTACATATTCGAGGTGTTATAACATACAAGAATATTTTGTCCATTTTTTTATACCCTCCACCATAGGGTGGGGGGGTATATTAACTTTATCATTCCGTTTGTTACACATCGAAATATTGCTCTAATACCCCATAAAGTATATATATTCTGGATCGTGGTGAAATTCTGAGTCGATCTGAGCATGTCCGTCCGTCCGTCTGTTGAAATAACTTCCGAACGAAACAAGCTATCGACTTGAAACTTGGCACAAGTAGTTGTTATTGATGTAGGTCGGACAGTCTTGCAAATGGGCCATATCGGTCCACTTTTACGTATAGCCCCCATATAAACGGACCCCCAAATTTGGCTTGCCGATCCTCTAAGAGAAGCAAAGTTCATCCGATCCGGCTGAAATTTTGTAAATACATGGTGTTAGTATATGGTATCTAACAACATGCAAAAATTGGTTCACATCGGTCCATAATTATATATAGCCCCCATATAAACCGATCCCCCGATTTGGCTTGCGGAGCCTCTAAGAGAAGCAAATTTCATCCGATCCGGCTGAAATTTGGTACATTGAGTTAGTATATGGTCTCTAACAACGAACGTTAGTATATGGTCTCTAACAAATTGGTCCACATTGGTCCATAATTATATATAGGCCCCACACTGAAAAAAATATTGTCGTGAGGTCAAAGATTTCATGTCTTTAAAATACGAATACAAATTTTTCTTAGCATAGAAGACGCATTTCTCTAAAATAAAGTTATTTTCCTTGTCGAAAAGTCGATAAACTTTTCAATGAAGTCATATTTTCCTTATAATTAAGTGATTTGACTTAAAAATGGGTATCTTAACATGAAAGAAAAAATTTATAGGCTAAGGTCAACTTGACTTTAATAACTCAGAAAAATTCTTTAAATTTAATGAAATTGTCTTTAAATTTGTTGTCTTTTTGCATCTTGACTACAAAGCAAAAAATCGTTCAAATATAGGACATGTTTTTCAAAACTTTATTTTAAAGATGTTTTTTACTTCAAACATAGCATAATTTCTACTGGAAGTCGAGTCCTAATTTGGAAAATAAAGTTGCCGTTAACTCGTTTTTAAAGGACTTTGATAGCATATGAAGAAAAAAAGCTTAGAAAGCGAAAAATTAAAATTTGCTTCCTAGAAGCAAGTACACAAAACCTAAATTTAAAAGAGAATTGTGTCTTAAAAGTATCCTTACTTGTATTCTCCGCTTCTTTGGGTCGGAATCAACACCAAATTTTTTAAAGTAAAGACAAAATCTTTGGAATCGAGTATGCTTTTTTTTCAGTGCATATAAACCTATCCCCAGATTTGACCTCCGGAGTCCCTTGGAAGAGCAAAATTCATCCGATTCGGTTGAAATTTGTTACGTGGTGTTAGTATATGGTATCCAACAACCATGCCAAAAGTGGTCCATATCAGTCCATAATTATATATAGCCCCCATATAAACCCACCCTGAGATTTGGTTTTGGAGCCTCTTAGAGGAGCAAATTTCATCCAAGTCAGTAGAAATTTGGTACATTGTGCCAGCATATGGCCGTTAACAAGCATGCCTAACTAGGTCCATATCGGTCTATAGTTATATATAGCCCTCAGATAAATCGATATCCAATCACACAAAAATTGGCCCATATCAAGCTCATAATTGTATATGGCCCCCATATAAGCGACCACCATATTTCAATTCTGGCTCTCTACGTATCGTGCAAAAAGTCCATAACTTTTTTGTCTAATATATACCACGTATGGACTAACTCACAATTTAGAAAACGATGTTAAGAAGTTTTAAGATACCACAACCCAAGTAATTTGATTGTGGATGACAGTCTTTCGTAGAAGTTTCTACGCAATCAATGGTGGAGGATACATAAGATTCGGCCTGGCCGAACTTACTGCCTTATATGTTATACTTGTTATACCCTCCACCATAGGATGGGGGGTATATTAACTTTGTCATTTCGTTTGTAACACATCGAAATATTGCTCTAAGACCCCATAAAGTATATATATTCTGGGTCGTGGTGAAATTCTGAGTCGATCTGAGCATGTCTGTCCGTCTGTCTCTTGAAATCACGCTAACTTCCGAACGAAATAAGCTATCGACTTGAAACTTGGCACAAGTAGTTGTTATTGATGTAGGTCGGATGGTATTGCAAATTGGCCAAATTTGGCTTGCGAGGCCTCTAAGAGAAGCAAATTTCATCCGATCCGGCTGAAATTTGGTACATGGTGTTAGTACACTGAAAAAAAAGCATGCCCGGTTCCAAAGATTTTGTCTTTACTTTAAAAAATTTGGTATTGATTCCGAGCCAAAGAAGCGGAGAATACAAGTAAGGATACTTTTAAGACACAGTTCTCTTTTAAATTTGGATTTTGTATACTTGCTTCTAGGAAGCAAATTTTAATATTTCGCTTTCTCATCTTTTTTTCTTCATATGCATCAAAGTCCTTTAAAAATGAGTTAACGACAACTTTATTTTCCAAATTAAGACTCGACTTTTAGTAGAAATTATGCTATGTTTCAAGTAAAAAACGTCTTTAAAATAAAGAGTTGAAAAAAATGTCCTATATTTGCAGAATTTTTTCCTTTGTAGTCAAGACGCAAAAGGACAACAAATTTAAAGACATTTTCATTAATTTTAAAGAATTTTTCTGACTTATTAAAGTCAAGTTGACCTTAGCCCCAAACATTTTTTCTTTCATGTTATGATACCCATTTTTAAATGAAATCACTTAATAATAAGGACAATATGACTTCATTGAAAAGTTTATCGACTTTTGGACAAGGAAAAAAACTTTATATTAGAAAAATGCGTCTACTATTCTAAGCAAAATTTGCATTCCTATTTTAAAGACATGAAATCTTTGCCCTCACGACAATATTTTTTTCAGTGTATATGGTCGCTAACAGCCATCGAAAAATTGGTCCACATCGGTCCATAATTATATATAGCCCCCATATAAACCTATCCCCCGATTTGGCTTGCGAGGCTTCTAAGAGAAGCAAATTTCATCCGATCCGGCTGAAATTTGGTACATGGTGTTAGTATATGGTCTCTAACAACCATGCAAAAATTGGTCCACATCGGTCCATAATTATATATAGCCCCATATAAACCGATCCCCAGATTTGACCTCCGGTGCCTGTAAGAGAAGCAAAATTCATCCGATCTGCTTGAAATTTGGTACGTGGTGATCGTATATGATATTTAACAACCATGCCAAAAGTGGTCCATATCAGTCCATAATCATATATAGCCCCCATATAAACCGATCCCAAGATTTGGTTTTGCAGCATCTTGGAGGAGCAAATTTCATCCGAGTGAGTTGAAATTTCGTACATTGTGCTAACAACCATGCCTAACTAGGTCCATATCGGTCTATAGTTATATATATGCCTCAGATAAATCGATATCCAATCACACAAAAATTGGTCCATATCAAGTTCATAATTTTATATAGCACCCATATAAGCGACCCCCATATTTAAATTCTGGCTCTCTACGTACCGTGCAAAAAGTCCATATTGATTCGTAATTATTTGTAGACTTAACTATACATAACTTTTTTGTCTAATATATACCACGTATGGACTAACTTACAATTTAGAAGACGATGTTAAGAAGTTTTAAGATATCACAACCCAAGTATTTCGATTGTGGATGACAGTCTTTAGTAGAAGTTTCTACGCAATCCATGGTGGAGGGTACATAAGATTCGTCGTGGCCGAACTTACGGCCGTATATACTTGTTTTTATCTAACATAGACTCCATATGGCCATACAATTTAGAAAACTATAACTTGCCTTCGGTCAAAGTATTTCTATGGTGAATGACAGACTTTGGTAGAACTTTTTACGCAATCCATGGTAGAGGGTACATAAGATTCGGTATGGTAGATCTTTCGACCGTACATACTTCTTCCAAACTGAAAACATGGTAAACTTTTTGTGCTTTCCTAGAGTGAATGAATGTTGGAGTTGCTTGAATCTTGAACCGATTTGCTTGAAATTTATTGAAAATTGCAGGAGAAATCCACAGTTGAAAAAAATGTTCGGAGTACAAATAAATGAAGATCTAATGGGCTACCTGTCGATGTATATTAATTATAAATCTCTATGGATTATTATAATCTTTTGAAATGCCTTTTTTGCGCTATACTTATTATGTTATTTGTGTTAATTAATTAATTTTCATTTAGGGTATACAACTATATAAAACGGAGCAACGAATTTGAAAAAGAAATTTAAACATTGCTTTATACCAAATAGCTAACTTGAAACCCAACAAAATCCTAATTCCAAACTCTAGACACATTACTTCTTATACTAAGGAAGTATACAGTGAACAAAGTTGACAATTTTTTGTTTATGAAGTCTGTCCTTGAAGAAAACAAACAAACAAAAAAGTTTTTTTCCCCAAAGCTTAAGTCCTAGGCCATGTGGGAGTCAATATACACACCCCCACCATTCTCAAGGTCACATAAACGAATGTAAACATTTTTTTTTTTATAAAAACAGAAACTGTTATGGAGTACAATAACAGTTTAAATGATAGTTATGTCAAATGTATTAAAAGTAATAACGATGAATAAATAATTAAATAAATATATATTTTATTCTTTAGTTATACTAATTGAAATTTCAGTTTTGTCTTTTATACCAATAAACAATTTTATCAATTTGTAATATTTTAAACTTTACATATAAACAGTTACGGTAAATGAAATCGAGAGACAATTAATGAGTTTTAATGATCCGATTTGAATGATATTGCTCTGGCCTGCATGCATTAAGTGCCACATAAGGAGTGAAGCTATTGCTCCTTTACGAGAAAGTTTCCGCATCGTGTGATCACAGTTGCGAGACCGATTCACACCATGTTTGGCATTATTTATGGACCCAAAATACCCCCAGATTTCCAGTTTCAGGCCAATCGAATGAAAATTGCAGTATCTAGAAGCCCAAGATGTCAAATCGGGAGACCGGACTATATGAGGGCTACACTAAAACGTGGATCAAATCACACCATATAAAAATACCTCTAGATTTTGACCTTCAGGAAAAACGGTTAAAACTTGCGGTATCTAGATGCTCAAGATCCCAAATCGGGCTGTCGCTTTGTATGGGGGCTGTTTTAAAATCTGGACCGATGTAACCCATCTTCGAAATTGACATGCCTGCAGATAAAAGATTTTTGTTTGTGCAAAATTTCAGTAATATAATAGGGTAGAACGTCAGTTCACTCCTACTAATGTGAGCCTTAGCTCCAAATGGAAGCTGTATCAAGCAATTTGTAGATCAATTCAAACTTATGCTGCTCAAATTTGGGGTTATAGCAATTTTGATGAAGTGGATAAGCTACAGAGGTATTTTATAAAGCGCATACTAAAACTTCCTGATTTCATACCTAATTATGCGATCAGTTTGGAAACAAATACTGATGAGTCATTTCGTTTGCTTGGAGCTCCATATGAAATATATACACAAAACAATATTCAGAATGCATCGAAACAGACTTCCTCATATGTTGTCATTGCAGATACTGTCAAGAAATATATTCTGGGCAAAGAGCATAAATGATATAGCAAATGAATTCAACTGCAAATTTGAAATCGATACACCAGAGATGGATTGGATGAATAATGGAATGTATGTGCTAAGAAGGTTGAAAGAGAAACGGGTTGATGAGATGGCAATCTTGGCTAAAGCAAGTTGCACCAGGTTCTACAAGTTTCTGAACTTTAACGTGGGAGAAAGTTATATGAATGACGAAAATCATCAGACGTTAATTACAACAATTATGAAAACAAGGTGCGACTTGCTTGGACTAAACGCGAATAAGTTTAGTTCACTGGAGAATAAAAACTGCTCCCTTTGCAATACACAGCAGGAAGAAAATCTTCTGCATTTCATGGCTACATGTCCAATACTCCGAGAGTTCAGAATCAGACATTTAGGAAAACCAATTTTAAGTCAAACTGAATTAATTGATATTTTGAACGGAGAGGTATTTGCCAACTGGAATAATATAAGTTCATATGTTCAAGAGGCACTAAGATATAGGACATTCCTTATAAGTGAATTTGCCTGAATAATTAACTAGTACACATTGTATTTAAGACAAACATTGTAAAATAAATAGAAAAATGAAATTTAGTAAAGCACCAAAATGACAGACGGCTTCACGCCATTGTCATAAGTATCAGATAAATATTTTCTTCAATTTACCAATTTACTAATGTATATTAAATATTGTGAGAATGTAAAATTTATAAAAATTAAATTAATTATTGATCTCTGAAAATGTAAAATTTGATTCTAATAATAAAGGAAATATTACTACTACTACTAAATTTCAGTATGATAGGTTCATTATTGAAGACTGTAGCGTGATTACGACAGACAGACGGACGGACATCGTTATATCGTCTAAGAATTTTCCCCTAATCAAGAATATATATATACTTTATGTACTCGTAGCCCCCATATAAACCGATCCCCAGATTTTGCTTGCGGATCCTCTTGGAGGAGCAAACTTCATCCGATCCGGTTGAAATTTGATACATGGTGTTAGTATATGGTCTCTAACAACCATGCAAAATTGTTCGATATCGGTTCATAATTATATATAGCCCCAATATAAACCGATCCCCAGATTTTGCTTGCGGAATCACTTGGAGGAGCAAACTTCATCCGATTCGGTTGAAATTTGGTACGTGATGTTAGTATATAGTCTCTAAGATTCATGCAAAAAGTGGTCCATAGCAGTTCATAATTATATATAGCCCCCATATAAACCGATCCCCTGACTTTACTTGCAAAAATTGATTCATATCAGTCCATAATTACATATTGCCCCGAGACAAACCAATCCCCAGATTTTACTTCGTGAGCATCCTGGACAACCAAATTTTATTTGATCCTGGTAAATTCTTTGCCCTAGTCACGCAAATAAAAACCGACCCGCATATTTCAGTAACATATACACAATTTAGAAGACGACGTGAAGAAGCTTTAAAATACCTTGCGGTCGACAAGTCTTACCATAACCCAAGTAATTCGACCGATTTGGACTACTTTTTTACATTTTCTAAAAATCCAAAAATCTTATTTTGCAAAATATTATTTCTATACAAAATTTTGTAAAAAATTTATTTCCATAGAACATTTTGTCAACATTTTCTTTCTATAGAAAATTTTTGGAAAATTTTAATTCTATAGAAAGTTTTTTGAAAATTTTATTTCTATAGAAAATTTTTTCAACAATTTATTTCTATAAAAATTTTAATGCACATTTTATTTCTAAAGCAAATTTTGTCAGCAAATTATTTCTATAGGAAATTTTGTCAAAATTTTATTCTTATACAAAATTTTGTCAACATTTTATTTCCATAGAAAATTTTGCCAACATATTATTTCTATACAAAATTTTGTCAACATTTTATTTCTATATAAAATTTTCTCAAAATTTTATTTCTATAGAAAATTTTGTCAAAATTTTAATTCTATAGGAAATTTTGTCAAAATTTTACTTCTATAGAAAATTTTGTCAAAATTTCATTTCCATTAAAAATATTATCAAAATTTTATTTCAATAGAAAATTTTGTCAACATTTTATTTCTATAAAAAATTCTTTGAATTTTTTTTTTTCTAGAATTTTTTTTGAAATTTTTATTTTTCTAGAATTTTTTTTGAAAATTTTATTTCTATAGAAAAATTTTGGAAAATTTTATTTCTATAGAAAATTTATTTCTATAAAAAAAATTGTTGCATATTTTATTTCTAAAGAAAATTTTGTCAGCAATTTATTTCTATAGGAAATTTTGTCAAAATTTTATTTCTATAGGAAAAATTTTATTCTTATACAAAATTTTGTCAAAATTTGATTCCTATAGAAAATTTTTTCAACAATTTATTTCTATAAAAAATTTGTTGCACATTTTATTTTTAAAAAAAATTTGTCAGCAATTTATTTCTATCGGAAATTTTGTCCAAATTTTATTTCTATAAAAAATGTGTTGCACATTTTATTTCTAGAGAAAATTTTGTCAACAATTTATTTCTATAGGAAATTTTGTCAAAATTTTATTTCTATAGGAAAAATTTTATTCTTATACAACACTTTGTCAAAATTTTATTTCTATAGAAAATTTTGTCAAAATTTTATTTCTATAGAAAATTTTTGGAAAATTTTATTTCTATAGAAAATTTTGTCACAACTTTAATTCTATAGGAAATTTTGTCAAAATTTTATTTCCATTGAAAATATTATCAACGTTTTATTACCATTGAAAATTTTGTCAAAATTTTATTTCCATAGAAAATTTTGTCAAGATTTTATTTCTATAGAAATTTTTTGGAAAATTTTATTTCTATAGAAAATTTTTTGAAAATAGGAAATAGGAAAGAGATATGTTTGTTTCGAATTTATTTCGGCATAAGCCGGCTATCATGCAAAACCTTTTTTCGGAAGGTTCAAGTGTGGTTCATTTTTGGGTTCAATGAACTGCCTGAATTTATTCTGATAATTGGTTGATAGTTTTGCTGCAGGTAGAGGATGCTGATGAGTAATGTGGTTATTCCGAAACGTGTGTCCATCCAACCATCTTGCAGTCTATAGGGCTTTGCCCAAATAAATTTGACAAACATTCTTTTCCTCTGTTGGTTAAGCTACACTTGTAGTTTAGCCAATGCATGGTTTTAAGCTGAAATCAAAAAACAACAACAAAATTTTATTTCTATAGAAATTTTTTTCAACAATTTATTTCTATAAAAAATTTTGTTGCACATTTTATTTCTAAAGAAAATTTTGTCAGCAATTTATTTTTATAGGAAATTTTGTTAAAATTTTATTTCTATAGGAAAAATTTTATTCTTATACAAAATTTTGTCAAAATTTTATTTCTATAGAAAATGTTGTCAAAATTTTATTTATATAGAAAATTTTGTCAACATTTTATTTCCTTGAAAATTTTGCCAACATATTATTTCTATACAAAATTTTGTCAAAATTTTATTTCTATAGAAAATTTTGTCAAAATTTTATTTCTAAATAAAATTTTGTCAGCAATTTATTTCTACTGGAAATTTTGTCAAAATTTTATTTCTAAATAAAATTTTGTCAGCAATTTATTTCTATAGGAAATTTTGTCAAAATTTTCTATAGGAAAAATTTTATTCTTATACAAAACTTTGTCAAAATTTTATTTCCATAGAAAATTTTGACAACATTTTATTTCTATACAAAATTTTGTCAAAATTTTATTTCTATAGAAAATTTTATCAAAATTTTATTTCTATAGAAAATTTTGTCAAAACTTTAATTCTATAGGAAATTTTGTCAAAATTTTATTTTGTCAAAATTTTATTCACATTTTATTTTTATATACAATTTTCTCAAAATTTTATTTCTGTAGAAAACTTTGTCAAAATTTTTATTCTATAGGAAATGTTGTCAAAATTTTACTTCCATAGAAAATTTTGTCAAATTTCATTTCCATTGAAAATATTATCAAAATTTTATTTCCATAGAAAATTTTGTCAACATTTTATTTCTATAGAAAATTTTTGGAAAATTTTATTTCAACAGAAATTTTTTTGGAATTTCTATAGGAAATTTTGTCAAAATTTTATTTCCATTGAAAATATTATCAACATTTTATTTCCATAGAAAATGTTGTCAAAATTTTATTTACATTTACATTACAAATTTTTCAACAATTTATTTCTATAAAAAATTTGTTGCACATTTTATTTCTAAAGAAAATTTTGTCAGCAATTTATTTCTACTGGAAATTTTGTCAAAACTTTATTTCTATAAAAAATTTGTTGCACATTTTATTTCTAAAGAAAATTTTGTCAACAATTTAATTCTATAGGAAATTTTGTCAAAATTTTATTTCTATAGGAAAAATTTTATTCTTATACAAAATTTTGTCAAAATTTTATTTATATGGAAAATTGTTTGTCAAAATTTTATTTATATAAATTTTATTTGAATAGAAAATTTTGTCAAGATTTTATTTCTATAGAAAATTTTGTCAAAATTTTATTTCTATAGACTATTTTGTCAATTTCTTTTTTCTTATAGAAAATTTTGTCAAAATGTTTGTTTCCTCAGTGTGGTGGAAAAAAATCACATTTGCGGACGAATGTGGTATAGACAATATTCCTCTTAAAAAGTGTTGAGATCCTGTAATAAAAACTAAAAAATCCTCATTTTGGTATATGTTTATTTCTTATTATAATTATTAGAGTTGAGTTCATATCTGAGAAACGTTCACATTTAGGGCAGAATAACTCTATATAGAGTAATTGTGGTAAAAAAAATACCAAATAGCTCGAGGTCATGCCACGGTGCTTTTGGCAGTCGAAATGTATCAAAAATAGCACAAAAGTGTCAACTTTATCAACCCTGTTTTCTATGCAATCCACGATGGAGGGTGCATAAGGTTCGTCCTGGCCGAACTAACAGTTGTATTTACTTGTTTTATCTAACATAGACACCATATGGACTAACATACAATTTAGAAGACAATGTTAACGAGGTTTAATATATCTTGCCATCGGTATCTGTTACCACAATCCGAGTAATTCGATTCTGGTGACAGTCTTTAGTAGAAATTTCTACGCAATCCATAGTCAATTTATATCTAACTAAACCCAACAACCATTTAGTCTCGATGACATTGAAAATCAATCTTTACCTAGTACAGAAAACTGGCTTTGCATTTTTTCAGACGTCACTACTGTCCACTTGTTAACACTATGGTTTGGGAAGGAAAAAGTGTCGAAAATTATTGTATTGGACGCATTAGTTCGATTTCAAGTTAAGGCACCGACCCCATCCATTATATTAACAGGATCCTGTATCAAAATTTACGTAAACTATAGCACTAAAAAAAGGAACTAATTTAAAAAATGGCATACCATGGCAAAAAGGTTCCATGAAAATATAAAATCTAAGAGCGTTATCGTTTCGCAAAAATGTTGCCTTGGTGTTACACTACTTTCCCCCCATTGCATTTTCGTCCAAAGGCTAGTGCCAGTCTAAAGTTATTGTTAATTCATAATTTTTAGAGCAATACAGGATCCAAAATCTATGACATATTGAACAATCAACTTTTAGAATTTTGCACCTTTTTCCCCAATGGAAATGGCCATAAGGTATTTAGTGGCACAAAAGTGTCACCGCTTATAAAAATGCCATAACAGTAACACTGGCATAGGCCCTTTATCGTTGAGATAAATTACTTGCCCATTTTGCTCATTCGTAGAAAATATGAACGAGGTAATTAGGTTCCCTACTGGTAATATAACCGTCAAACAACTCTACCGGAAGCTTAATACCGTCAATGTGCCATTGTAATGACGAACAACTTAACACACCATAAAATCTGTAATACGTAAAAAACATTATGAAGTGACGAAAGCGTTAAATACCACAGCAAATCTACACTATAGAAAAGGGATAACAGATTTATTAACGATGACTAGTGTAACGCATAAAATCGATCACAGTAGGATTTTATATGCGTGCAGCAATATTTCTTATCAGACTTTATGGGTCCTATTAATTCATAAACTTTGCATTGCCTCTTTCGATAAACAATTCAGTACAATCATCCATCTTCCCACATACATACTCGTACTAGAGTATGCTTTTCCAGCTATTGTATTGGTATTCATTGAAAGACACATTTCCATAACAAAAGAACTTTAAATGTTGCCAACAGTTGTTTAAGCGAAAAACCGTTTTGTGGAGGTGCGTTCATGGGAAAAGGCAAGTGGGTATGACTTGTTCTACAGGCGCTATGTTGTGTATACCAAAAAAGGAGGTATAGTTTTTCACATCCAAGAATTTGCAAATTGTATACCTTAAAGTTCTTATAGTTTTCATTACGCAATGATTTTATTGATTTTTGTTTTGCCATGTCATGCCATAAAACCTCTATCTATTCTATCATTCCCTACTCATTGGAAAACAAGGACGTCATATTAAATACAAAAAGTGAAGCATTGTAACCAGTGATAACCACGGTTGCCACTCGTGCCAAAAATAATCTACCAAAAATTTGAAGAAATTTTACATAAATCTACCAAATTAAAAAAATCTTATGATCTTAAAATTTTAATGAGTATAAAAAAATTGTTTTATTCGAAAGAATTGTTTTATATTGAATTTATAGAATTTTATATCTATAGAACATTTTTACAAAAATTCATTTCTATAGATTTTTTAAAGCAAAATTTAATTCTTTGGTAAATTTTGGCAAAATTCTATAAAAAAAATGTTTTATTCGAAAGAATTGTTTTGTATTGAATTTATAGAATTTTTTTCTATAGAACATGTTTACAAAAATTTATTTCTATAGATTATTATTTTTTGCAAAATTTAATTCTATGCAAAATTCTATTCCTATGGAAAATGTTTGCAAAATTTAATTCTATAGAATATTTTTTCTATGGAATATTTTTGCAAAATTTTATTTCTATAGAAAATTTTTGCAAAATTATATTTCTATTGACCCTTTTTCAAAATTTTATTTCTATTGAAAATTTTTGCAAAATTATATTTCTATTGACCATTTTTCAAAAATGTATATCCAAGAAAATTTTTGCAAAATTTTATTTCTATAGAAAATTTGTGCAAAATTTTATTTCTATAGACAATTTTGTAAAATTATATTTCTGTAGAAAATTTTTGCAAAATTTTATTTCTATAGAAAATTTTTGTAAAATTTTATTATTTATTTCTGTAGAAAATTTTTGCAAATTTTTATTATTATAGAAAATTTTTGCAAAATTTTATTTCTACAGAAAATTTTTGTAAAACTTTATTTCTATAGAAAATTTTTGCAAAATTTTATTTCTATAGCAAATTTTTGCAAACGTTTATTTCTATAGAAAATTTTGTAAAATTCTATTTCTATAGAAAATTTTTGGAAAATTTTATTTCTATAGAAAATTTTTGCAAAATTTTATTTTTAAAGAAAATTTTTGCAAAATTTTATTTCTATAGACATTTTTGTCAAAATTTTATTTCTATAGACAATTTGGCAAAATTTTAATTCAATAAAAATTTTGTCAAAATGTTATTTCTATAGAAAATTTTGTCAAAATTTTACTTCTATTGAAAATTTTGTCAAAATTTTATTTCTATAGAAAATTTTTGCAAAATGTTGTTTCTATTGAAAATTTTTGCAAAATGTATATCTAAGAAAATTTTTGCCAAATTTTATTTCTATAGAAAATTTATGCAAAATTTTATTTCTATAGAAAATATTGTCAACATTTTATTTGTAACAAAATTTTTGCAACTTTTCTTTCTTTAGAAATTTTTTCTATAGAAACTTTTTCATAATTTTATTTCTATAGACAATTTTGTCAAAATTTTATTTCAATACAAAATTTTGTCCAATTCTATTTCTATAGGATTTTTTTGCAAAATTCTATTTCTAAGGAAAATTTTATTTCTATAAAAAATTTTTCCAAAATTCTATTTCTAAAGAAAATGTTTGGAAAATTTTATTTCTACAGAAAATCTTTGAAAATTTTATTTCTATAGAAAATTTTGGCAAAATTTTGTTTTTATAGAAAATTTTGATTATTGTTGTTTTTGATCTTAGCTTAAAACCATGCTTTGACTAAACTACAAGTGTAGCTTTGCTTGTCAAATTTATTTGGGCAAAGCCCTATAGACTGCAAGATGGTTGGATGTACAGCTGTTTCGGAATTACCACATTCCTCATCAGCATTCTCTACTTGCAGCAAAACTATCAACCAATTATCAGAAAAAATTCGGGTAATTTTTGGCAAAATTTTATTTCTATAGTAAATTTTGGCAAAATTTATTTTCCATAGTAAATTATAGCAAAATTCTATTTCTATGGAACATTTTTGCAAAATTTTATTTCTATAGAAAATGTTTGCCAAATTTCATTTCTATAGAAAATTTTGTCAAAATTTTATTACTGTAGAAAATTTTTGTACAATTTTATTTCTATACAAAATTTTTGCAAAATTTAATTTCTATAGAAACTTTTGTGATTTTTTGTTTTTAAAATAGAGTATTTTGTCAAATTTTATTTGTATTTTATTTATATAAGCAATTTTTTCCTATTTCTATAGACAAGTTTTGCAAAATTTTATATCTATAAACAATTTTGTTAAAATTTTATTTCTTTAGTAAATTTTTGCAAAATTTTATTTTTACAGAAAATCTTTCAAAATTTTATTTCTATTGAACATTTTTGCAAAATTTTATTTCTATAGAAAATTTTTCTACAATTGCATTGCTATAGAAAATTTTATAAAAATTTTATTTCTATAGAACATTTTGGAAATATTTTATTTCAGTAGAAAATTTTTGTAAAATTTTATTGCTACAGAAAATACAAAATTTTTGCAAAATTTAATTTCTATAGAAACTTTTGTGATTTTTTGTTTTTAAAATAGAAAATTTTGTCCTATTTTATTTGTATTTTATTTCTATACAAAATTTTTTCCATATATTATTTCTATAGACAACTTTTGCAAAATTTTATATCTATAAACAATTTTGTTAAAATTTTATTTCTTTAGTAAATTTTTGCAAAATTCTATTTCTACAGAAAATCTTTAAAATTTTTATTTCTATAGAAAATTTTTGCAAAATTGTATTTCTATAGAAAATTTTTCTACAATTGTATTGCTATAGAAAATGTTATAAAAATTTTATTTCTATAGAATATTTTGGAAATATTTTATTTCTGTAGAAAAATTTTGCAAAATGTTATTTCTATAGCTACAGAAAATATTTCAAAATTGTATTTCTATAGAAATTTTTTGAAAAATTTTATTTCTATAGAAAAATTTTGCAAAATGTTAGGTTAGGTTAGGTTAGGTTATGTGGCAGCCCGATGTATCAGGCTCACTTATACTATTCAGTCCATTGTGATACAACAGTGGTGAACTTCTCTCTTATCACTGAGTGCTGCCCGATTCCATGTTAAGCTCAATGACAAGGGACCTCCTTTTTATAGCCGAGTCCGAACGGCGTTCCACATTCCAGTGAAACCACTTAGAGAAGCTTTGAAACCCTCAGAAATGTCACCAGCATTACTGAGGTGGGATAATCCACCGCTGAAAAACTTTTTGGTGTTCGGTCGTAGCAGGAATCGAACCCACGACCTTGTGTATGCAAGGCGGGCATGCTAACCATTGCACCACGGTGGCTCCCTGTTATTTCTATTGAATGTTGAATGTTATTTCTATTGAAAATTTTTGCAAAATTTTATTTGTGTAGAAAACATTGTCAAAATTTTATTTGTATACATTTTATTTCTTTAGAAATTATTTCTATAGAAAATTTTTGCAAAATTTTATTTCTATAGACAAGTTTGTAAACATTTTATTTCTATACGCAAATTTGTCAAATTTTATTTCTATAAAATTTTTTTCAAAATTATATTTCTAAATAAAATGTTTGCAATTTTGTTTATTTTATATAGAAAATTTTTGCAAAATGTTTTTTCTATAGAAAATTTTTGCAAAATTTTATTTCTATAGAAAAATTTGTCAAAATTTAATTTGTATACAAAAGTTTTGCAAAATTTTATATTTATAAAAAATTTTGTTAAAATTTTATTTCTATAGAAAACATTGTCAAAATTTTATTTCTATAAGAAATTTTTGCAAAATTTTATTTCATAGAAAATGTTTGCAAAATATTATTTCTATAAAAATTGTTTGCAAAATTTTATTTATATAAAAAATTTGGATTTTCGATTTCTATAGAAAAATTTTTTTAAATTTTATTTCTACTCACAATTTTGTAAAATTTTATTTCTATAGAAATTTTTTGCAAAATGTTTGTCAATTTTTGTAATTGAAGAGGAACATTTTGCATTGTCTACCAAAATATCGAGAATTTTGCAAATCTACCAAACAGTAAAAAATCTACCATTCTTGACAGAATTCTACCATCTATGGCAACTGTGCTGATAACTCGGAAAAACAGTAGAAAGATCTAAATGTGATTTATTATTGCGTGTTTTTGACCTGAAAGGTGTAATATTTACGATGGCAAATGAATCACAGCTCCTTGAAATGTTATACTTACTACCAATGGAATATCTGAGTATCTAGTTCACTAAACAAAATTTAGTTTCAGGTGTTCCATGGCGTAGTTAACCACCACTTAATTTGTAGTAATGTATGAAGGCAGAAATCAGCGATGATGACAAGTAATGACGGTTTTAACGAAAGGTATCCCCATCATGCCACCTCCTTAGTGTTCTGATATATGTTATGAATGATATTTAATAATTCATTTGATTATTGGAAAATCCATTAAGGACCTGGTAATTGAATATCGAGCTAATCATTCAATATGATGACGGTGTAAATACAAGGAACGTCATTGAAGTTGTAGCCATCAAATTGATGCCACCAACGATGAGGGTCTGCGTGACCAATATATATTTTTTAATTAATACCCACACTTGATGATAGAAAATGTTATTTGAAAGAATTGATTTAGAGATTTGTATTAAATTAGGAAGCCTTCCTTCCCTTAAGGTTAATAAACTCATCGATGATTTTTTTAGTATTAAATATTAACATAACATACATCGCAGAGCTCCACTCATAGAGAAGTGTTACAAAACTAAGTAGCCAGAAATGTGAACAGAATAAAACAAGTAGAAAAGTCAAGGATGAAAAATCTAGTACTTTTTAATAGCCCAGCAAAAATATTTGGAAGTTTTTCCAAAGGCACAACTTTAAAAGCACTTCCAGAAGATGCACTCCCAATGATGTTCTTTATCTTAACTACCCAGGAAGTTCTTTTAATGCAATTTTTTATAACTTGGTTTTTTTTCATACCTTTAATGGGAATTTTTAACTTTTTTTGTTTCAAATAGGTTAAAAACAGAGTAAGAATTCATAAAATGGTAGAAATCATTTAAATTTGGTCGAAAAAATGCTAAATACAAACTGAAAAAATTGTGAATTTTTGAAAATATTTGAGGCCAAACGATTCCGACAAGGGTTAGAATCCATTAAAATTATAAAAATTATTTATTTGACAAAATATCACAGAATTTTTAAATTTACATCCCAAACATTGAATTCGGCGTGACGTGATGCATATTCAGTGCAACGGCGGTTGAAATGGAAGACTTCCGTCCTATGACAAGCCCATCGCTTCTGCGTCAATTTTGCAACACTTCCGGATCCAAAAAGAACATTTTGACTACTTTTTGGCGACGCTTTTTTTGTTGGGAGGCCAAAGCAACGATAAAATAAAATTTTGTCAATATTTTCTACAGAAATAAAAATTTGACAAAAATTTTACGGAAGGAAAATTTTGGCAAAATTTTCTATAGATAAAATTTTGACAAAATTTTCTATCAAAATACAATTTTGACAAAAATTTTTATAGAAATAACATTTTGACAAATTCTATACATAAAATTTTGCCAAAATTTTCTATAGAAATAAAATGTTGACAAAATTTCGTATAGATGTAAAATTTTGACAAAATGTTATACAGAAATAAAATGTTGATAAAATATTCTATTGAAGTAAAATTTTGACAATATTTTCTATATAAATAAAATTGTGACAAAATTTTCTATAGAAATAAAATTTTGAAAAAAATTTCTACCAAAATACAATTTTGACAAAAATTTTTATAGAAATAACATTTTGACAAATTCTATACATAAAATTTTGCCAAAATTTTCTATAGAAATAAAATGTTGACAAAATTTTGTATAGAAATAAAATCTTGACAAAATTAAATTTTGACAAAATTTCATATAGATGTAAAATTTTGACAACATATTATATAGAAATAAAATGTTGACAAAATATTCTACAGAAGTACAATTTTGACAATTTTTTCTATATCAATAAAATTTTTACAAAATTTTCTATAGAAATAAAAGTTTGAAAACTCTATAGAAATTAAATTTTGACAAAATTTTCTATCAAAATACAATTTTGACAAAAATTTGTATAGTAATAACATTTTGACAAATTCTATACATAAAATGTTGACAAAATTTTCTATAGAAATAAAATGTTGACAAAATTTTCTATAGTAATAAAATCTTGACAAAATTAAATTTTGACGAAATTTCGTATAGAAGTAAAAATTTTTTATAGAAATTTTGCCAAAATTGTCTACGGAAATAAAATGTTGACAAAATTTTGTATAGAAATAAAATCTTGACAAAACTAAACTTTGACCAAATTTCGTATAGATGTAAAATTTTGACAAAATGTTATACAGAAATAAAATGTTGAAAAAATATTCTATAGAAGCAAAATTTTGACAAAATTTTCCATATAAATAAAATTTTGACAAAATTTTCTATAGAAATAAAATTTTGAAAACATTTTCTATAGAAATTAATTTTTTTTTTATTTTAATTTTTATGATTTTTTATCTCATAATCTCGGCTATAGGTCTATAAATTAAACTTGAAATTGTTGGTTTCTTGTTTTTTTATTTTCCGATATTTCGGTTGACTTCGTCAGAACCGTTTTCAAGGATTTTCTCCGCTGTCTTGTTACTTCGCTGTCTGTTTTTCTAAAAAAAAAAATGTTGACAAAATTTTCTATAGAAATAAAATCTTGACAAAATTAAATTTTGATAAAATTTCGTATAGAAGTAAAATGTTGACAAAATTTTATACAGAAATAAAGTGTTGACAAAATATTCTATAGAAGTAAAATTTTAACAAAATTTTCTATATAAGTAAACTTCTGACAATATTTTCTATATAAATAAAATTTTTAAAAAATTTTCTATAGAAATAAAATTTTGAAAACATTTTTTCATAGAAATAAAATGTTGACAAAATTTTCCATAGAAATTAAATTTTGACAAAATTTTCTATCAAAATACAATTTTGACAAAAATTTTTATTGTAATAACATTTTGACAAATTCTATACATAAAATTTGGACAACATTTTCTATCGAAACAAAAATATTGGCAAAATTGTCTATAAAACTAAAATGTTGACGAAATTTTCTATAGAAATAAAATTTAAACAAAATTTTCTATAGAAGTAAAATTTTGACAATATTTTCTATATAAATAAAATTTTGACAAAAATTTTTATCGAAATAAAATTTTGATAAAAATTTTTATCGAAATAAAATTTTGACAAAGGTTAGGTTAGGTTAGGTTAAAGTGGCAGCCCGATTAAGATTCAGGCTCACTTAGAGTATTCAGTCCATTGTGATACCACATTAACTAAAAGTACCTATTACATATGGGCACTTCTAGTTTTATACCGTTGAAACCACCCGATTATTTTCTTTTGTTAAACCAACCTGATTGTTCCAAAAACATTAGAAGACTGCTTAAGTTAACGTTTTCCAGATCCGCCAGTAATCTGAAGCTATATGCTCCTAAAAGTTGCTTGCGCTTTACACAAAATGCAGGACACTCACACAAGAGGTGTTTAATTGATTCCTTTTCCTCCGCATCATGAGAGCTCATACAATAGTCATTATACTTCGCGCCTATAGTTTTTGCAAAATCGCCTAACAGGCAGCGACCCGTTATAGCAGATATCAGGAGTGATATCTGACGTCTCGAGAACACTACCATATCTAGTGTGCGGTTTAAGTTTAAATGGTGCCATATTTGCTCGGTCTCGTTACAGCAATTCTCCCATCGAACATTTGCCATCATAACAGCCTTCTCACGCAGCATGAGCTTGCAGGTAGCCAGGGGCATACCAACAGATTCTAGTTCCCCTGGAATATGTAAGGTAGTCCCTAGTCTTGCCAACTCATCCGCTTCGCAGTTCCCCGGTATGTTCCTATGGCCAGGCACCCATATTAGGTGAATATTGTACTGCTCAGCCATCTCGTTGAGAGATTTGCGGCAGTCTATGGCCGTTTTCGAGTTAAGGAACACAGAGTCCAAGGATTTTATTGCAGGTTGACTGTTTGAGTATATATTAATGCCAATATTTGTTGGAACATTACATAATTTTGACAAAACTTTCTATAGAAATAAAATTTCGACAAAATTTTCTATAGAAATAAAATTTTGCAAAAATATTCTATAAATTCAATGCAAAACATTTTTCTCGAATAAAACATTTTCTATAGAAATAAAATGTTGACAAAATTTTCTATAGAAATAAAATGTTGACAAAATTTTCTATAGAAATAAAATTTTGACAAAATTTTCTATAGAAATAAAATATTGACAAAAAGTTTTATCGAACTAAAGTTTTGCAAAAATATTCTATAAATTCACTGCAAAACATTTCTTTTAAATAAAACAACATTTGTCTATACTAACCACAAAAATTTGATCAACTACTTCAATATAAAATTTTTGTGATTTGGCAGGTTTTCGGTAAATTTTTTTCAAAATATTTTTAGATTATTTTAATCTACCAAAATTTTCCTGAAATTCAAAATTTAAAGATATTTCAAGTGCACAAATATATGTTCCGATTATGGTGTGATTTGGCTCATGCTTTTGCTATAGCCCCGTAAAACCGACCACCCGATTTGACTTCTTAAGCGTCTAGACATCCCAATTTTTTCCGATTTGCCCTAAATTCCAAGTCTAGCAGTAGTTTAGGTCCGTAATAGGAGTGCCGAATGTGCATGTTTTGCTATAGCCCTCATAAAACCAATATCCCAATTTGACTTCTTTGGTTTCCAAGAAACGTTTTTTTTATTAGACATTTAAATTATTATTCTTATTTCTACTTTCGGCCAGGGCAGGTTTTCTGATTCCTTCTTACTATGCATTTATAAATAAAACAATTTCCACGAATCTTTAACGGCCAGTGTTAATAGTGGGAATTTTTTTAGGAGACTTCTAAATAGGAAATATCGTACTACCAAAATTTACTGGCTGTCTAAATAAGTCTCTAACAATAGGGTGGTACATCAAACCTATAGAAAAATAACGATTTTTCATAATGCTTTGCATTAAAAAAAAAACACCACAGAAAAACCAACAAAAACATTTTAACTTGGTTTACTTCCAAATCGAATTCAATCTATTCACCATAAAAATTCAAATTTAAGACTAGAAAAAACGCTATATAACTTTAGCCATTCACTTGTAATGGCTCAAACCACCAACATTGAACTTGAATTTTACCTGACATAACCATTTACATATGGCGAGGGGGTGGGTAGATAATATTGTTGGCTGCCAACCTTGACATTGAAGGCAATGAAATGTTAAGGAATAGGAAATGACTTAGCAAACTTCGAGAAAAAAAGAAGCAAGCAAAAACAAGCCACTGCACGAATGTCTGGCATATCCTTTTTACAGTGTTTGTTATTACAGTCGGACGGCTATAAAACAAACGAGTTCTATTTAAAGAGCCGCCAAAAGCCGCATTAAGAATTTTGCAGTTATTTTTACACAGACATAAGCAAAGTAGTAATTAATAGAGGTTGGCACAAGTTGGAGTTGAAATCAATGAGAGTACAGAAAAGCAGGTATAGTAGTGAGATTGTAGAAGGCCTTTTGGCGTCGTATTGAATATATTACACATTTTTATACCTAAGCCACACTGTGGAACAGGGTATTATAAGTTAGCGCATATGTTTGCAACACCCAGAAGGAGACAAGATACACACTTCTATTACTTCTCTCACCGATTACAATGGATGAAACTATGATGAATAATTACCGCCTTGCAATGCTGTAAGATGATCACTACTTGAATAGTGATCATCTTGAGTAGTCTAATGGTGTTGGATTCGTGAATTACTTTACGATATACACAATAAAGCACTTTTTTTAATATACAATATGGCAAAATAATTAATTTAAAACAGAATTAATATGAAATATTTTTGAAGAATATTCCTAGAGGAAAAAATCTTAAAAATTACCATTACATTACAAATTATATTTGAGATTTTTAAGTAAATGCTCAACTGGGTTAAAAATTATACTAAATAATACTACAATTTATTATTTTAATTAAGTCACTATTGTAATTATAAGATACAACATTTTCTGTAGAAATAAAATTTTGACAAAATTTTCTATAGAAATAATATTTTGACAAAAATTTTTGATAGAAAAAAATTTTTGACAAAATTTTCTATAGAAATAAAATTTTGACAAAATTTTCTAGAGAAATAAAATTTTATTTTCTATAGAAATAAAATTTTGACAAAATTTTCTATAGAAATAAAATTTTGACAAAATTTTCTATAGAAATAAACTTTTGACAAAATTTTCCATAGAAATAAAATTTTGACAAAATGTTCTATAGAAATAAAATTTTGACAACATTTTCTATAGAAATAAAATTTTGACAACATTTTCTATAGAAATAAAATTTTGACAAAATTTTCTACAGAAATAAAATTTTGACAAAATTTTCTATAGAAATAAGATTTTGACAAAATTTTCTATAGAAATAAAATTTTGACAATATTTTCTACAGAAATAAAATTTTGACAAAATTTTCTACAGAAATAAAATTTCGACACAATTTTCTATAGAAATAAAATTTTGACAAAATTTTCTATAGAAATAAGATTGTGACAAAATTTTCTATAGAAAGAAGATTTTGACAAAATTTTCTATAAAAATAAAATTTTGACAAAATTTTCTATAGAAATAAAATTTTGACAATATTTTCTATTAAAATAAAATTTTGACAAAATGTTCTATAGAAATAAAATTTTGACTAAATTTTCTATAGAAATAAAATTTTGCCAAAATTTTCTATAGAAAAAAAATTTGAAAAAAAATTTATAGCAATAAATCAAATTTTGGCAAATCAAATGTTGACAAAATTTTCTATAGAAATAAAATTTTGACAAAATTTTCTACAGAAATAAAATTTTGACAAAATTTTCTATAGAAATACAATTTTGACAAAATTTTCTATAGAAATAAAATTTTGACAAAATTTTATATAGAAATAAAATTTTGACAAAATTTTCCATAGAAATAAAATTTTGACAAAATTTTCGATAGAAATACAATTTTGACAAAATTTTCTTTAGAAATAAACTTTTGACAAAATGTTCTATAGAAATAAAATGTTGACATAATTTTCTATAAAAAAAATTTGAAAAAAAATTTTATACCAATAAAATCTTGACAAAATTTTCTATAGAAATAAAATTTTGACAAAATTTTCGTTAGAAATAAAATTTTGACAACATTTTCTATAGAGATAAACTTTTGCCAAAATTTTCCATGAAATAAAATTTTGACAAAATTTTCTACAGAAATAAAATTTTGACAAAATTTTCTTTAGAAATAAACTTTTGACAAAATGTTCTATAGAAATAAAATGTTGACATAATTTTCTATAAAAAAAAATTTGAAAAAAAATTTTATAGCAATAAAATCTTGACAAAATTTTCTATAGAAATAAAATGTTGACATAATTTTCTATAAAAAAAATTTGAAAAAAAAATTTATAGCAATAAAATCTTGACAAAATTTTCTATAGAAATAAAATTTTGACAAAATTTTCGTTAGAAATAAAATTTTGACAACATTTTCTATAGAGATAAACTTTTGCCAAAATTTTCCATGAAATAAAATTTTGACAAAATTTTCTATAGACATAAAATTTTGACAAAATTTTCTATATAAATAAAATTTTGACAAAATTTTCTATTGAAATAAAATTTTGACAAAATTTTCTATAGAAATAAGATTTTGACAAAATTTTCTATAGAAATAAAATTTTGACAAAATTTTCTATAGAAATAAGGATTTGACAAAATTTTCTATAGAAATAAGATATTGACAAAATTTTCTATGGAAATAAAATTTTGATAAAATTTTCTATAGAAATAAAATTTTGACATTTTCTATAAAAATAAAATTTTGACAAAGTTTTCTATAGAAATCAAATTTTGACAAATCAAATGTTGACAAAATTTTCTAAAGAAATAAAATTTTGACAAAATTTTCTATAGAAATAAAATTTTGACAAAATTTTCTATAGAAATAGAATTGTGACAAAATTTTCTATAGAAATAAAATTTTGACAAAATTTTCCATAGAAATAAAATTTTGACAAAATTTTCTATAGAAATATAATTTTGACAAAATTTTCTATAGAAATAAAATTTTGACAAAATTTTCTATAGAAACACAATTTTGCCAAAAGTTTCTTTAGAAATAAAATTTTGACAAAATTTTCTATAGAAATACGATTTTGACAAAATTTTCTATAGAAATAAGATTTTGACAAAATTTTCTGTAGAAATAAAATTTTGCCAAAAATTTCTATAGAAATAAAATTTTGACAAAATTTTCTATAAAAATAAAATTTTGACAAAATTTTCCATAGAAACAAAATTTTGCCAAAAGTTTCTATAGAAATAAAATTTTGACAAAATTTTCCATAGAAATAAAATTTTGACAAAATTTTCTATAGAAATAAGATTTTGACAAAATTTTCTATAGAAATAAAATTTTGACAAAATTTTCTATAGAAATAAAATTTTGCCAAAAGTTTCTATAGAAATAAAATTTTGACAAAATTTTCTATAGAAATACGATTTTGACAAAATTTTCTATAGAAATAAGATTTTGACAAAATTTTCTGTAGAAATAAAATTTTGACAAAAATTTCTATAGAAATAAAATTTTGACAAAATTTTCTATAGAAATAAAATTTTGACAAAATTTTCTATAGAAATAAAATTTTGACAAAATTTTCTATAGAAGCAAAATTTTGCCAAAAGTTTCTATAGAAATAAAATTTTGACAAAATTTTCTACAGAAATACGATTTTGACAAAATTTTTTATAGAAATAAGATTTTGACAAAATTTTCTGTAGAAATAACATTTTGACAAAAATTTCTATAGAATAAGAATTTGACAAAATTTTCTATAGAAATAAAATTTTGATAAAATTTTCTACAGAAATAAAATTTTGACAAAATTTTCTATAGATATAAGAATTTGACAAAATTTTCTATAGAAATAGAATTTTGATAAAATTTACTATAGAAATAAAATTTCGACAACATTTTCTATAGAAATAAAAGTTTGACAAAATTTTCTATAGAAATAAAATTTTGACAAAATTCTCTATAGAAATAAAATTTTGACAAAATTTTCTATAGAAATAAAATTGTGACAAAATTTTCTATAGAAATAAAATTTTGACAAAATTTTCTAAGAAATTAAATTTTGACAAAAATTTCTATAGGAATAAAATTTTGACAAAATTTTCTATAGAAATAAAATTTTGACAAAATTTTCTAAGAAATAAAATTTTGATAACATTTTCCATAGAAATAAAATTTTGATAACATTTTCCATAGAAATAAACTTTTGACAAAATTTTCCATAGAAATAAAATTTTGACAAAATTTTCTATAGAAATAAAATTTTGACAAAATTTTCTATAGAAATAAAATTTTGACAAAATTTTCTATAGAAATAAAATTTTGACAAAATTTTCTATAGAAGCAAAATTTGCCAAAAGTTTCTATAGAAATAAAATTTTGACAAAATTTTCTACAGAAATACGATTTTGACAAAATTTTTTATAGAAATAAGATTTTGACAAAATTTTCTGTAGAAATAACATTTTGACAAAAATTTCTATAGAATAAGAATTTGACGAAATTTTCTATAGAAATAAAATTTTGATAAAATTTTCTACAGAAATAAAATTTTGACAAAATTTTCTATAGATATAAGAATTTGACAAAATTTTCTATAGAAATAAAATTTTGACAAAATTTTCTATAGAAATAAAATTGTGACAAAATTTTCTATAGAAATAAAATTTTGACAAAATTTTCTAAGAAATTAAATTTTGACAAAAATTTCTATAGGAATAAAATTTTGACAAAATTTTCTATAGAAATAAAATTTTGACAAAATTTTCTATAGAAATAGAATTTTGATAAAATTTACTATAGAAATAAAATTTCGACAACATTTTCTATAGAAATAAAATTTTGACAAAATTTTCTATAGAAATAAAATTTTGACAAAATTCTCTATAGAAATAAAATTTTGACAAAATTTTCTATAGAAATAAAATTGTGACAAAATTTTCTATAGAAATAAAATTTTGACAAAATTTTCTAAGAAATTAAATTTTGACAAAAATTTCTATAGGAATAAAATTTTGACAAAATTTTCTATAGAAATAAAATTTTGACAAAATTTTCTATAGAAATAGAATTTTGATAAAATTTACTATAGAAATAAAATTTCGACAACATTTTCTATAGAAATAAAATTTTGACAAAATTTTCTATAGAAATAAAATTTTGACAAAATTCTCTATAGAAATAAAATTTTGACAAAATTTTCTATAGAAATAAAATTGTGACAAAATTTTCTATAGAAATAAAATTTTGACAAAATTTTCTAAGAAATTAAATTTTGACAAAAGTTTCTATAGAAATAAAATTTTGACAAAATTTTCTACAGAAATACGATTTTGACAAAATGTTTTATAGAAATAAGATTTTGACAAAATTTTCTGTAGAAATAAAATTTTGACAAAAATTTCTATAGAATAAGAATTTGACAAAATTTTCTATAGAAATAAAATTTTGATAAAATTTTCTATAGAAATAAAATTTTGACAAAATTTTCTATAGATATAAGAATTTGACAAAATTTTCTATAGAAATAGAATTTTGATAAAATTTACTATAGAAATAAAATTTCGACAACATTTTCTATAGAAATAAAATTTTGACAAAATTTTCTATAGAAATAAAATTTTGACAAAATTCTCTATAGAAATAAAATTTTGACAAAATTTTCTATAGAAATAAAATTGTGACAAAATTTTCTATAGAAATAAAATTTTGATAAAATTTTCTAAGAAATTAAATTTTGACAAAATTTTCTATAGAAATAAAATGTTGACAAAATTTTCTATAAAAATAAAATTTTGAAAAAAAAAATTTATAAGAATAAAATTTTGACAAAATTTTCTATAGAAATAAAATTTTGACAAAATTTTCTTTAGAAATAAAATTTTGACAAAAATTTCTATAGAAATAAAATGTTGACAAAATTTTCTTTAGAAATAAAATTTTGACAAAATTTTCTATAGAAATAAAATGTTGACAAAATTTTCTATAAAAATAAAATTTTGAAAAAAAAATGTATAGAAATAAAATTTTGACAAAATTTTCTATAGAAATAAAATTTTGACAAAATTTTCTTTAGAAATAAAATTTTGACAAACATTTTTATAGAAATAAAATGTTGACAAAATTGTCTATAAAAATAAAATTTTGAAAAAAAAAAATTATAGAAATAAAATTTTTTTCATTAGTTTTGTTATTGTTGGTTTTTGTTATTTAATCATTGTTGTTGTTTTTTTGATTTCAGCTTAAAACCATACATTGCCTATACTACAGGTGTAGCTTAACCAACAGAGGAAAAGAATGTTTGGCAAATTTATTTTGGCAAAGCCCTATAGACTGCAAGATGGTTGGATGGACGCACGTTTCGGAATTACCACATTCCTCATCAGCATCCTCTACTTGCAGCAAAACTATCAACCAATTACCAGAATAAATTCAGGCAGTTCATTAAACCCAACAATAAACCACACTTGAACCTTCCGAAAAAAGGTTTTACATTGATAGCCGGCTTTTGCCGAAATAAATTCGTACAAACATCTCTCTTTTCCTTTGCCACCGTCAAATCATCTATTTGAATGAAGTTGGCTGGGTTTTATTTTGAGCGTGCTTCCTCTTCTTTCTTTCATTCTTTTTGTTATTGTTGGTTTATTCTTCAATCATTATTCTTGTTTTTGATTTCAGCTTAAAACGATGCATTGACTAAACTGCAAGTGTAGCTTAACCAACAGAGGAAACAAAAGTTTGTCAAATTTATATAGGCAAAGCCCTATAGAGTGCAAGATGGTTGGATGGACGCACGTTTCGGAATTACCACATTCCTCATCAGCATCCTCTACTTGTAATTGTTGTCAGCAGAATCTTAATATGGCTCCTTATTTATCTTTCCTAACTCTCCATACACTGTTCGCTAAAAGCTACAAGGCCCTATTATAGTAAAGCCCATCCATCATCCCTATATGTGTATTTTAATTATTACCACAAACATTAAGACTACATACCCCACCCCAATGTGTATGTGAATTTAATGCTTACTTAGGTGTTGTTTGGCTATGTGAGAGAGTATAGGCTCCATTTAGTGAAACTATGACTTCATTGATCCAACAAACACGCATACAACACTAACACCGCATTGATTCTTCCGTATTGCTTCGTCATATCAAATCCACAACAACTATCACCAGCAAAGTCGAATACCACCACCACCGAATAGCGCAGACCTGCATTTGCAATGCAATCGTCGGGCTTGACATTGACATTAAACTCAAATCAACTTCAGACCATGACTTCATTGCTTGTTGCCTCATATAATGCCAAGCGGCATGGCACAATGTTGCAAAAAATAAAAACCCCTCAAATTGGTGAAGAAAAATCGAAAACAAGGTGGTGGTAACAAAAATAAAGAATCAAAGTTCCACAAATGAAAAAAAAAACAAAGCTCTAACAAGAAGTAAGTCAAACAATCCACCTCCCAGACCCCAAAGATAAATGCTGTAAGTGCAACTCATTGCGAGTTAACCACATAAGACAAGAGTTAACCATATAGAGGAAAAAATGACTAAAATGAAACTGTAACACACTTTGTGCAAAATACCTTCAGGAGAATGGTCAATGCATATGGCCATGCAGTGGGCCATAAATTATGTGTTCGCATGTTGCCATTTAAGTTTCCTAAGCTAACACCGATAAACGAACAGTCATGGTTATGTATTTGCCACTTCACTTGATGTTAAATTTGAACGTTGCAACATTCTCCCAAATTGAGGGTAACTATGAAGTCATAGTTTCCATAGATGAGATCTAGACTCAACCACACGCAGAAGTAAACACAACAATATTCAATAAAATATCGATCGTTAGATTTTTTTTCTGATATGAGAAATAATCGTAACCTTGGGCATCACAGCTTGCTTCCTGATTTTCATGATAGTTAATGTTCTATCGACGACTATATCATAAAACCAGTATATGGAGGAATAAAACCAACACAACAATATTTTATTTTTGGAAAGGACAAATATTAGCAAATCTAAGAGACACTCTGTAGTTGGCAAAGGACATTTTCTAACAGCATTGTATCTAGGGATTGCAATCACGGATACCACTCGAGCCAAATATAATCTAACAAAAAATAAAGAATACTTTACCAAAAATCTACCAAATTTTAAAATATTTATTTTGAAGTTTTTGATCGTATTTTTGTCAAAATGTTATTTCTATAGAAAATATTGTCGAATTTATATTTCAATACAAAATTTTGTGAAAATTTTATTTCTATAGAAAATATTGTCAAATTTTACTTCAATAGAAAATTTTGTCAAAATTTTATATTTCTAAAATTTTTTGCCAAAATATTATTTCTCTAAATTTTTTTGTCGTAATTTTATTCTCCTAGAAAATTTTGGCCAAATTTTATTTTTATAGAAATTTTTGTCTAAATTTTTTTCTATAGAAAAATGTTGTCAAAATTTTGTGAAATTTTATTTCTATAGGAAATAATTGTCAAAATTTTATTTCTACAGAATTTTTAGAGTAGATTTTTTTTCGAAATTATATTTCAATATAAAATTTTGTAAATATTGTATTTCTGTAGAAAATTTTGTCAAAATTTTATTTTTCTAGAATTTTATTACTCTAGAAATTTTGTCGAAATTTTAGTTCTTTGGAAATTTTTGTCAAAATTTTATTTCATTAGAAAATTTTGTCAAAATTTTATTTGTCTGCAATTTATTTTTGTAAACTTTAAGTTCTACAGAAAATTTTGTCAAAATTTTATTTGTCTACACTTTATTTTTTTTAACTTTAAGTTCTATATAAAATTTTGTCAAAATTTTATTTCTATAAAAAATTTTGTCAAAATTTTATTCCTATAGAAAAGTTTTGTAAATTTTTTTTTCTAAAAAATTTATTTTTCTAAAATTTTGTTTCTATAGAAAAGTTTGTCAAAATTTTATTTCTGTAGAAAATTTTGTCAAAATTTTATTTGTCTAGAATTTTTTGTCAAAATGTTATATGTATAGAATTTTTGTCAAAATGTTAGTTCTTTGGAAATTTTTGTCAAAATTTTATTTCTCTAGAAAATTTTGTCAACATTTTATTTCTATAGAAACTTTTGTTAAAATTTTATTTCTATAGAAAATTTTGTCAATATTTTATTTCTATAGAAAATGTTGTAAACATATTATTTCTATAAAAAAGTTTGTCAAAATTGTATTTTTCTAAAATTTTGTTTCTATACGAAGTTTGTCAAAATTTTATTTCTGTAGAAAATTTTGTCAAAATTTTATTTTTCTAGAATTTTTTGTCAAAATGTTAGTTCTTTGGACATTTTTGTCAAAATTTTATTTAAGTAGAAAATTTTGTCAAAATGTTAATTGTCTAGAATTTATTTTTTTAAATTTTTATTTCTATAGAAATTTGTGTCAAAATTTTATTTGTATAGAAAATTTTTTTCTATTTCTCTATCACATACCCGTAGTAAACTCGGATTTATTAAATGCGTAGTTGGTTTTTTGCATGTCCACACGTAAATCCGATTTTTGCCACAACCATTTTCACGGTTTCAGCAATAGGAAAACACGTTGCATTCAGACGTTTTTCACATGCCTTCAAATTGCTTTTAAGGAAAAATTTCAAAATATTATTATTATGAAAAATTCTACAATATTTCAATATGAGGTTTTCATATCTTAGGATATTAAAAATAGTTTTTGAAATCAAATCTAAGGATCCTGTAAAAGTTGTTGACATTTACTACGTTTTATACATGTATATGACGTTTTCGACGTCAAAATTTTGTCAAAATTTTATTTGTCTAGAATTTTTTTTCGAAATTTTACTTCTATAGAAAATTTTGTTAAAATTTTATTTTTCTAGAATTTTTGTCAAAATTTTATTTCTATAGAAAATTTTGTCAAAATTTTATTTTTCCAGAATTTTTCTCAAAATTTTATTTCTATAGAAAATTTTGTCAAAATGTTATTTCTAAAGAATGTTTTGTAAAAATTTTAATTTAAAAAAATTTGTTAAAATTTAATTTCTAAAGAAAATTTATTTTAATTTAAAAAAAAAATTGTTAAAATTTGATTTCTAAAGAAAATTTTGTTAAAACTAAAAAAAAATAAAAACTTGACATATCTCTTAGTTGAAGAGGAATACTTTGCAGAATCTACCAAAACGTCCATAATTCTACCAATGTACCAAACAGTAAATTTTTTCGAGCCACCGTTTTACACAAAGTGGTACAAAGTAGTCACTTTTTAATTAAATCCTTTGTCAGTGCAAAAGTTTCTGTAAAATTCTCTATCAGACCTTCAGATATCAGATAAGCTTTTAGTTTTTCTTATGCAATTTTAAGCTTTTGTATCCCAGCATAAGAATGCGGGAATCTTTCAGTCCAACGCTAGCGGGCTTAGTCTTGATAGATGAGCTTTGGGGATTGAGTGTTTGTGGACAATATTTCTAGTAAATCGGAGTTAAGTTTTTTTCTGGCGTCATATCAGTGAAAATCGGGAGAGGTAACTTTTTATTTTGATCTGCTGAATTCAAAAATGAAGGTTAAACATTTTTTTATGGAACAGTTTTTGAGATATCCCTTTATTTTTTGTTTTTCACCCTTTTTCCACAAAACAAATCCTATCTCGAGCTATAAATGTCTGATATTCATAAATATGATACTCTAACGTAAGAACTAAGACCAACTAGAAGAAAATCAACGGAAAAACTCAGGGAATTGTCCTGAGCAATATTACCAAAGACACTATGTGTCTATCTCGTCTCCTTCTGGGTGTTACAAATATATGTACTAACTTCCCAGCAAAAAAAGCGTCTCCAAAAAAGTAAGAAAAATGTTCTTTTTCGATCCGGAAGTGGTGCAAAATTGATGCAGAAGCGATGAATTTAACATGGGCTTGTCATAGGACAGAAGTCCTCCATTTCAACAGCCGGTGCACTGAATTTGCATCACTGCTTTAGGTGTGATCCGAATTCAATGTTTTGGATGTAAATTAAAAAATTCTGTTATATTTTGTCAAAATAAATAATTTTTATATACTTTTTAATGATTTGTAAAGCTTGTCTGAAACGTTTGACCTCAAATATTTTCAAAAATGCACAATTTTTTCAGATTGGATTTAGCTTTTTTTTTTTGTCGACAAAATGTAAATAATTTGTACCATTTTATGAATTCTGTTTTTAACCAATTTGAAATAAAAAAAGTTAAAATTACCCATTAAAAATATGAAAAAAGCATGTTATAAAAAATTTAATGAAAAGAACTTCCTGTGTAGTTAAAATAAAGAACATCATTGGGAGTACATCTTCTCGAAGTACTTTTAAAGTTGTGCCTTTGGAAGAACTTCCAAATTTGTGTGCTTGGTTATAATACCATGTTCCACCGTGTGGTGCAGGGTATAAAAAATACTATAGGTATAAAATTCAATGATGTTACATGAGTAGACATTATTTGGGAAAAGAGGAGAGAAAAGAAGATGATCCGAAATTGACATCTGGGGATTTGTTTATATGGAAGCTATATCTAATAGTGGCCTACATTAATAACAATGAATTGTACAAAGTTTCAAGTCGATAGCTTGTTTCTTTCGGAAGTTAGCGTGATTTCAATAGACGAACGGACATTGATAGATCGACTCAGAATTTCACAAGGACCCAGAAATATATACTTTATGGGGTGTGAGACCAAATTGCGATGTGGTATAAACGGAAAGTTAGTATACCCACTATCCTACGATGAAGAACACAAATGTTACTAAACGAAACATTTCGATTTAATGTCATACTATTCGGTGGGCCCGATTCAAAAATAGCCAATGTAAATATAAAGGTATTTTCAGAATTATTTTGTTATTCTGCCAAAAAGTTACAATCTCCTCTGTTTGCATATCTCTTTTTTTCAAAACTTCATTAAAAAATCTCTTCGATATTGCTGAGACCAAAACAAAGACTACAGTGTTTCTCCAATACAGTGTCTAACAATAGTTGGGTTCTGTTGAGTTTAGAGTTTTTTGCAGTATTGTAATAAAATATTTTTTTAAAATTCGCTTTGATATCCATAGGCCATTATTTGTATGTATCAATGGAATTTTCCTAAAATGAAACCTATCGACTCAAAATAATTAAGGATTTTCACTTGGCTGCATATTTGATTAAGAAACGTTTGTCACTAAACGCGAATGTAATCAATAAAAGTTTTCTATTAATTAAACACAAATTAGCAGAATCATTAATTAAACAAACAGAAGTGGTATGAATACCACAGATGATTGATAATCACCTGGTCAAACCAATCAACCATAAAGCTATGGATTGTAGCGCCTCATTAATTTCTATGTAATATTACTCCATTCAGTGTGTGTGAGTGTGTGTGCGAGTATCTTTGACATGCAGTGAGTATGAGTAACATGCAAGTAATGACGTCATTAATTATTGAAATCACTTCTTTATGAGAGAATAAATGCGAGTAGTATGACTTCTACTCACTGTCGTTGTTCTTGTACGAGTAATAGTCGTGGGGTGTTTATGGCAGGAAATCAAATTCTTGTCTCTCGTTAACCATTCACACGCACACACGAACTACTGTTTGGATAAGGAAATTGAGTTACGACGTCATTGAATTGGGCCACGCATGGTGCAGTAGGTGAAAAACGCACAGCCATACCAATGACATACTGACTGAGAGAAAACCACTTTATTTTTTAGTAACGAGAGGACAACGAAAAGCTCTTCTGTGTGGCTGTGTATACATTTCATACCAAGAGGGAGTACGTAAAGCAGAATTGCCATTTTATATTTCAAATACGTTAAGGAATACATTGTAGACAACGAATACATAGGTGGAAAACGACTTTTGAACTAATCGTCTTTAACAAAATAGACAATTTTTAATAATACCCCAGCGAAAAAATTTGGAAGTTGTTCCAAAGGCAAAACATTAAAAGCACTTCCAAAAATGTTTACCCAAAAGATGTTCTTCACTTTAACTACGCAGGAAGTTATTTTAATTCAATTTTTCAAAACTCGCTTTTTCATATGTTTAATAGATAATTTTAACGTTTTGTGTTTCAAATGGGTTACAAACAGAGAATTAATAAAATGGTATAAATTATTAAAATTTTGTCGAAAAAAAAAATGTTAAATCCAATCTATAAACAAGTACATACGGCCGTAAGTTCGGCGAGGCCGAATCTTATGTACCCTCCACCATGGATTGCGTAGAAACTTCTACTAAAGAGGTCATCCACAATTAAATTACTTGGGCTGCGGCCGATGGCAAGGCATCTTACAACTTCTTAACATCATCGTTTAAATTGTAAGTTAGTCCATGCGGGATATATAGTAGACAAAAGAAAGGTCAATTAAATACGTATATATTCAGTTCTTGACCGACATATATAGGAAAGATATAATTACGAACCGATATGAACTTTTGTGCGGTAATTATAGAGCCAGAATTGAAATATGGGCGTCGCTTTATATGGGGGCTATATACAATTATGAACACGAGTCTACCACAAATGACAGTGTTTAAGTTCAAATTAATATTGGTTAAAACTTATTCGTTAGATGGGGACTTAAAATATTGTAAAGTGGCAATTTCCCCCTCGTTAGAAAATGTACATTAAGCTCTGAATGCAGCCCTGTGCTTTCAGCACAATTCGTTACATTTTTCTAACAAGTCGCGCCATTACGATCTTTCTGCGTCTAAGCTTTTGTTATTATTCGTTACGTCCTTGTTGAATTACGTCCTTATAACAACGATTTTGTGAAAAAAGGTAAATATTGTCTCCCAAGAAATTCAATAAAATTACGTTTTATTGAAAGAATATTGAAAAGAAAACTAAATCCTTTTGTTTTATTTATTTTATTTTTCGGTGCTACGCATTCAGGCAGATTTTTACTGTTTGGTAGATTGGTAGAATTCTTGATGTTTACGAAAATTTTGCAAAATATTTCTCTCCAACTATGAAATGCTTCATAAATTTTCTATAGAAATAACATTTTGACAAAATTTTCTATAGAAATAGAATTTTGACAAAATTTTCTATAGAAATAAAATTTTGACAAAATTTTCTATAGAAATAAAATTTTGACAAAATTTTCTATAGAAATAAAATTTTGACAAAATTTTCTATAGAAATAAAATTTTGACAACATTTTCTATAGAAATAAAATTTTGACAAAATGTTCTATAGAAATAAAATTTTGTGTAAAAACTATATTTTGACAAAATTTCCTAAAGACAAAATTTTCTATAGAAATAAAATTTTGACAAATTTTTCTATGGCAATAAAATTTTAGTGGATTATTTTTGGCTCGAATGGCAATCGTAATTTTTTTGTGATTGGGCATCGGTTTATTTGGGGGCTATATATGGTTGTTTGGCATGGTTGTTATCGGCCATACACTAGCGAAATGTACCAAATTTCAACCGGATCGGATGAATTTTGCTCCTTCAAGAGGCTCCGGAGATCAAATCTGGGGATCGGTTTATATGAGGGCTATATATAATTATGAACCGATATGGACAAATTTTTGCATGGTTGTTAGAAACCATATACTAACACCACGTACTAAGTTTCAACCGGATCAGATGAATTTTGCCCCTCCAAGAGGCTCCGGAGTTCAAATCTGGGGATCGGTTTATATAAGAGATATATATAATTATGGACCGATATGGACCAATTATGGCATGGTTGTTTGAGACCCTATACCAACACCATGTACCAAGTTTCAGCCGGATCGGATGAAATTTGCTTTTCGTTGAGGCTCCGCAAGCCAAATCTGGGGATCGGTTTATATGGGGGCTATATATAATTATGGACCGATGTGGACATGCTTGTTCGAGACCATATACCAACGCCATGTACCAAATGTCAGCCGGATCGGATGAAATTTGCTTCTCTTAGAGGCTCCGCAAGCCAAATCTGGAGGTCCGTTTATATGGGGGCTATACGTAAAAGTGAACCAATATGGCCCATTTGCAATACCATCCGACCTACATCAAAAACTACTACTTGTGCCCAGTTTCAGGTCGATAGCTTGTTTCGTTCGGAAGTTAGCGTGATTTCAACAGACGGACGGACATGCTTAGATGGACTCAGAATTTCACCACGACTCAGAATATATATACTTTATCGGGTCTTAGAGCACTATTTCGATGCGTTACAAACGGAATGACAAAGTTAATATAACCCCCATCCTATGGTGGAGGGTATAAATTTGCGAATTTTTGAAAATATTTGAGGTTAAATGAAGTTGGTTGTGATAAAATGTTATAATTTACCCAGCAAAAAAAGAGCTTCCAAAAAAGTAGTTTGGATCCCCAATCTGTGATCCGGAAGTAGTGCAAACTTGGATCATCTCCAATGAATTTTACATGGGCTTGTCATAGGACGGAAGTACTCCCTTTTTGGATCCTTTGCATTGCTTTAGAAGTTGTGCCCAGGAAGTTAATTTGAATGAAGAAATTTAAAAAGCGAAAAAAAAAACAATTTCTTATTCAACCAACTTCACTTTTTTTCCATCCATATGTTTTATTACACAATTATTTTCCTATTATCTAATTTTTACAATTTGAAAAACTTTTTCGCTACGACCAGGGATTGAAACTGGGTTTGCTGGCGCCATAACAGAACGCCTTAGCACACTCAGCCACAAACGTCATTGAACATAAAGCGTCGAAAGGTCAATTCAAATGTTTGTGATATGATCGTAATACGACACCAAGGAATAATATTCTAATTGCTTCTCGAGATGTTCTATTAGTATGAACGAAAAAATAAGAAACGCAGGTTCAAATCTCACCAGCGGCAATTTTTTTATCAAATATTTTTCTAAAAAATTATTTTTTTATGTCATGCATCGTTTTTATTTTTATTATATTATATTATATATATATATATATATATATATATATATATATATATATATATATATATATATATATATATATATATATATATATATATATATATATATATATATATATATATATATATATATATATATATATATATATATATATATATATATATATATATATATATATATATATATATATTCCATTAAAAATCAAAAAAAGAAATAAAAATTCTCGTAATTTCCAAAACCTTTTCAAAAGAACTTCCATGGAAACGAAAAAGTCAAACGGCACAGGTTCAAATCCCAGCGGGGATGAAATTAATTTTTTTTATATTATTTTTTTACTTTTTTTATTAATTTATATTTTTTTTAGTTTTTTATTAGTTTTCTATTTTTTGTAAAATTTAATTGTACAAAATTTGCACTTAAAATAGCCTGATTGCGTTCTCTCTAATACTTGTCCACAAGGACTGCACCGGAAGTGGAAAAAATTATTGGGGGATCCCACGATGCGCTTTAGAAGAAATGTTTGTGGACTTGTCCAAAAGGACTGAATCGGAAGTTGAAAAAACTCAATGGGGAATTCTGGGATGGGCTTTAAAAGAAATGTTTGTGGAACAACTTCCAATTTTTTTTGCTGGGTTAATACCAGTTTCCGAATTACTTTTGGAAAATTTTTCATTAAATGTATACCACCATAAATATCCTTTTTCCAAATATCTCATATGGCAACAATGTAAAACAAAGCCATGCGCACTGATTCTACAAATACACACTGAGCAGCAATAAAATATCATATTTCGTTTGCTTATCAAATTCCTTAAATGGTATTCGCAGAGCTTGCAATTCTATACCGGCCGGTGGTTTCCAAAAAGAGTTCCTCACTGTCTATTTTAAAGGAAGCTTAAAATAGCACGTGTATCGGTGACGTCAACACCCAAAGTGAGTAGAACAAAATTCTACTTTTACCTATGATTCAATGGGGGGACTTTATTTTCACCTGCTAATGACGTCATTGAGAAAGAGATGGCTTTAAAGAAGGATAGATATAAGGAAAGCCAAGGAGAAATGCAATACGACGACTTTGATTTTTGTTTTCCATTTGAAATTGCAAACCCAATTTTCGAGTGATGTCATTGTTGTGGAATTTGTAGAGCAATTGCAGCCCCATCAATTTGCACCTGTGTGTGGGAGAAGTGATACTGAATTCCAAAACAAATGATTTTACCTTAAATGGCCACAATAATTTCCTTTGCAGATTCTAGGTTAAAAACACTCCTACGCTACAACATGGATTCTCTTCAGGAACTTTTAATGACAAGAATAGGAATTTGATGTATCAAATTTGAAAGGAAAGCCGCTAAAAAAAACACGAAATGAAATTATGTAGGATGGGAAATCCTACACAGAAATAAAGTGGGACGTTACAAAATGGTGACTGATAAGTAATACAACAACATGGCAGTGCTATAATTCTTTTTAATTTTATTAAATTAAAATTTGTTTTTTTTAGAAAATTCCGTTTCTCTATGATATACTCACTTGCGATTGCTTGAAATGAAGTCATAACTATTGACAATTGACTGATGATTTATGATATGAAATAATTACGGTTTGATTTATAGTATCATTGGTTCAATGGTTCTATCGAAACCAAGAGTTGAAGGTAAAATATTCCGGGATTCAATATTTTTATAATATCGTATAAATAATTGAAAATGGCGTAATTTGTGTGGCATCGACATTCTAGTATTTTATGACTTTGTCTAATATTGGTACAGTGAGAATTAAATAAAATCAACAGTATATGGGACATTTGATTTTTTCAATTTTTCAAATCGAATGTGTCCACTTTATCCTTTCTACCAACCAACTCAGAATCCTGTTCTGAGACCTTCAAGCTTGTGTTTTTCATCTATACGACTGTCTGTCAATTGAAAGAAATATTGATCGTGGCGAAATTCTGAGCCGATCTAGCGATGTTCCGTCCGTCCCTCCATCCGTCTGTTGAAATCGCGGCAATTTCCGAACCAAACAAGCTAAGTGCTTGAATTTTGGTACAAGTAGTTGCTATTGATGTATGTCGGATAATATTGCAAATTTCAAACTTGGACACTCTGAAAACTGGACTCCTCCCACATGTGGACAATTGTCTTGATAGATTTGCTATTTGTCGTGAGACAACACATTAAAATCAAACTCTCATAACTGGGCATCTTCCAAACGTGGGCAAACTTTAGGCGACGGCGGGTGTCCACTCCTGAGGAATTTCACAATATTTTCCTTCATATAAACCGCAATGAAAAAACAAGTAAGTAAAGTAGAAAGTCGGGGCCGACTATATCATACCCTAAACCACCATTACAGAATTAGTAATCATAAGCATTTGTGGGGTAACATATAGGTCTGGGGGATAAACCGCTGTTGCGTATTTAAGAAAAGTAAGGGGTACATGTCTATGGGTGCTTTGTGTCAATCTGACTATAGCTCATAGTCAATGTTGCCACGGAAAATGTTCGGTTTACCCTACAAGGACAAAAAATGTTCCCTAAGTTCCCATACATTCCCAAACAATTTTCCCTACTATATTTTTCGTTAAATTTAAAAAATTTTACAAAACAAAAATGGTTCTAAGCACTTTATTATCTTAAAACATGAATATGCAACGTATATAACTTAGAATATACATTTGTATTACCACCACGGTTGCCACAGTTGGTAGAATTCTACCTAAATTAGTAATCTTTTTTGTTAAATCTCTATAAAAATAAAATTTTGAAAAAGTTTCTATAAACAAATTTTTGTGAGAAATTTTTCTATAGAAATAAAATTTTGACAATAAATTCTATATAAATACAATTTAGAGAAAAAATTCCACATAAATAAAATTTTGAGAAAATTTTTTATAGAAATAATATTTTGAAAAAAATTTCTATAGAAGTTCAATTTTGACAAAATGTTGTATAGAAATAAAATGTTGAAAAATTCTCTACAGGAATAAAGTTTACAACACATTGTCAAAGATCAAGCCTTTTCGGCTTCTAATTTCCTCCTCTAGAACCACCAAAATGTAAAAATTATTACAAATTGTGTTGAGTGAAAATGTCCTACATTGCGGCCCTACGTCCCTACAAGACGCTAAATATTAGAAAAACCCTACATATAGGGAATTTCCCCTACTTCTAGCAACACTGGCTGTGTTGATATTGCGCCTACGGAGTTAGTATGCCACTAATATTGAGCACATTATTAAAAAAGAGAAAATCTTTAGATTAGTGTGGGTAATAAATACAAATTTGTAAAAATCGAGCAATATTCTTATGTAAGAGCTACAAGTACGTAAGTACGTATAAGTTCTATCGGCTAGTACATCAAAATTTGAAATTTGAGTAACATTGGTTAGTAAATAAGAGTACTATGGCCAAATTTGGGAAAATCGAGCGATGCATATATATGGAAGCTATATCTAAATCTGAACCAATTTGCATAATATTTTGCGGGTTTGATTAATACCACAAAAGGTTACCTTGTGCAAGATTTGAGTAAGATCAGTTAAGAAAGTAAGATCGGTTAATAAATGAGGGTTCTATGGTCAATTTTGGGATAATCGGGCTATACATATATATGGGAGCTATATCTAAATCTGAACCGATTTCGATGATTTTTTGCACATATAGTTAGTGCTATAGAAGACTACATTTAGCTAAATTTGAGTAAGATCGGTTCATAAATAAGGGTATTAATGCCAAATTTACATACATATATATGGGAGCTATAGCTAAATCTGAACCGATTTCGATGATTTTTTGCACATATAGTTAGTGCTATAGAAGATTATATTTAGCCAACTTTGAGTAATATCGGTTGATAAATGAAGGTTTTGTGGCCAAATTTGGGAAAATCGGGCGATACATATATATGCACTGTTAGAAAAATATGTTTTTCATATGTTCCGATGTAAACAAAATGTGTTTCGGGCACGATTTTAAACCACAATATATTTAAGTGCGAACATGTAATGTTCCTAAACTAACACTAAATGTTTGGGACATCTATGTTAATATGTTAGAATATATTATGTTTGGGACATGAATGTTTCACAAAAATCATATGTGTGAATACAAACATATATAAATTTACAAATTTCGACTAAACATACATATGTTGTGATATTTTATTCAAAGCGACAGAGAGAGCATAGAGAGAAATAGAGATGGAAACCGGGAGAGTTGACGAAAGATATCAATATAACACAGCAAAAGAGTCAAAAGAGAACAATTTCTGTGAAACCGCTTGTATGTTGTTTCGGAAAACTGTTTTATGATAAGGCCAAAAATTTGATATGTTTAAGTCTAAATATTATTTAATTTGAATAAAGAGAATATACACTCTGAACCAAGAGAATAGACATTTGAAAAACAAACAGCTTATGTTTTCGCCTTGAGAGCAGCATTTTATGTATGTGTGGACATGTGTTTTGTTTATCATTTTGGCATTATGGGCACAATTTTTTTCTTGGTTCGTTAAGAGAAATCAGGGGTCTTCATAAAAATAACGAAAGGGCACTATACTCTTTTTAGAGTTGGGACAGTAAAATGAAATAAGGAGGAAATAGTGAAAAATTACACAGTAAAATGTAAAAAAACAAACTTTAGTTCCTCTTTATTTAAAAGTAGTCCACGAGGAGTTGACGGACACCATCAAATATAAAAGCGGGCATTAAGTTCGAGTTTTACAGCTAAAACAATTTAAAAAGTTTATTTTCTTTAAAATGAATTATTAAAGAAAAATAAAAGGAATTTTAGAGTGATGGTGTTAAATGCTAGTAAAAAACTGTTCACTCCTAAATAAATTTATGTTTATATTATAAAATTATGTATGTATGTTTATACTCGACACCACGTTCTTCTTTTGTTAGTTTTTGAATTCCTTCCAAATTTTAAAGTTTTGTACAAAAACAGTTTTTTATTACAAGATTGTTATTTTGCAATAAAAAATAATATTTTATCCAAAAATCAGTCAATTTCGTTTATATCAAGCACTGTTACTGACTATAAATCTTTAATAACACACATTTCGAAGTTTCATTAAAAAAAAATTAATATAGTATAAATATAAATGTGTAAATTAACAAAAAAAAAAAAAAAAACAAACAAAAATAATGTTCGGTCGGAGCAGGGATTGAACCCACGACCCTTTGCATGCAAGGCAGACATGCTAACCACTGCTCCACGTGGCAAACAAATGTATGTTTCTGTTAAATAATGTTATGTTTGCATGGGCTCGTGGGCGCTGCAAACTATGCTATATAAATGTAACTTAAAACGATAATTATCTACTGGTGACTATAACAGCTACGTAGCCCAGTGGATAGTGTGTTGGCTTACAAACTGTATGGTCCTCGGTTCGATTCTCCGTGCAGGCGAAAGGTAAAATTTAAAAAATTTATAAAAGTGAATAATTTCTTCAACATTATTTGTATTACAGAGAAAGGTTCCAATAACTAAAAAATTTCGTGGAAGTGAAAATTACGAGTATGTTAGGGAATGAGCACAATCGTGTTTGGGAAAAATTCTTCCAAGCATATAATATTTTTGGCTCAAAATGCTTCCAAACATATAATATGTTCACATAAAACAAACATATTAATGTTTCGGCAGTATGCAATAATATATGTGCTTCCTGCAAAATATGTTTGGAACATATGTTAAAGAAGCGATTTTTTTTGAGGGTGTGAGAGCTATATCTAAATCTGAACCGATTTGGATGAAATTTTGCAGACTTCAAGGGTGATGGAAAAGATTTCCTTTTGCCAAATTTGGTGACGATCCGATTGAAAAAGCGCGCAACGTGACCCCATTTGTCGAAATCGGGCGATACATATATATGTGGGAGCTATATCTAAATTTGATCCGATTTCTTCCAAATTCAATAGCGTTCGTCCTTGTGCCCAAAAAACTCCCTGTACCAAATTTCATCAAAATCGGTTAATAATTGCGACCGGAATCCTGTGAACAACAAATACATGGACAGACGGACGGACGGACGGACACCAAGCGCTAGATCGACTCAGGAGGTGATTCTGAGTCGATCGGTATATATTTTATGGGGTCTAAAATCAATATTTCTGGTAGGCACATTTTTTGGCCGATCAAACTTATTATACCCTGACCACTATGTGGTTTAGGGTATAAATATTGTCGTGAGAAAGATTTCATGTCCTGAGTTGACTAGTTCTGAAAAAATCATCAAAATTAATGATATGGTTTTTAAATTTGTTGACTTTTTGTATCTTGAAAAGCGTTCAAAAATAGAACCTGTTTTTTTTCAATACTTTATTTCAAAGACGATTTTTACTTGAATAGGATTATATTTAGGATTATATCTACTTAAAGTCGAGTTTGAATTTTGAGATTTAAGTTATCGTTATGTTGTAACGTAACGTTAAGTTGTAATTGCAATTGTAACGACACCAAGAAAATTTGCCATTAAAGAAACAAAAATAGTAATTGTCATTTTTATACCCTTCACCACTACTGTGGTACAGTGTATAATAAGTTTGTGCATTTGTATGTAACGCCAAGAAATAGTGGTCATGACCCATCTTAGAATTAAATTCCGATCGGCTTAGAATTAAATTCTGAGTCGATTTAGCGATGTCCGTCTGTCTGTCTGTCTGTCTGCCTGTCCGTCTGTCTGTATATGTAATTTTGTGCACAAAGTACAGCTCGCAATTGAAGTCCGATCGTCCTCAAATTTGGCATAGGGCCGTTTCTTGGGGCAGAGACAATCGCTATTGGTTTTGGAAAAAATCGGTTCAGATTTAGATATAGCTGCCATATATATTTATCCCCGATTTGGTCATAGTTAGCGTGTTTATCAACCGATTTTCTTGAAATACCGTACATCCAAATATTTTATCAATATCGAAAATCTTGCAAAATATCAGCCACATCGGTTCAGATTTAGATATAGCTCCCATATATATCTTTCGTCCGATTTAGACTCATATGACCACAGAGGCCAAAATTTACTACCGATCTTCGTGAAATTTTGCACAGAGGGTAGAATTGACATTCTACCTATATTTGATTGAAATCGGTTCAAATTTAGATATAGCTCCCATATATATCTTTCGTCCGATTTGAACTTATATGGCCACAAAAGCCAGAGTTTTGCCGTGATTTGCTTCAAATTTTGCACAAGGGGTACGTTTAGTAGTATTGTTAAGTGTGTCAAATTTTGTTAAAATCGGTTCAGATTTAGATATAGCTCACATATATATCTTTCGCCCGATTTGGACTTATATGGTCTCAAAAGCCAGAGTTTTGTCCTGACTTACTTCAAATTTTGCACAAGCGGTAAATTTAACGATACTATTGTATGTGCCAAATATGGTCAAAATCGATTCAGATTTAGATATAGCTCTCATATATATCTTTCGACCGATTTGAACTTATATGGCCTCAAAATCCAGGGTTTTGCCGTGATTTGCTTCAAATTTCGCGCAAGGAGTACGTTTAGTAGTATCGGTAATTGTGCCAAATTTGGTTGAAATCGGTTCAGAATTAGATATGGCTCCCATATATATCTTCCGTCCGATTTGCACTCATACGACCAGGGGACCAAAGTTATACTCCCATTTACGTGAAATTTCGCATAGAAAGCTGAATTATTATTCTAACTATAAATGTCAAATTTAGTCAAAATCGGTTCAGATTATATATAGCTCCCATATATAGGTACACCAGAGTTGGGGAAATATGTTATGGTAGACTGTTACACATTTTAGACCCATTTTCAATGGAAGTTTCCTCCAATTAACTGGATAGCGTTAGCCGATTTAAATTTTAATTCTAGAGATTTTGTAGAAGTAAAAAAATTGTCTCCTTTATATAGCTTCTAGCAAATGTGAAGTAGTTGAGATGGTAACACAAATTTTGGCCTACATAGGGGTGAAAAGTATAATATAGTCGGCCCCGCCCGACTTTAGACTTTACTTACTTGTTCCTTAATAATTTAGTTTAAAGAAACTAAAACTTTTTGAAATTGTACCTCGCATCATTCCCTTTTCAAGATATAATAAAATGTACCAAAAATAAATCATTTTATTCTAAGGAACTCTACTACAGCGAAAAGAGAGTTTTCTTTTCTGAAGAACGAAATTAATTTTGACAAAATTGTCTAAAAAATTAAAATTTTCACAAAAATTTTTATAGAAATCAAATTTTGACAAAATTTTCTAAGAAATAAAATTTTGAGAAAATTTTCTATAGAAATAAAATTTTGACAAAATTTTCTATACAAAAAAAAATGTTGACAAAATTTTCTATAGAAATAAAATTTTGACGAAATTTCTTATAGAAATAAAATTTTGACAAAATTTTCTATAGAAATAAAATTTTGAGAAAAATTTCTATAGAAATAAAATGTTGATAAAATTTTCTATCGAAATCAAATGTTGATAACATTTTCAATAGAAATAAAATTTTTACAAACTTGACTATAGAAATAAAATTTTGACAAAATTTTCTATAGAAATAAAATTTTGACGAAAATTTCTATACAAATAAAATTTTCACAAAATTGTCTATAGAAATAAAATTTTCACAAAATTGTCTATAGAAATAAAATTTTGACAAAATTTCCTATAGAAATAAAATTTTGACAAAATTTTCTATAGAAATAAAATTTTGACAAAATTTTCTATTGAAATAAAATTTTGAGGAAATTTTCGTTAGAAATAAAATTTTGGCAAAATTTTCCCCTTCCAATAATATAAATGTCAAAACCTCACCCATTTCAGTAAGTTGGAGAATGTTAGTTTTTTCGCTGTACTTAAAAAAAAAATGGCGCAAAGGGGAAGCCCCCTCCTCCGACCAAATATCGAAAAATAAAGTAGCCGTTCTGTGTCTAGACGCCTCATTCAAACTTCCCCCAAATTTTCAAGCAAATCGGATAATTTTGTTCGAATTTTAAAAAAGTCGGGCATGGGGGAAGTCGAAATATTAACAAATTACCCAATATTAATTTCATAACCTGACGGCATGTTCTCTGTAGATCTCAAGTAAATCAGAGAATTTTATTTTTTTTTTTCACTGTACTTTAAAAAAAAGTCGGACAAAGGGGAGGTACCACACCGCGACCAAATATCGAAAAATAAAGCAGCGGATATTTGTCTACACATCACCCCTAACCTTCCTTGAAAATTTCATCCAAATCGGAGAACTTTGGTCCAACTTTGGAAAAGTCGGGCAAGGAGGTGGTCCCTCTCCGCCAAGAGAACTCAAGTAATTCGATCGTGAACGATAGTCTTTAGTAAAATTTTGTATGCAATCCATGATGAAGGATACATAAGATTCGCATTTACCGACTTGTGGCCGTTTATACTTGTAGGCATCTATAAAACATATTTTTACCAACAAGCATATTCTCATTTGGGTTCATTGGTAACATTTCGAGTCCTTCGTCCTGCAGAGAATCGATATAAGAGAAGTCGATTCAAATTTGGCTGAATGAGAAATTTCCGCAATTTAATACAAACTCTTGAATATTTAATTAATATTAAAGGCAATTTAATTTAACAAAATCTGCCTGCAACGTTTCCCCCTCTGCTCTCCCCTACAAGATACAATTGCATGGCCTCTAAGAATTTCCGTTGCAATCTTCGATGTCACACGACATTGTCTGTGAGAATAACAAAAGCAAAAGGGAGGGGGGTGCTTGAAGAGGGCATTGGTATGGAGGCATGTTTTACCTTACCCTAGTGTAGACATGACATGCAATAATATAATTTTACAATTAATATAATTAATGTTGTTGTATAGCAACAATAATAATAACAACAACAACAACGAGCATCTAGCAGCCTCACTATATGGCATAAACACGGCAAGGGGTTAACACCAACCACATCACATAATACAAGAAAATCTCCAATGGAATTGACCTCAAAGCAAATGTACTAAACGTGACATACAAGAAGAGAATGGAATCTCTACATAGAACATGGAGTCAGGCAATCGGAAAACAGGCCGTACACACCTCAGTTTTGTTCTTCTCCAATCATTTGAAGTCATTTGTATTGGTGGCAGGCATTGTTGTTGTTGTTGTTGCTGCTGTTGCCTAGTACCTTAGCCAATGGATGTCCCACAATATCAACCGCTATTACCACTCCAAGAAATCCAAATGAATACACGATCGACATTACAATGTATTTAGTGGTTTTGAATTTTTAATAATTGTTAAATTGCAACAATAACAACAGCAACACAACTCATTTGAATATGCGCGAATATTTATTTTGTACCCCAATCACCCCCTTAGGTGATGATCTTCGTGCATGAGATGTTCGACATGAATTAGAATCGAACAAGAGGCATAATTTTTAATTAGATTTAATTTGAGACGCAAGCGTGTATATCTACAATTGTCAATCATTGTTCGAGATTCTTCTATCATCTTGTCTTGGAAAACAAATAGAATTCTAAGAACTCTATTGAAAAGATTGTTAATGTCAAGCTATAATTTAGAAGCAAAAGTGAAAGGATTCGTATGCGTTGCGTTTCTTATTAAACTCTCATTTGCTAGTTTAGTTTAATGGAATTAGATAAGATGGGGTAGTTATGTATCACCAAAGGCTTTATTACTCATTAGACTTACATCATTCTAATGCACGCAAAAAGATAATTCTTTCCTTCCAAACAAAATTTCAGGCAAACAAATATCGTTTACCAATTTTTTTTTTTTGTTTCTATAGAAAATGTTATCAAAATTTTATTTGTAAATTTTGTCAAAAATTTATTTGTAAGAAAGTTGTGTCAAAATTTTATTTCTATAGAAAATTTTGTAAAATTTTATTTCTATAGAAAATTAAGTTAAAATTTATTTGTAAGAAAATTGTGTCAAAATTTTATTTCTATAGAAAGTTTTGTCAAAATTTTATTTTTATTTCAAATTTTGTCAAAATGTTATTTTTATAGAAAAATTTTGTCAAATTTTTTTCCATAGAATATTTTGTCAAAATTTTATTTCTATAGAAAATTTGGTGAAAATTTTATTTCTATAGAAAAATTTTGTAAATTTTTTTTCCATAGAATATTTTGCCAAAATTTTATTTCTATAGAAAATTTGGTCAAAATTTTATTTCTATAGAAATTTGTGTCACAAATTAATTTCTATCGAAAATTTTGCCAACATTTTATTTCTATCGAAAATTTTGCCAAAATTTTATTTCTATCGAAAGATTTGTTAAAATTTGTGAAGAAGAAAAAAGTGCCACAAGTCATTGAGAACGATGGCAACAATTCATTAATTGGGCTTCGAATTGCTTCCCCACCCACCGTATTCTCCAGATCTGGCCCCCAGCGACTTTTTCTTGTTCTCAGACCCCAAAAGAATGCATTTGGCTGCAATGAAGAGGTGATCGCCGAAACTAAGGCCTATTTTGAGGCAAAACCGAAGGAGTATTACCAAAATGGTATCAAAAAATTGGAAGGTCGTTATAATCGTTGTATCGCTCTTGAAGGGAACTATGTTGAATAATAAAAACGCATTTTGACAATAAAATGTGTTTTTCTTTGTTAGACCGGGGACTTATCAGCCAACCTGTTATGCTGCTTGAAGCATATATATTCTCATTTTATACATATTCTCTTTTATACATTTTTATGTTATAGAAATAAAATTTTGAAAAAAAAAATTGTCTATAAAAAATTCTATAGATAAACAATTTTAACATAACTTTATAGAAAACAAATTTAGAAAATTTTCCATAGAAATAAAATTTTGATAACAAATAAGAAAAAAACTGCTGAAAAAATAAAATTTTGACAAAATTTTCTATAAAAATAAAATTTTGACAAAATTTTCTATAGAAATAACATTTGGATTTTTTTTTTATAGAAATAAAATGTTGACACAATTTTCTTACAAACAAATTTTTGACAAAATTTTCTATAGAAATAAACTTTTGACAAAATTTTATATAGAAATAAAATGTTGACAAAATTTCCTATAGAAATAAAATGTTGACAAAATTTTCTATAGAAATAAAACAGAAAATAGTATAGGATGTTGATGAGGAATGTGGTAATTCCTAAACGGCTGTCCATCCAACCATCTTGAACTCTATAGGTCTTTACCCAAATAAATTTGACTAATATACTTTTCCTCTATTGGTGAAACTACTCTTGTGGTTTAGTCAACGCAATAGTTTTAAGTTGAGATCAAAACAACAAATATAAGACAAAATGTTGACACAATAAAATTTTGACCAAATTTTAATAGAAATAAAACTTTGACACAATTTTCTGTAGAAATAAATTTTTACAAAATTTTCTATAGAAATAAAATTTTGACAAAATTTTCTACAGAAATAAAATTTTGATAAAATTTTCTATGGAAATAAAATTTTTAAAAAATTTTCTATAGAAATAAAATTTTGACCACATTATCTATAAAAATAAAATATTGACAAAATTGCTATAGAAATAAAATGTTGACAAAATTTTCTATAGAAATAATATTTTCTTACAAATAAATTTTTGACAATATCATGGTAGACATTTTTCTAATAATGATCCTTTCCGACGTCTTTGTCTTGATTTTAACAAATTCTATCACCTTATTGATTTTTGCGAGAGTAGAGAAAATGTACAGAGTAAAATTATTATTCATTTAAACTCATCCTAATTATTTGTTATAATTATATGTATATATGTATTTATATGTTCTGTAAGGATACTATGTATGTATAGACATAATAATAATAATAAAAAATTTTTTTTTCTATAGAAATAAAATTTTGACAAAATTTTCTACATATATAAAATTTCGAAAAATTTTTTATAAAAATAACATTTTGACAAAATTTTCTATAGAAATAAAATTTTAACAAAATTTTTTCTAGAAATTCAATTTTAACAAATTTTTCTATAGAAATAAAACTTTAACAAAATTTTCTACAGAAATAAAATTTTGACAAAATTTTCCATAGAAATAAAATATTGAAAAAATTTTCTATAGAAATAAAATTTTGACAAAATTTTCTACAGAATTCTATATTTTCTTAAAAAATTTTTTTTGAGAAAATTTTCTATAGAAGTAAAATTTTGAAACAATTTTCAATACAAATACAAATAAAATTTTCCATAAAAATAAAATATTGAAAAAATTTTCTATAGAAAAAAAAAAATTTGACAAAATTTTCTACAGAATTCTATATTTTCTATAAAATTTTTTTTTGAGAAAATTTTCTATAGAAGTAAAATTTTGAAACAATTTTCTATACAAATAAAATTTTGACAAAATTTTCTATAAAAATAAAATTTTGACAAAATTTTCTATACAAATAAAATTTTGACAAAATTTTCTATAAAAATAAAATTTCGTCCTGTTGTGGCCCGAATGACAACTTGCTATTTCCGTTCGTACAAAATAAAATGACAAAATTTTCTATAGAAATAAAATATTGACAAAATTTTCTTTAAAATAAAATGTTGACTAAATTTTCTATAAAAGAATGTATTTTTGAAAAAAATTTCTATAATAATAAAATTTTGGAAAAATTTTCTACAGAAATAAAATTTTGACTACATTTGCTATAGAAATCAAATGTTGACAACATTTTCTATAGAAATAAAATTTGGACAAAATTTTCTAAAGAAATAAAATGTTGATTAAATTTTCTGTAAAAAATAAAATTTTGACAAAAATTTCTATAAAAATAAAATTTTGACAAAATTTTCTTACAAATAGATTTTTGAAAGAAAAGAATTTCTATAAAAGTAAAATGTTGACAAAATTTTCTATAGAAATAAAAATGTCCTATAAACATAACATTTTAACAAAATTTCCTATAGAAATAAAATTTTGACAAAATTTTCTACAGAAGTAAAATTTTGACCAAATTTTCTATAAAAATACAATTTTGAAAAAATTTTCTATAAAAATACAATTTTGACAAAATTTTCTACAGAAATAACATTTTGACTATATGGGTTTTTCATGATAAGCCGAAGTCAAAAGTTGTTCTCAAAGGACTTACAAGCAAATTATCGCCTGTTTTTTTTTTCGGAAAAACTGGACAATCGTGTCACTAGAACAACGCAGTTCCGCCAATTTTTCCTGTTGTGATACCGAGTGACAACATGCTATTCCCGTTCGTAAAAAATACAATTAGAGGTCAACGTTTTTCGTCATATGAAGCGTTGATGCGTTCAGAATGCATATTTTGGAGATACCTTAATCAGAGTAGTAAAATTGCTTCGACAAGTGGTTCAAACGCATACAGATATATACACTTAATGGGGAATATTTTTAAAAATAATGAAGCGATTTACGATGATTAAAATTTGTTTGTGTTCTCTAATTCCGAAATATAAGAGACAATCCTTGTATATACAAATATGCCAATAATTGTAGTTCTTATGGGATCTAGTAATAATCAAACAGAATCTTTAGTAACTTGTGGTCACCTTACCATAAAAGATGGTATTTAATTTTTTCCATTCTTATATTTGAATTTCATCATTGTAGCAAATGAATGATGAAAACAAATCAACTTAACACAAGATTTCTCGTTAATATGATAGGATATCAAGTCATTTATTCGTTGAATAAATGTAAGATTATATCCTAATCAAGTGTGGAGTTGCCATGACTGCATTAACCTCGCGTACAATTTGCATGATCATGACTGTTGCCAGCTACAAAAGCATGTAGGTCTTCGATGATCATCATGACGATGAAGATGATGATGATGGTTATATATTATAAGGCATAATTTCAATAAGCAGTCAATTATTTTTCTGTTACTTCAAATTAGGCCTTAAATCACACCTTGTATTCATACTAAGTATTAGTAGTACCTTCAATAAGTAAACGATCGTCTATTGTCTGTCCGTCCATCAAAGTTTTGAGAGCCTGGGTCTTTAGTTTTTTTTGGTTGTTTGGCTGTAAGACATATTCTTCTTAACTTCTTTGGAACGAAGCCGCAAATAGCAAAGTCAATATGATTGGCAGTGGTAAAAAAAATTACTCCATTACCAGCCGGCATTTGCACGATTGTCATAAAAAGACATATGAATCCATGTAAACTAGTGAGAGTTATGCCTGTATTATGTCTATAGAACAAGGTACTACTACTGTAGTCAAGGTCGAAAGGTTTTGTACTCTATTCAAAGTTTTGGAGAATGCTTTTTGGAATAAATGGGAAGGTAAGTTTGTGAAGAACTATTTTAGATGGTTAGTTCTCCTCAAACTTCTTACATAAAGTTTATGTTAGAATTCATGATGAAAACGACATTCATTACAGAAATATACACCTGGTAATCTTTACCTCTACATTTTTCCTTATACCTTTAATGCTCTTTCGTCATTTCTATATATTATTTAAATTATATATTATTTATATAGGATATGTTGTCAAAATTTTATTGCTATATAAAATTTTGTCAAAATGTTATTTCTATAGAAAATTTAGTAAAAATATTATTTCTACAGAAAATTTTGTTAAAAATTTATTTCTATAGAAAATTTAGTCAAAATTTTATTTCTATAGAAAATGTTGTCAAAATTTTATTTCTATAGAAAATTTTATTTCTATAGAAGATTTCGTCCAAATTTTATTTCTATAGAAAATTTTGTCAAAATTTTATTTCTACAGCAAAATTTTGCCAAAATTTTATTCCTATAGAAAATTTTGTTAAAATTTTATTTCTATAGAAAATTTAGTCAAAGTCTTATTTCTATAGAAAATTTTGTCAAAATTTTATTTCTATAGAAAATTTAGCCAAATTTTATTTCTGCAGAAAATTTAGTCAAAATTTTAATTCTATACAAAATTTTATTTCTTTAGCAAAGTGTGTCAAAATGTTATTTCTATAGAAAATTTAGTACAATTTTTATTTCTATAGAAAATTTTGTCAACATTTTATTTCTATAGAAAACTTAGTAAAAAATTTATTTCTATGCAGGGAACCACCGTGGTGCAATGGTTAGCATGCCCGCCTTGCATAAACAAGGTCGTGGGTTCGATTCCTGCTTCGACCGAACACCAACAAGTTTTTCAGCGGTGGATTATCCCACCTCAGTAATGCTGGTGACATTTCTGAGGGTTTCAAAGCTTCTCTAAGTGATTTCAGTGCAATTTGGAACGCCGTTCGGACTCGGCTATAAAAAGGAGGTCCTTGTTATTGAGCTTAATATGGAATCGGGCAGCACTCAGTGATAAGAGAGAAGTTCACCAATGTGGTATCCCAATGGACTGAATAGTCTAAGTGAGCCTGATACATCGGGCTGCCACCTAACCTAACCTAGTCAAAATTTTATTTCTATAGCACATTGTGTCGAAATTTTATTTCTATACCACATTTTGTCAACAATTTATGCCTACAGAAAATTGTGTCAAAATTTTATTTCTATAGAAAATTTTGTCAAAATTTTATTTCTATAGACAATTTAGTCAAAGTCTTATTTCTATAGAAAATTTTGTCAAAATTTTATTTCTATAGAAAATTTAGCCAAATTTTATTTCTGCAGAAAATTTAGTCAAAATTTTAATTCTATACAAAATTTTATTTCTTTAGCAAAGTGTGTCAAAATGTTATTTCTATAGAAAATTTAGTACAATTTTTATTTCTATAGAAAATTTTGTCAACATTTTATTTCTATAGAAAACTTAGTAAAAAATTTATTTCTATGCAGGGAACCACCGTGGTGCAATGGTTAGCATGCCCGCCTTGCATAAATAAGGTCGTGGGTTCGATTCCTGCTTCGACCGAACACCAACAAGTTTTTCAGCGGTGGATTATCCCACCTCAGTAATGCTGGTGACATTTCTGAGGGTTTCAAAGCTTCTCTAAGTGATTTCAGTGCAATTTGGAACGCCGTTCGGACTCGGCTATAAAAAGGAGGTCCTTGTTATTGAGCTTAATATGGAATCGGGCAGCACTCAGTGATAAGAGAGAAGTTCACCAATGTGGTATCCCAATGGACTGAATAGTCTAAGTGAGCCTGATACATCGGGCTGCCACCTAACCTAACCTAGTCAAAATTTTATTTCTATAGCACATTGTGTCGAAATTTTATTTCTATACCACATTTTGTCAACAATTTATGCCTACAGAAAATTGTGTCAAAATTTTATTTCTATAGAAAATTTTGTCAAAATTTTATTTCTATAGACAATTTTGTCAAAATTTTATTTCTATAGAAAATTTTGTCAAAATTTTATTTCTATAGAAAATTTTGTCAAAATTTTATTTCTATAGAAAATTTTGTCAAAATTTTATTTCTATAGAAAATTTTGTCAAAATTTTATTTCTATAGAAAATTTTGACAAAATTTTCTTTCTATAGAAAATTTTGTCACAATTTTATTTCTATAGAAAATTTTGTCAAACCTTTATTTCTATAGAAAATTTGTCAAAATGTTATTTCTATCGAAAATTTAGTAAAAATTTTATTTCTACAGAAAATTTTGTTAAAATTTTATTTCTATAGAAAATTTAGTCAAAATTTTATTTCTATAGAAAATTTAGTCAAAATTTTATTTCTATAGAAAATTTAGTCAAAATTTTATTTCTATAGAAAATTTTATCAAAATTTTACTTCTATAGCACATTGTGTCGAAATTTATTTCTATACCACATTTTGTCAACAATTTATGCCTACAGAAAATTGTGTCAAAATTTTATTTCTATAGAAAATTTTGTCAAAATTTTATTTCTATAGAAAATTTTGTCAAAATTTTATTTCTATAGAAAATTTTGTCAAACCTTTATTTCTATAGAAAATTTGTCAAAATGTTATTTCTATCGAAAATTTAGTAAAAATTTTATTTCTACAGAAAATTTTGTTAAAATTTTATTTCTATAGAAAATTTAGTCAAAATTTTATTTCTATAGAAAATTTAGTCAAAATTTTATTTCTATAGAAAATTTAGTCAAAATTTTATTTCTGTAGAAAATTTAGTCAAAATTTTATTTCTATAGAAAATTTTCTCAAAATTTTATTTCTATAAAAAATTTTCTCAACATTTTATTTCTATAGAAAATTTAGCAACAACATTTTATTTCTGTAGAAAATTGTGTCAAAATTTTATTTCTATAGGACATTTTATCAAAATTTTATTTCTATAGAAAACTTTGTCAAAATTTTATTTCTATAGAAAACTTTTTCAAAATTTTATTTCTATAAAAAATTTTGTCAAAATCTTATTTCTATAAAAACAATTATCAAAATTTTATTCTATAGAAAATTTTGTCAAAATCTTATTTCTATAAAAAAATTATCAAAATTTTATTTCTATAGAAAATTTTGTCAAAATTTTATTTCTATAGAAAATTTTGTCAAAATTTTATTTCTATAGAAAATTTAATCAAAATTTTATTTCTATAGAAAATTTTGTCAAAATTTTATTCTACTCTTCACCATAGGATGGGGGTATATTAACTTTGTCATTCCGTTTGTAACACATCGAATTTTCTGGGTCATGGTGAAATTCTGAGTCGATCTAAGCATGTCCGTCCGTCTGTTGAAATCGCGCTAACTTCCGAACGAAACAAGCTATCAACTTGAAACTTGGCACAAGTAATTGCTATTGATGTAGGTCGGATGGTATTGCAAATGGGCCATATCGGTCCACTTTTACGTATAGCCCCCATATAAACGGACCCCCCCAGATTTGGTTTGCGGAGCCTCAAAGAGAAGCAAATTTCAATCCATCCGGCTGAAATTTTTGAAGCGTGGTGTTGGTATATAGTCTCTAACAACCATGCCAGAATTGCTCCATATCGGTCCATAATTATATATATTTAGCCCTTATATAAACCGATCCCCAGATTTGACCTCTGGAGCCTCTTGGAGGAGCAAAATTCATCCGATCCGGTTGAAATTTGGTATATTTCGCTAGTGTATGACCGATAACAACCATGCCAAAATTGGTCCGTATCGATCTATATTATATATAGCCTCCAAATAAATCGATCCCCAATCACAGAAAAATCACGATTGCCACTCGAGCCAAAAATAATCTACCAAAATTTTATTGCAATAAAAAATTTTGTCAAAATTTTATATTTCTATAGAAAAATTTGTCAACATTTTATGTCTTTAGGAAATTTTGTCAAAATATAATTTCTATACACAAAATTTTGTCAAAATGTTTTTTCTATACAAAATTTTTGAAGCATTTCATAGTTGGAGAGGAATATTCTGCAAAATCTTCCAACAAATTACGATTGCCACTCGAGCCAAAAATAATCTACCAAAATTTTATTGCCATAAAAATTGTTGTCAAAATTTTTTATTTCTATAGAAAATTTTGTCAACATGTTATGTCTTTAGGAAATTTTGTCAAAATATAATTTCTATACACAAAATTTTGTCAAAATGTTTTTTCTATAGAAAATTTTTGAAGCATTTCATAGTTGGTGAGGAATATTTTGCAAAATCTTCCAAAACAACAAGAATTCTACCAATCTAACAAACAGTAAAAAATTTGCCACTTTTGGTAGACTCGTGTTCATAATTGTATATAGCCCCCATATAAAGCGACCCCCCATATTTCAATTCTGACTCTATAATTACAGCATATCGGTTCGTAATTATTTCTTCCCTATATATACCGGTCAAGAACTGAATATATACGTATTTAATCGATCTTTCTTTTTCTACTATATATCCCGCATGGATGTTAAGAAGTTTTAAGATGCCTTGTCATCGGCCGCAACCCAAGTAATTGAATTGTGAATGACCGTCTTTAGTAGAATTTTCTACGCAATCCATTGTGGAGGGTACATAAGATTCGGCCTGGCCGAACTTACGGCAGTATATACTTGTTTCTATAGAAAATGTTGTCAAAATATTATTTCTATAAAGGGTTAGGTTAGGTTAAAGTGGCAGCCCGATTTGATTCAGGCTCACGTAGACTATTTAGTCCAGTGCAATACCACATTAACTAAAAGAACCTATTACAGATGGGCACTTTTAGTTTTATACCGTTGAAACCACCCGATTATTTTCTTTTGTTAAACCAACCTGATTGTTCCAAAAACATTAGCAGACTTCTTTAGTTAATGTTTTCCAGGCCCGCCAGTAATCTAAAGCTTTATGCCCCTGAAATTCGCCTACGCCTTACGCAAAATGCAGGACACTCACACTAGAGGTGTTTAATTGATTCCTTTTCCTTCGCATCATGACAGCTCGTACAGTAGTCATTATACTTCAGTCAATTATTTTTAAAAGTTCGTCTATCAACGACCCGATCTGACGTCTTCAGAACACTAACATATCTGGTGTGCGGTTTAAGTTTAATGGAGCCATATTTTATTGATGTCGCAAATATGGCCCTTGCTATTCTCTCATCGGACATTTGCAGATAGCCAGAGCCAACAGATTCTAGTTCCCCTGAACCATGTAAGCTAGTTCCTAGCCTTGCTAACTCATCCGCTTCGCAGATCCTATGGCCAGGCACCCATATTAAGTGAATATTGTACTGCTCAGCCATCTCGTTGAGAGATTTGCGGATGTCGATGGCCGTTTTAAGGAGTTAAGGAACACAGAGTTCAAGAATTTTATTGCAGGTTGACTGTCTGAGTATAACATATATTAATGACAACATTTGTTGCTAATATTTTAGCTTAAACAAGTATACACGGCCGTAAGTTCGGCCAGGCCGAAGCTTATGTACCCTCCACCATGGATTGCGTAGAAACTTCTACTGAACACCGTCATCCACAATCGAATTACTTGGGTTGTGGTAACGCTTGCCGATGGCAAAGCTTCCTAACACCGTCCTCTAAATTACAAGGTAGCCCATACGTAGTATATATTAAACTAAAAAGGCCGATTAAATACGTATATAATTACGTTTAAAGTTTCTATAGAAATAAAATTTTGGCAAAATAAAATTTTGACAACATTTTCTATAGAAGTAAAATTTGGAAAAAATTTTCTATAGAAATAAAATTTGGAAAAAATTGTCTATAGAAATAAAATTTTGACAAAGTTTTCTATGGAAATAAAATGTTGACAAAATTTTCTATAGAAATAAAATTTTGACAAAATTTTCTATAGAAATAACATTTTGACAATGTTTTCCATAAAAATAAAATTTTGGTAGATTATTTTTGGCTCGAGTGGCAACCATGAATATGAACCGATATGGACCAATTTTTGTGTGTTTGGGGATCGGCTATATATAACTATAGACCGATATGGACCAATTTTGGCATGGATATTAGCGTCCTTATACTAACACCACGTTGCAAATTTCAACCGGATCGGATGAATTTTGCTCCTCCAAGAGGCTCCGGAGATCAAATCTGGGAATCGATTTATATGGGGGCTATATATAATTATGGAGCGATATGGATCAATTCTTGCGTGTTTGTTAGAGACCACATTCTAACCCCATGATCCAAATTTCAACTGGATCGGATGAAATTTGCTTCTCTAAGAGCGATCGCAAGCCAAATTTGGGAGTCCGTTTATATGGGGGCTATACATAAAAGTGGACCGATATGGACCAATTTTTGCATGGTTGTTAGAGATCATATACTAACATCATGTACCAAATTTCAGCCGGATCGGATGAAATTTGCTTCTCTTAGAGCAAGCCAAAATTGGGGGTCCGTTTATATGGGGGCTATACGTAAAAGTGGACCGATATGGTCCATTTGCAATACCATCCGATCTACATCAATAACAACAACTTGTGCCAAGTTTCAAGTCGATAGCTTGTTACGTTCGGAAGTTAGCGTGATTTCAACAGACGGACGGACGGACGGACATGCTCAGATCGACTCAGAATTTCACCACGACCCAGAATATATATACTTTATGGCGTCTTAGAGCAATATTTCGATGTGTTACAAACGGAATGACAAAGTTAATGTACCCCCATCCTATGGTGGAGTGTATAAAAACACTACAGTGTTACCCAATTACCTTCGTTTCGCTTTTCGAAGTTCCGCACCACACCTCTCTCTCTCTCTCTCTCTTGGGAATTAGAGTTTCAAACTTTTTGTCGAAAAGCCGTTTCGCCAGAGTGTAATCCACTACGTTTGGCACATCTGACATTATTTTGAGGACCAAACTGTGACCGTTCCTTTTTTCGACGACAGCTATAGCTCGCGCAACCGTACAGCCGTTGTTACTGCTGATTATTTGCCCAATATGTCTAAAGGCAAGAGATGCAGCATCGCAGTAAGGGAATCATTTCCTATCTTACTGAATGCATCTGAGATACACAAGCACGTCATACTCTGAACTTAATCTAGAATTGTCGGCTACTGATGTGCCGGCCACCAGACTACAACACCATATAGCATTATAGGTCTAACCACTGCCGTGTTTAACCATAGCAAAATTTTCGTTTTTAGTCCCCACTTTTTCCTTATTGCCTTTTTGTGCAAGCTACCGAGGCTTTTCTCGCCCTTTCTTCAATATTAATAAGGAGCTCCGAGAGCTCCTTAGTCGCCTATGACTGGATGATGAAAGAGACCGGTAGATTCAAAGAGAAGGAAAGAGTAAAGCAAACAAAAAAACATAATTCCTACTAATAGTTCTGTTGTGGATCTCTTATCTGATGGCAGCTTAAACTTTAATTTATTAAAGTCCAGTCTAAAATTAAGTCATTTCAAAAGGAATTCCGAATTAAATACATATTAATCCAATATATTCAAAACTACAATAAACAGATGCTGTATGTAGGGGATTTTGGGAATATATATCCCAAGCACGAAATACTAATGTTCCCACATAATTATATTTAAAATTTAAACTGATGCCGCCGTTAAACATATTTCTACATTTTTGGTTTTTTTTTTTTTTTTGTTTTTTGCTTGTTTCATGATTTTTAGTTTCGGATATACTATATATGTAAGTAAAGGACCCAGAAAAATCACTGACTGGCCCACAACAAACAATTCATTCGTCTTCGATTTTTTTTCTTCTTTCCTTAAAATATGTATTTTCCACAGATAATCATATTTTTCATTAATGACATGAACAACAAACCCCGCGAGACAAGACACAATGCCACACTCAAACTCTGACTCCAAGAAGACGCCAAGGAAAATATTGGTTTCACTCACAGGGGTGACTTCATGTGGGCCATTTGGGGCCGAGAAGGCCGGAGGAAAGATATTCATTAGGAGTTTTGTGTAGCTTTGTTGTTACTCAGCTATTTGCCTGATGCCCCATTAAGTCCGACACTTTAATAAAAACCGAAATTGTTGACAGTGGAGTAGAGGAGTAGAAGAAACAAAAAAAATGGAAAACAAGACAAAACGACCAAAACGAGACGAAAAAATCGTGCACGACTTGTGTCAGTCTAATAATACGTATGTTTCCATGTTGCAAATGCTTGTTTATCTCTTTTCTTCATCCCTCCGCTAGAAGATGACACCAGAGGCATTGCCACCATAATACCACTCCAAAGAATTAAGTTTCGAAAAAAAAAACCAAAACAAAACTTCAACTGAGCCTTGCCATCCTCAATTACCTTAAAGGTGATGTATGGATGATCAGTAATGGGCTGGCTGGTTATTGAATGCAATGTCATCCTATGGAATAAGTTTGGGGTGGGTTAGGTATTACTTTGCTTTGATGAGTGACTACCTTTTTGGACAATTTACAATTTGTGTGGATATTTGAGGGCATCACTACACTCCTTGTTCTAAACACCAACCCAAAAAAATAAAGTTCGCAACTCAGAGCTTTTTGTTGGAACTCAGGTATACGAAACACCAGACAGACCTTTGTAACAGTGTCTGAAGAACATGATTTAACACCAGACTTAACACACACAAGGTCTCCCACCACGATCATCACAAGAACCGAGTCAAATCCACCAACCAGACATTATTACAAACTGCGGAATCCACCAAACCGTAGTAACTTATCATACCTTAGCGCTAGCCATCACCATCACCGGCATGTTTAGAGCACTGGAACAACATGCTGACGTTGTTATTTGCCACATGCAACATAGTGCATATGTTAGTTCCAGTGACACAAACCAAGTCTAGAGTAATTCTTACATCTGGTCGCTGGTTGGCTTGACTCATGCAACATGTACAACATGACCAACAAATAACTTGCATAGGCTAACCGAAATAAAAAAACAGTTGTACAATTAGTGGACCAAGGATGATTATTGATATACCACCACAACCATAAGCCATCTACACCTGAACTATTAAATCTTATAGAAGATCTAATCTGCTACAAGGGATGGGAAATTATTATTCAATTTGTAGGGAGCCACTTGGAGTTGTAACACCCCTATAATGCAATCGTCAAAATTTACCTTTTGTACCTATTAAATGTTGAAGTAACCACAGTTGTCTCCAGGATCTGCTAGGAATACACTAGGGGTGAGGGTCTTTATACACCTGACAGTGTCTCCACCCGTGTGCCGGACTTCATCACAATCGATCAAATACCGGCTAAAAACCCATTCCTGTTCCCTCGGGATATGATTACCACCTCGGAACAGCACACGGTCCGTGACCGTTTCCTTTTAGTCTGCATCCAGACTAATGGTTACATTACTCATGTCGTCGTGTGGAGAACGTGGTCTACAAAACTCCTTATAGCCTCCCAGTTCCTGTCACTGTGTAACATCTTCTGGATTATATTTCTCGGAGAGACATGTCAAATTTTATCTTCGAGCGCTGTCCGCCATTCTGTCCACTAAAGAATGTATGCTTGGCAACTTCCGTGACATATTCGTCTTCGTAAATACAGTTCATTGACCTACATTTATCCATTCGGTGCAGATACTTTATCCGTAATACGAGAGCATCTGAGTCATGTAATACGCTACCTCCCCTTATCCTCTCGCTCCCTCTCTCTCTCTTTCTCCCTCTCTCTCTCTCTCTCCCTCCATAATCGTGTGTTTGCTATAAGTCGCTGTCATTTATCTCTGGTCTCTTGTCGGAATCTCGGTAGCAAGTCCGTTGCGCCTTGTTGTTTGGTTTCGAAAACCTTTTGACGCTGGAGATCTATGGAGATCGTTCCTGCAATTACGAACGCAGCCTCCCATGATACTATGCGGTATGCTGAAATGATTCTCAGAGCTACGGTTTCCGTACTCAAAGCATTGTCTGGTATAGTTCATTCGTTTAGGGTCGACGCCCAGATCACGCCATGTAGAGAAGTATCTCCAGTATCTCTAGTCATCTCCATGGGTATCCTTCTTTTGCTTGGAAGAGGGCCTACTATGTTTGCCATCAGCCAGCTCAGTCGCGACATTATCACAGAAACTTTTTCCGTAGCGTACCCTACCTGCTTGAAGTACGCTAGTTTAGAATCCAGTATTTGTCCCACGTACTTAATTGACCGATTGCTTGGGATTACCATGTCGTGCATCTATGTGCATCTCTATTTTGAGAGGCAGATACCGTCTCGTTAGTTGTAGCATCTTTGACTTTTGCATTGTAAGCCAGGCGTATCTAGTCTCTCGCGCGTATCATGGTTTGGCGAAGTTTGTGTTGAGCCTTTTCGGTGGTTCTGCACATGACAGTGTGTCAACGCGTGGACCGGGCTTCATCACTGGCTAAAAACCCGGCCTTGTTCCCTCGGTGTATGCTTACCACTTCGGAACCACTTTCGCATTACTTCGAGATGGACCCCATGCGGTCCGTAATCATGTCGTCGTGTCCATACCAACTTTTTCCCTGCGGAGAAGGTGTTCTACAAAACGCCTTATAGCATCCCAGTTTCTCTCACTGGAATAGTGTTGGGAAAGTAACTAGTATTTGATTACAAGTACTCGTTACTGACTAATTTTTTGAGTACTCGTTACTAGTAAAAGAGTACTCAATATCTTCAATGCCAGTTTTTTTCTTCTGACGGTGAGAAAGTTGGCGGTTTGGAAGTAAAATTCTTGACTTCTTGAAAAATATTAATTGAAGTTTTCGAAAATCGTTTTATCAGTTAAAATAACACGAAAAGGATATATGGCTTCACCTTTGAACAAAGTGAAAAATTTATCCGATTTCTTAAAAACGTTTGCATTTGAAAAAATTTGCATTGGGTGTAGGTGGGAGCTATAATTTAAAGCATCACATGGATCACGTCTCATGCGAATAGTATGAATAATAATGTTGTTGACTTCAGCTGGTTCAATCCAATTGTTTTCAGAGAAGGTACCCAAGCTTATTCAAAAACCCTTGGAAAATTTCAACATTGGGTCTCACGATAAAAATGATCGCTAAATATTTTCATCCACTGTCATTGGTGGAAATGGTGGATTTAAAAAGTTTGCAAATTGCAAGCATCAGTAATACACAATGCCATTTAGATATACCCTGACGAAAAAATACCAAATAGTGAATACGAAATTGGCTCTAAAATTTTGAATGATTGGTGAAAATCTTTTTCTAACGAGACCCATATATCGACAACACCACATTTTATAACACTAGAATAAAACTGGATAATGTAATTTGCTTTTCTATACTGTTTTTAAATTTAAAAAAGAGGAAGATATTATTAAAAAGTGCCCACAATGTCTTTTTTAATTTTTTTCTATAAAAGTAACGAGTAGTAACGAGTACTCAATTCAAAAGTAACGAGTAGTAACGAGTAGTCAAAAGTAATCAAAATTTACAACACTACACTGGAATATAAAGGGTGATTCTTTTGAGGTTAGGATTTTCATGCATTAGTATTTGACAGATCACGTGGGATTTCAGACATGGTGTCAAAGAGAAAGATGCTCAGTATGCTTTGACATTTCATCATGAATAGACTTACTAACGAGCAACGCTTGCAAATCATTGAATTTTATTACCAAAATCAGTGTTCGGTTCGAAATGTGTTTCGCGCTTTACGTCCGATTTATGGTCTACATAATCGACCAAGTGAGCAAACAATTAATGCGATTGTGACCAAGTTTCGCACTAAGTTTACTTTATTGGACATTAAACCAACCACACGAATGCGTACAGTGCGTACAGAAGAGAATATTGCGTCTGTTTCTGAGAGTGTTGCTGAAGACCGTGAAATGTCGATTCGTCGCCGTTCGCAGCAATTGGGTTTGTGTTATTCGACCACATGGAAGATTTTACGCAAAGATCTTGGTGTAAAACCGTATAAAATACAGCTCGTGCAAGAACTGAAGCCGAACGATCTGCCACAACGTCGAATTTTCAGTGAATGGGCCCTAGAAAAGTTGGCAGAAAATCCGCTTTTTTATCGACAAATTTTGTTCAGCGATGAGGCTCATTTCTGGTTGAATGGCTACGTAAATAAGCAAAATTGCCGCATTTGGAGTGAAGAGCAACCAGAAGCCGTTCAAGAACTGCCCATGCATCCCGAAAAATGCACTGTTTGGTGTGGTTTGTACGCTGGTGGAATCATTGGACCGTATTTTTTCAAAGATGCTGTTGGACGCAACGTTACGGTGAATGGCGATCGCTATCGTTCGATGCTAACAAACTTTTTGTTGCCAAAAATGGAAGAACTGAACTTGGTTGACATGTGGTTTCAACAAGATGGCGCTACATGCCACACAGCTCGCGATTCTATGGCCATTTTGAGGGAAAACTTCGGAGAACAATTCATCTCAAGAAATGGACCGGTAAGTTGGCCACCAAGATCATGCGATTTGACGCCTTTAGACTATTTTTTGTGGGGCTACGTCAAGTCTAAAGTCTACAGAAATAAGCCAGCAACTATTCCAGCTTTGGAAGACAGCATTTCCGATTCAAATAAAGAACCGATGAGATTTTGCAAATTTTATGCGTTTTTTTAAAAAAAAAAGTTATCAAGCTCTTAACAAATCACCCTTTATTTAGTGGAGAGACATGTCCAATTTCGTATTCGAGCTCTGTCCGCCGGTCTGTCCACCGACTACATCCAAAGTATGTATGCTTGGCATCATCAGTGAAAAACTTCGTCTTTGTAAATACAATTCTCTGACCTACATTTCCCCATACGGTGCAGATACTTTCGAGAGTATCCGTGATCCAAGAGCATCTAAGTCATGTAATAAATACATCATCTCCCCATACCCTTCTGCTCTCTCACCACAATTCTATGTCGGGTATAACTCGCTTTGTCTCATTCCTCCATCTCTTGTCGGATGTTCGGTATTAAGCGCCTTGTTATTTGGTCTCGAAAACCTTTTTTTCGGTCAATCGCCTGGAGGTCCATGGGGATCTTTGCTGCTGATATTGTGTGGCATGCTGATAGATAGGAATTTAGGCGGCTGCATTTACCTAATCTTAAATGGACCAAAACTGCTCCAGTAAGCCTTGGAAGGTCTATTTCCTCCGGTGCTATGGTGGGTAGTCGGACTACGATTAACCTTGTAGCTGCTCACCGCTTCAGCTACAGTATCCTCAAGAATCTTGCTCAAATCTGCCTGCTACGCTACTTAATCTAGATGCTCTCTTTTGTAGCGCTGGATCTCGCGTTCTATATGATGTATATCAACCCTTACATTCCTGGGTGGTGGTTCTCTATCCATGAGATGTTGGTTTAGATGATTACTGCGATAACAACCCAAGAGATACTGTTTTGACAACATGTAGTTGTGTCTACGCACAGGGATAATCTTTGTTTTCACAGAAAGGTGATCCAGGTGTGTGCGGAGACATCCAGTCGCAGTACTAAGGGCAGAACCACTATAGTGCAATGGTTAGCATGCCCGCCTTGCATACAAAGGGTCGTGGGTTTGATCCCTGCTTCGACCGAACACCAAAAAGTTTTTTGGCTGTGGATTATCCCCTCTCAGTAATGCTGGTGATGTTTCTGAGTGTTTCAAAGCTTCTCTAAGTAGTTTAACAGCAATGTGAAACGCCGTTCGGGACTCGGCTATAAAAAGCAGATCCCTTGTCAGGAATCGGGCAGCGCTCAGTGATAATGGAGAAGTTCTCCACTGTGGTATCACAATGGACTGAAAAGTCTAAGTGTGTCTAGAATATCGAGCTGCCACCTAACCTAACCTAAGCGCAGCGTTCTGGCAGATCTACATGTTATTCCACGGCATATAACTCTGTACTCCATAAGTATCCTTCTTCTGCTTGGATGAGGACCTCCAATGTTTTCCATCAACCTGCTCAGTCGTGACGTTATCATAGCAGACTTTTTTCGTAGCGTACTCTACCTGTTGAAATACGTTAGTTTAGAGTCAAGTCAGCGTCCCACGTACTTCATTGACTGCTTTCATGGGATTAGACGAGATGGGTGTATGTGCATATCTATTTCTATAAGCAGATGCCGTCACAGCTCGGTCTTTTGCACGACTAATTGTAAACCATGGGTGTCCAACCAGCTTCTCGTGCGTATCATAGTTTGACGAAGTTCGTGTTGAGCCTCCTTCGAATTTCTCGCTTTTATCACAGCTGATATATCATCAGCTTAGCGAACAAGGAATGTATCTTTCGGCATGGTTACCTCGTCGTATGTTGCATTTCAGAGATTGGGTCCAAGAATTGAGTCTAATGCGGTATCTGGAGTTACCTCCATTTTTCTTAGGCCCTGTATAGTGTCTTATATCAAAACTCGTCTCTTAAGATAATCTTTCAATATTCTCGTCAGTTGTTTCTGTATGTGAAATATTGACTCCAGGATGTATATTACGTCAAAGCATTCTTCATATCCAGCGTCGCCAGTAGACCCACTAAACATTTTATATATAAAAACTTATCTCTAATTATGGTCGATAGTTGGCGTAAATGACAGGTGGATGACTCATATTCGCCATATTCAGATTCATATATAATTTTCTAATTTAAGTAATAGAACTTAGAAGGTAACAAAACAGAGTACAGTAGAATTCCTTAATTCAAAACGCACATTTGGTGCTCAGCCATTTCCATTATTACAAAATAATTTCATGCAATTGATAATAATAGTCAATAGTTTTTCAAAAAAAAAAAAAAACAAACATAATTTCAACAACGTGATATCACAAACATCTATCTCTCCATATGTATAATCGTTTAATGATGGTTCAGATCCGTGTGTCCAAATATTGATTGGTTACAGTTGCTGATAGTGAATATGTACATAAGTACAACTTATTTAAGCCGTTTTAATTAATTCCCTCTGAAATTCATTTAAATTTCGTATTCATGCAATAGAATTGATGCTTGCAGCTATGCCAACATGAAGCGATAAATAACCAAAGTCCAAAGCATACTGCAACTTTATTCAGATTCACTGTTGTCTCATAACAATCTACACAAACCAATGGCTGAAGAGACTGAAGAGAAAGAAATCACTTTGCAAATGTATTGTCGTATTTATGGGTTGGCATAATTATTTTAGACACTTTTAGCCGTGGCCAAGAGTTTTGCAATTGAAAACGTCTACCGTCTTGACTCTTAAGTCTCTTGCACATTGGATCGTTTTAGGGACACTGCCACAATCTGTGGCATGCCATTGTTTTAGAATTTATAGCAGTTTGATGGTCTTAACTTCTAAGATACACTTATGAAGCGTCCATCGCATGCTTTACTGTAATGAAGACGTTTAAGACTTCTAAGGTTCTGGAAAGTCGAGTCACGTGACAATGTCTGTTAGTCACCTGGGTCGGTATCTTGGAATATCTTTTTTTTTTTATTTTTCGTGCTCTTGGCACCTATCTGCCACCTACCGAGAATTTAGCTGGACCAGGCTACTTGGTTCTAGCTGTTTCGATTTCGTCTATTCGGTTTCTTTCTACTTTATTACGTTTCCGACGTTAGATCTTCCAACATCTCATCAAAGCAAACTAAAGTAGCTTAAAAGGCATGCAGAAAAAGACTGCATGTGAAACACTCACGGAAGTAAGAAAGTGCAGATGGACTACTGCGGAAGCAAACTAAGAAAAATAGTTCGGAAGCAAGCTGAATTCCGAGGCAATCTAGGGCGGAAAGGGAGGATTGCAAGTATCCACGATTCTTCTTTCGCAGCAGGGCGTGAAAAAGTTGCATACCAGCTGGTCAGATCCCCGGCATCCGTCCGAATTCCACCTGTAAATGTCAATGTTGGCATATAAGAAGGACGAGGTCTGGAAGAAAATCCCAGCAAAACTAATGCGAAAGCAAGAAGAAATTGGGTGTAAGCACGCCCTATTTTTTTTTGTGACTTCTGCGCTTTCGTGACTAGCTACATTGCAGCCGAAGCAATTATGACGGAATCCCGATCACGGTGAAAATTGATCTAGGGACAGACGCCACTAACTGCGAGCTATTTAGATCGCTAACGGAGACGAGTTTGCAACTGCCCCACTGCGAATGTCAGTGCAAGCTTGAGAGAAGGTTTCAGGGATGTCTTGAAGAGAGCGTGCAAAAGGTGTATACAAGATGGCAGATAAGAGGGACGAGATCTGGACTGAAACCCCAGTACCAGGGATGTCTTGAAGAGGGTGTGCAAATATGTATATAAGCAGCTCGGATCCACGGCATCTGTCCGAATTCCACCTGTAAGAATCAAGGTTGGCAGATAAGAGGGAGAGATCTGGAAAGAAACCCCAGCTGGTTCCAGGATCCCGAGTCCCGAGCTATGGAGATCGACCGGCTTGTGGCCACCCATAAGCAAGAGAAGTGGCGCAAGCATGTGGACCTTGGTCGGACCAAACTGTTGTGGTTGACGATTAGCAACCTTTCGAAGCGCAAACGGAAAGACAATATCTCCATTTCTTTTGGGGTTAAACTCCAAAGTGCGATACCCGTATGGTGAATGCCTTGTCAGACAATATATCGGCCAGCCCAAACTACAGAACGTGTAAGCAGAAGGCAAAGGCGCATCTTCCGTGCTCTCAGACCATATAGGTCCCCTTTGGTCATCAGACAGGAATGTATACTCAAGGCGATAAAGACTGCCACCGTAATTGGCCCATATGGTTTTACGACGAGGACGTTGGAACAAATTAGAGCGAATGGTGCGGAAGGTTGTTCCGGTTCTGAAACCAGGAATCAGGCAAGTACACCTTGGAGACTCGTACCGGCAAATTACTCTCCTTTTCCATGTCAAAAAGATTCGTCAAGCAATTTTACTGACTAACCTCACCGTGGGGCAATGGTTAGCATGCCCGCCTTGCATACACAAGGTCGTGGGTTCGATTCCTACTACGACCGAACACCAAAAAGTTTTTCAGCGGTGGATTATCCCACCTCAGTAATGCTGGTGACATTTCTGAGGGTTTCAAAGCTTCTCTAAGTGGTTTCACTAGAATGTGGAACGCCGTTCGGACTCGGCTATAAAAAGGAGGTCCCTTGTCATTGAGCTTAACATGGAATCGGGCAGCACTCAGTGATAAGAGAGAAGTTCACCACTGTGGTATCACAATGGACTGAATAGTCTAAGTGAGCCTGATATATCGGGCTGCCACATAACCTAACCTAACCTAACCTCACAAAACCAGGAATCAGGCAAGTACACCTTGGAGACTCGTACTGGCAAATTACTCTCCTTTTCCATGTCAAAAAGATTCGTCAAGCAATTTTACTGTCCAACATCACAAAACTCCTAATGTTGGCAGAATATCATGGTTTCTACTCGGGCAGGAGTATGACCACTGCGTTGTGTAAATTAAAAAGCCAACATTGCAGTGGGATTGAATATTAAAAGGCAACATCGTAAGGGATACTATGGAGGCCTCCCTACCCAATAGTCTTAATAATCTTGGTTAGACAACTTATGGCTATGTTGAATCTAGAGGACAAAACACCTTCGCCCAGGAGGAACAAACAAGGCGTACATCCAGACGGTGTTTTTGCTTTTTACGTGACAGAACCATCACCAGATGAACATCTGATAACCTATGCCAACGATTGTTCTATAGTTACGTCAGGTAGAGACGTCAAGGAGCGGCAAGGATTAATGACTACGCCCGCGCATTAAGAACTTTTTCGTCGATAGGAATCTCAAACTATATGCCCCAAAATCGACATCTATAATTTTTACGTCGTGGACCAAAGGAGTTGGATCAGGAGCTCGATATCCACGTTCGTGACCAAAACATTCCAAATGTAAACGACAAGGTTATTGACGTGACATTCCTCTTTATTAATTGCGAAAGTGATTGCAAAAAACGTTGGGAGTAGACACACGATCCTGAAGGCTTTGGCTGGTAGCCCTTGAGGGAAAGATAAGGAAACGATTCGAAAGACCTACGAGTCTATTGGTCGTTCATTATGGAAACCTCGTTTGGACTCCCCGTACAAGCGAGACTCAATGGAATAGAAAATTACTTATAAAACGACGCAACAGCAATTGCAGCTAGAGTCCAATATGATCTCGGTTTGGTAACATTGCCATCTCCAGATATCTGACCAGTTACCCTTCTCTTATGAACAAAGCAATTCACGATGCATACCCGATTGACACCGACATCGCTCTGGACTCATCCACTAGAGGCAGCTCGCTTCTTCGAACTGAATGTTGAGGCTTAATTGTTTTGTCTTTTCCTTTCTACCCTTGGGTCGTTTCTTGGGTGTAACTATAAGTCAATGTCCTACCTAGAATTTTCTGCAGAAACCTATTCACGGGGAAACTTTTTATTGCTTTCATTATGGCCTTGCCCAAAGGGAGAATTGGTTTAAGCTCTTGAGTAGCTGTCTTTCAACCCATAGTGCAATAAACCATGCCACTAACCAAGTCACAAATCGTGTATATTGATGCCACTTTATACCGTCCATTATCAACACTTTTGTTAATGAAACTGCAGCAGACCCATTACAACGCTTTCAAATCCATGGCTTTAAGTGAGAGAGAGAGAAAAATTCGCCAATTTTTCCATACAATCCTCAATGGTCAAAACTAGCCTCGTCACTACCATCATTAGCGTCGTCATCATCACCATTCGAGTGGCAAGGGAATTACATTTGGTAAACGATCAACGATCGGCATCAAGAAATGATCACAGCGAAATATCTCAAATTACACCGTAAATATTTGAATAGGTTTAAATAATCGTGTGAACTTGTAATTGTTTTCCGAATGGACAATACACTTCTTGATTACAACAATATGTTTACAATTTGGCAGCGGGAATTTTTCCAAAATATTTTTTGTTTAAAGATAATAACCTCATCTCTTAAAATGGAAACTTATCCGAATAGAAATATCAATTCATGGTCTACGATATTAAACATGGCATGGCATGTGTGGAATGTTTTACACATTGTCATTAAATGTAGTTAATCGAAGATGTACTTTTCTACAATGTAATTATTGCCCCAGGGAGTTATGAAGAAGTCATAAACGCCAAACATCAAAGTCAACTTTTCGAAATCAAAGATATGTAGAACATTATCCCAAGAGAACAGTAGTCGTATAGCTACTGATTACAGTCAGTCAGTCGCCTCTTTAATTTATATGACCTTAATTCAGGTGGAGATTGTTGTTTTCAACCCATATACGGATAGTGCATATTTATATTGTGTACAATAGCCTCCTTCAAATAGGATCGAATAGGAATGGTGATAGCAATTTTTTGGGAAAATCTTTCGAAACTTTCAATGGGATTTTGGGATGATGATGACACGAGAACGAAATTATCCCCCAAATTAAATAAAGTGGCCTGTTTTGGAATATTCCTTCTAAAAGGAGATTTTCCTTGCGTTGAATCCGTAAGTAGGAAGCAGAGTGTCAATGAACATATTTCGTGTATTATTGTTTGAAAAGAATGATCTGGTGGTACGTTTAGTGTAGGTTTAGCAGCGCAGGTTTAGGTTTAGCAACGCACGTGGTCAAATGACGCGCATCTGGTAGACCTTGGCAACAGATTTGACAAACATCAGTTGCATCACTGTCAGATCAGAATAAGAACGAGTTTAAGAGGATGCACTTACCTGATCAAATTTGAGCCTCTAGAGCTTTGGGCCAGAGCAAGGCTAAACTTGTTACTGCTCACCGCTTTAACTACACTATCACCGTGAATACTGTTAAGGTCTTTCTGGTCTGATCCACATACTCTTTCTTACAATGCTGGAACTTGAGCTCTGGTGGATGTAAATTGGTAAGACAAGAAATGAAATGACTGCTATCTGGAAGACCTTGGTAAGAGATTGGTTAAATTTCTCACTTACATGATCTTATTTGAGATACCGATGCTGTAAGCGGTGGTCGCACTGCGTGATCTAGAGATTCTCTCTCTCTCCAGAGAAGTAGTTGCTTATCCATAAAATGGTGATTCGGATAGTTACTGCGATAACACAGTGAGGACCTTGTTCTATGTAAATACGGTCCAAGGAGATGATCTCCCTGGATCATCCTGCTTAGTTCACCACTGACCGCTCAATTCTTCTAAAAGACGTTAAGAAGGTTTCTTTACCATACTCTACTCCGTTTACTACTCACTGCTTCAACTACAGTATCGCTGCGAATGCTTTTCAGATCTTTATGGTCTGATCTAAATACTCTTTCTATTAATGCTGTATCTTTAGCTCTGATGGGTGAGAACTGGTAAGTCAAGAGATGAAATGACTCCTATCTGGAATCTTGGTAAGAGATTGGACAAACTTCAGTAACATTTCTCCCAGACCCGAGGAAACAGGAGTTGAGTGGAGTTCACATACCTGATCTTATTTGAGCCTCCGGCGTAATGGGCGGTGATCGCACTGCGTGATCTACAGCTTCTCTCTCCTGTCGCTCCTGAGAAGTGGTCGCCTATCCACAAAATAGTGATTTGGATGATTACTGCGATAACAACCCAGGAGATACTGCTTTCTATGCAAAAACGACCAAAGGAAATTATCTCCGTGGATCATCCCCCGAGGTTCTAAGAGCAACGTTTTGTTTTTCGCTTGTATGTCGTTGTGCGTATTTCACCACTAATAGGGATTCTTTAACCACACTCTTTTTCATCAGGACCTTCCTCCCACCTCCATGACGGTTCACGAAGAAAATAGTAGCTCATAATTGTAGTAGCTAGTTTGAAGAAAAAAAAAAAAGATATTCTGAATATTTTTGTAAGCAAAAAAAGTTGAATAAAATAAACACCGTTTATACACTTATGCCGAACTGTTTTGATTGTTCAAAAAATTGCATATATCTTTATCTGGCGGCGAGTTTTTAAATAAAAACGCGGGTTTTATTTCATAGCTTTCCGAATATTCAATCACATCTCACAAATTACAATGGTAGGAGCAGATGACATGAAAAGGCTATCGAATGTGACCCCGAGAATCTTGAGGTGGTTTTTTGTCGAATTTGTTACGACATGGACTCTAACATTCAAGTACACAATGTTTTCCTCAATGGCAAGAGATCTTCTTTTTAGAGCCGCGTCCGCAATGTGGATTGCGGTGAAATCGGAATCTATGCCAGTGCCCAGCTACTTCGCTCCTTTTTCTTTCAGGCTCTCAACGATCTGCGGGAGTGTAACATAAGGAACATACTTGTCTTCATCAGGGCCCATGGTTGGATGCTTTAAGAAACTTTAAAGACGAGGGATAGATGGTAGTTCTTGAACGACTTTAAAGCAGAAGAAGTTGAAGCAATTACCTAGAGAAATCAAAATACTGGTAGTTTTTCCGCGGTAATGGTGGTGACATTTCAAAGCTTCTCTAAGTGGTTTCACTGCAATGTGGAACGCCGTTCGGCTATAAAAAGGAGGTCCCTTGTTATTGAGCTTAACATGGAATCGGGCAGCACTCAGTGATAAGAGAGAAGTTCGCCACTGTGGTATCACAATGGACTGAATAGCCTAAGTGAGCCTGATACACCGGGCTGCCACCTAACCTAACCTAACCTAACCTATCACTGAGTGCTGCCCATAGTACTAGATGACGCTACCCGCTTGTAACCGCAACTTATGAGAAATTTTTCACCCTCCCAGGAAAAGTTAGCACTGGTAAGACGCTTCTTTTAAGAGACGCTTTCATACTCCACCCTTGTCAATCTCTTCTTTGATTCATACTAAATGCCTTCTGAAGAGAGTTAGTTAGACAGTTCGAACTCTTGTAGATATATCGCCATTTGCGTAGTTTCCTCTGCCACACTTTATCAGCTTAAAATGGGAGGAATTGAGAGCATTCTCGTAGTTTACTCCACCGTAATTAATCAATTGCAGGTAGGTTCGGAGGAAGCCATATTCCACCACAGACTAAATTAATTTTCAACAAGTGTATATGGCCGTAAGTTCGGCCAGGCCGAATCTTATGTACCCTCCACCATGGATAGCGTAGAAACTTCTACGAAAGACTGTCATCCACAATCGAATTACTTGGGTTGTGGTATCTTTAAACTTCTTAACATCGTTTTCTAAATTGTGAGTTAGTCCATACGTGGTATATATTAGGCAAAAAAGGTATGTGTAGGTAAGTCTACAAATAATTACGAATCGATTTGGACTTTTGCACGGTGCGTAGGGAGCCAGAATTGAAATATGGAGGTCGCTTATATGGGGGCTATATAGAATTATGAACTTGATATGGACCAATTTTTGTGTGATTGGGGATCGATTTATCTGAGGGCTATATATAACTATAGACCGATATGGACCTAATTAGGCATGGTTGTTAACGGTCATATACTAGCACAATGTACCAAATTTCAACTAACTCGGATGAAATTTGCTCCTCCAAGAGGATCCAAAACTAAATCTCCGGATCGGTCTATATGGGGGCTATATATGATTATGGACCGATATGGACCACTTTTGGCATGGTTGTTAAATATCATATACTACCACCACGTACCAACCAGATCGGATGAATTTTCCTTCTCCAAAAAGCAACGGAGGTCAAATCTGGGGATCGGTTTATATGGGGGTTATATATAATTATAGACTGACATTAACCAATTCCTGCATGGTTATGGGATACCATATACTAACATCACGTACCAAATTTCAACCGAATCGGATGAATTTTGCTCTTTCAAGCGGCTCCGGAGGTCAAATCTGGGGATCGGTTTATATGGGGGATATAAATAATTATGGACCGATTTCGACCTATTTTCGCATGGGTGTTTGAGGCCATATATTAACACCACGTACCAAATATCAACGGAATCAGATGAATCTTGGTCTTCCAAGAGGCTCCGGAGGTAAAATCTGGTGACCGGTTTATATGGGCGCTATATATAATTATGCACCGATGTGGACCATGTACCAAATTCCAGCCGGATCGGATGAAATTTGCTTCTCTTAGAGGCTCCGCAAGCCAAATCGGGGGATCGGTTTATATGGGGGCTATATATAATTATTGACCGATGTGGACCAATTTCTGCATAGATGTTAGAGACCATATACTAACACCATGTATAAAAATTCAGCCGGATCGGATGACATTTTCTTCTCTTAGAGGCTCCGCAAGCCAAATTTGGGGATCGGATTTTATGGGGGCTATATATTATTATATACCAATGTGGACCAATTTTTGCATGGTTGTTAAATACCATATACTAACACCATATACCAAATTTCAGTCAGATCGGATGGAAGTTGCTTCTCTTAGAGGCTCCGAAAGCCAAATCGGGGGATCGGTTTATATGGGGGCTATATATAATTATAGACCGATGTGGACCAATTGTTTCGTGGTGGTTAGAGACCATATACTAACACCACATACCAAGTTTCAACCGGATCGAATGAAATTTGCTCCTCCAAGAGGCTCTGGAGGTCACATCTGAGGATCGGTTTATATGAGGGCTATATATAATTATGGACCGATATGGATCAATATAATTATGGACCGATGTGGACCAATTTTTGCATGGTTATTAGAGACCATACACTAACACCATGTACCAAATTTCAGCCTGATCGGATGACATTTGCTTCTCTTAGAGGCTACGCAAGCCAAATCGGGGGATCGGTTTATATGGGGGCTATATATAACTATGTACCGATGTGGACCTATTTTTGCACGATTGTTAGAGATCATATGCTAACACCATGTACCAAATTTCAGCCGGAAATTTGCTTTTCTTAGATGGCCTGCAAGCCAAATTTGGGGGTCCGTTTATATGGGGCTATACGTAAAAGTGGACTGATATGGCCCATTTGCAATACCATCCGACCTACATCAATAACATTTACTTGTGCCAAGTTTCAAGTCGATAACTTGTTCCGTTCGGAAGTTAGCGTGATTTCAACAGACGGACGGACGGACGGACGGATATACTTAGATCGACTCAGAATTTCAACACGACCCAGAATATATATACTTTATTGAGTCTTTGAGCAATATTTCGATGTGTTACGAACGGAATGACAAAATTAATATACCTCCATCCTATGGTGAAGGGTATAAAAACAGGCTGACCCAAATCTATAGTAATAATTGTATCCTGCATTTTTTCAATATCCTCTTATGCCCTCGTTCTGGTCCCCTTTCTAAGACTATTCCAAAATGGGATTGCTTGAGTTTCTTACAAAATTTCTTATGTTTCAAGATTGTCATTCTTTAGTTTATAGATGGTATTTCTAAATAAATGAATTTATGAACACTTATTGGCCAGGGAAAATACTTAAGCCATAACATCATCAATATTGCAGATTAAACTACAAATCAGTTATAGTCATCCCCCTTGAACCATACATTTGGTTATAAGAAATCATCACCTCAATGCAATTTTTACCTATTTAACTTTATAGCTGATCAAAAACAAGTCATGATCATTAAGCCACCCCTAAAAATACTAATTGGCAACGCCCCATGGAGTCGAAGTTCTATCAGCCGAGTCTGTATGTCTGTATTCCAACTTACTGCACCTTATTTCATTGGTTTGCTGATTGGTTCATTCTCCTTATCAACGCAATACAAAAGAGTGCAAAAAATGGCAAAAGGAGGTGCAGATCATGGAGTGTGCTTTTTTTATTATTTGTAATCCAGACCGCCTCGAAAAGATACATCCGCATTGATGATGATGATGATGATGATGAGAAGTAAAAGCAGCAACATAAGAGCAACAACTACAACAAACATCCATTGCATGTTAAATTTCCATCAAACACCTTCAAAGTAAATGTGACAGCCGATTAAAATAATACCGCGGACGCTGAGAAATATTAAATGATCCAATCGGAAAACATGTTGGCAAGTTGTGTAAATAAAGAATAATGAACAGCTATCGAAGGCCTTTGAACGGTATTGTATGGGAATGGTCCCATGTTTTCATATAGTCCCTGAAAAATCAATCCCCCAAAAATGTCAACTTCTAAATTATCAATAAGTTAATTGAGAATTTAGAAGTTAAAATTATTTTCCGATTTTGTCTTAAACTCTAAATGGAGTGTTCCCTAAAATAAAATCAGAAATTCCCACGGTTTTTTATTTTTTAACTTCTAAAAAATTACGATCGTTTAATTTAAGGCCAATACATTTTTACAAAGTTTGGCGTTTCGAACACAATTCTCGTCTATATTACAGCGAAGCCAAAATGCAGAAATGGTTTAGGAAGACATCAAAAGCATATTGGTTTAATTTTTACAGAAAATTTGTTTCCAAAATTTCTTTTGATTTGAAATTTGATCAAAATCATTTTTTTAAGATAATAATTTCATCACAATCGAAATTTTATAGAAAATTCCATCCATTTTTACAGAAAATTTGGTTCCAAAATTTCCTTTGATTTGAAATTTGGTCAAAATCCTTTTTTTAAGATAATAATTTCATCACAATCGAATTTTAATAGAAAATTGGATCAATACGGAATTTTTATAGAAAATTTTATCAAAGTCGAATTTTCATAAAAAAATTATCACAATTAAATTTTTATAGAAAAATTGACCAAAATCGGATTTTCAATAAACCTTTGACCATAATCGAATTTTAATAGAAAATTAGACTAAAATCGATTTTTTATAGAAAATTCTATCAACCACGAAAATTTGATTACTATCGAGTTTTAATATGATATTTGAAAAAAATTTGATTTCTTAACTCTTATCCTGTACTTAAAAAACTACGGCATATTTTATTAGTGGGTCAAATTAAATATAAATTTATTCATATAATACATTAATACTCATAGGGCTAAGCCAAATAGAGCTTTAAACTCAACTAGTTCTTTAGAATAAAATTCTTATAAAAAAAATAATAGTTAAGAAGTTTCAAGTCGAAATAATGATCATAAAAAAAATATACTCATATAAAATTGGTTTGGACAATTTTGGCACACTAGTACTGGATAAGGGTTAATAAAAATTTGATAAAAATCAAGTTTTCTTAGAAAATGAAAAATGAATTTGAATAAAAAATTTGATCAGAATTGAATTGAATAGAAAAATACCAAATCTTTATTAGAAAAATTTCGTTTTTATAGAAAAATCAAAATCTAATTTATAGAAAAATTTGTATAGATTCAAAATTGAACTTTTTTTGAAATATATCAATATTTGATAGAAAATTTAATTTTTACAGAAAAATCAAAATCTAGTTTCTATAAAAAAAATTACCATGTGGATAGAAATTTCGATCAAGATAAAGTTTTTTCTAAAAAAATTTAATTCTTTATATAAAATTCGAACAAAAATCTTCATATATGTCATAAAAGTTGATCACAATCGAATTTTTGTAGAAAATTCGATCAACATAGATTTTGATTCTTTTACAATGTTCGATCAAAACCAAATTTTTATAGCAACTTCAAACAAAATCAAACAGAAAATTTATCAAAATCAAAATTTTATAGCAAATTAAAGCACAATCAAATTTAAAATTCGATCAAAATCGAAATTTCTTTTTATAGAAAATCCGATCAAAATCAAATTTTTATTAAAAATTTGAAATTTTGTGCAATCAATCAAGATTTCAATGAAAATTCGATCGAAATTATTTTTTATAGTAAATTTTATTCAAAATCGAATTTGGCTACAATCGATTTTTTTTTTGAAAATTTTTTCAAAATCAATATTTTATAGAAAATTTAGTGTTTATAGAAAAATGAAAATCTAATTTTTAATAGAAAATTTATCTAAAATCTAATTCATCAAATATTAATCACAGTCGATAGAAATTTTGAAGAAAATTGAATTTGTATAGAAAATTCGATCAAAATCTTTTATCTTTTTATACAAAATTTGATCAAAATCGAATTTTTGTTTTACACTTTATCAAAATCAATTTTTATAGAAAATTTGAGCATAATCTATATTTAATAGAAAATGTAATTTTTATTAAAATAAACAAGTATATATGTTACGGCCGTAAGTTCGGCCAGGCCGAATCTTATGTACCCTCCATAAGAAACTTGTACTATGTTAAAGACTGTCATCCACAAAAGAATTACTTGGATTGCGGTAACACTTGCCGATGGCAAGGTATCTTAAAACTTTTTAACACCGTCTTCTCAATTGTAAGTTAGTCCATACGGGTTATAATTAAACAAAAAAAACGAATAAAAATTTTTCTATAGAAATAAAATGTTTACAAAATTTTCTATAGCAATAAGATTTTGACAAAATTTTGACAAAATTTTCTACAGCAATAAAATTTTGACAAAATATTCTATAAAAGTAAAATTTTGACAAAAATTTCTATAGAAATAAAATTTTGCTAACATTTTTTATAGAAATAAAATTTTGACAAAATTTTCTATAAAAATAAAATTTTGACAAAAATTTCTATAGAATAAAATTTTGGTAACATTTTTTATAGAAATAAAATTTTGACAAAATTTTCTGTAGAAATAAAATTTTGACAAAATTTTCCATAGAAATAACATTTTGATAACATTTTTTATAGAAATAAAATTTTGACAAAATTTTCTATAGAAATAAAATTTGACAAAATTTTCTATAGAAATAAAATCTTGACAAAATTTTGTATAGTAATAAAAATTTACAAAATTTTCTATAGAAAACCAATTTTGACAAAATGTTCTATAGAAATAAAATCTTGACAAAATTTTGTATAGTAATAAAAATTTGACAAAATTTTCTATAAATAAATTTTTGTAGATTTTTGGGGATCGGCTATATATAACTATAGACCGAAATGGACTAATTTTTGCATGGTTGTTAGCGGCCATATACTAGCGCAATATACCAAATTTCACCACGTACCAAACTTCAACCGGATCGGATGAATTTTACTCCTCTAAGAGACTCTGGGGGTCGGTTTATGTGGGGAATATATATATTTATGGACCGATATGGACCAATTCTGGCATGGTTGTTAGCAGGGCTGTGGAGTCGGAGTCTGAAGATTTTGCTGGAGTCGGAGTCGGAGTCGTAAAACTTTTGCTCGACTCCGACTCCGGCTAAACCAAATTTTTTAAAATATTTCACATTTTTGTAACTAAGCAAGTTTTTACGCAAATTAGTTTTCATTGCGTTATTCATTCGATCAATGTACAGCATGATTGTAAATGAAAATCAACTTCCAATTACGGCTATCTTTTTATGTTTCCTAGAATGCTAGACTAGCAGATGGGCTGGATCGATCCATTTTAATGCCCATATCAATTTATTTGAAATATTTCGAACAATCGAAATTATTTTGTTTAATTTTATCTTAAGGCCATATACATATGTGGAATATTGACAGAAAATTTTTTCAAAGTTGTTTTTTATAGAAAAATTGTCAAAATGTTATTTCTATAAAAAGTTTTGTCAAAATTTTATTTCTATAGCAAATTTTGTCAAAATTTTATTTCATTAGAAATTTTGATTTTATTCGATCTTTTATTTCTACAAAAAATTTATTCAAAATTTTATTACTATAAAAATATTTTTTTCTATGGGAAATTAGTCAAAAGTTTATTTCTATAGAAAATTGAGTCAAAATTTTGTTTCTATAGAAAATTTTGCAAAATTTAGTTTGTTACACAAGTTTTTTTTTCAAAATTTTATTTCTATTGATAAGTTTATTTCTATAAAAATTTAAATCAAAATTTTATTTCTATAGAAAATTTTGCCAAAATTTTTATAATAATAGATTTTTTTATTAGAAAATTTGGTCAACATTTTATTTCTATAGAAAATTTTGCCAATATTTTATAGTAATCGATTTTTTATTAGAAAATTTGGTCAAAATGTTATTTCAATAGAAAATTTTGTCAAAATTTTGTTTCTGTAGGAAATTTAGTCAAAATTTTGTTTCTGTAGAATATTTTGCAGAATTTTATTTTCTACACAAAATTTGTTCTTAAATCATATTTTTATTGAACATTTTATCAAAATTTTATTTCTATAAGAAAAAATTGTCAAAGTTTATTTCTATAGCAAATTTTCTTAAAATTTTTTTTCTTACTGATGCTCACTGAAACTCACTGCTATAAAAAATGTATTCAAAATTTTATTACTATAGAAATATTTTTTTTTCTATATAAAATTTAGTCAAAATTTTATTTCTATAGAATATTTTGCAAAATTTTATTTCTATAGAAAATTTTGTAAAATTAATACACAATTATATTACATGTTAGCCTGATACCGAAACAGGCAATTGACGTCCAAATGCATTATATCTAATTATACAATTATTTTTCGAGCTTTATGGACAGATATAGATTAAGTAACATGGTTAATAGAGCCATTGAAAAGAAAACGCCAGATACAAATCTTTACACGCCTGGACTGTACATGTTTCGGTTCGGGCGAATGAACCTTTCCACAGCCTTTAGTATAGATCTGGCTATGAGAGATAACTCAATTTTGGGCCCTTTATGCTAACTCCTTATGGAGAAAACATTTGGGAAATTTCCTCTTACAAATTGAATCATCTTTTCTCCCACTGTACATCATCTTTTCATATAACTTACAAGTCCCTTAATCTTATTTTTATTTCGTTTTGTTACATAGTAATGCAACAACACGAAATTTATTTTTAGAAAGCTAATTTGTTAGAATTCACCTAAGTGGTGAACAGTCGAACAATGCTTATTGTTTCTACAGTCAACTACAACATATGACAATTAACAGAAACTGGTTTCCAGGATACAACAACAATTCTAACGCGTACATTAGTCGTGCTTTTCCTAGTTTTACGACGGGCTCAGTTTCTGTTAATTGTCATATGTTGTAGTTGACTGTAGAAACAATAAGCATTGTTCGACTGTTCACCACTTAGGTGAATTCTAACAAATTAGCTTTCTAAAAATAAATTTCGTGTTGTTGCATTACTATGTAACAAAACGAAATAAAAATAAGATTAAGGGACTTGTAAGTTATATGAAAAGATTATGTACAGTGGGAGAAAAGATGATTCAATTAGTAAGAGGAAATTTCCCAAATTTTTTCTCCATAAGGAGTTAGCATAAAGGGCCCAAAATTGAGTTATCTCTCCCAGCCAGATCTATACTAAAGGCTGTGGAAAGGTTCATTCGCCCGAACCGAAACATGTACAGTCCAGGCGTGTATAGATTTGTATCTGGCGTTTTCTTTTCAATGGGTCTATTAACCATGTTCCTTAATCTATATCTGTCCATAAAGCTCGAAAAATAATTGTATAATTAGATATTAATACACAATTTTTTTTAATTGTATTTTTATTAATAATTTTTTCAAACTTTTATTTCTATAAAAAATTTAGCCAAATTTTATTCTAAATTTTATTTCTATATATTTGGTCAAAATTGGATTTCTATAGAAAATTTTGCCAAAATTTTATTTCTATAGAAAATTTAGTCAAAATTTTATTTACTAGACAAAAATTTTTCCAAAATTGTATGCTTACTGATACTCACTGCTAAGTCGAAAACTTGTAGAAATGACTCAAAGTTTCAAACTTTTCAATGAATAAATCATAAATGCATTTTTGCGAAATTGTCTAAACAATTATAAATATTTCCCAAATATTGCCTGATTTGAGATTTTATCACAATGTAGACCTAAATACAAAGTTGTGCAGAGTATATTATAATCGGCCCGCCCTACTTTAGACTTTCCTTGCATTTTTATTTTTTGTTAAAATTGTGTTACGTCCCATAACGTTAGTTTTAAATTTTAAGTACATAGATTTTGTAGAAGTATATACAATTTTGCCTAAATAGATTCAGATTCAAATTCATGCATATAGTTCGCAACAAATTTAAAGGATTTGAGATAGTATCAATAATTTTGGTCCACAAATACATATACTGTTGGTATCTTCTCATATTATTATGGGTATTTATATCATTATTTTATTTATTAAACATTGCCCTAAATTTGTAATATAGAGTTCAATTGGCATCTAAAGTGAAATTAAGACCTTTTTTTGCACACATAAATAAATACGATACTTTATATCGATCCACTTACGGCACCCCCACAATAGAACTACAAATTTGTGGTATTAAAATGAGATTTAGTTATATTACCCGGAGTCGACTCCGGAGTCGGAGTCGGAGTCGAGCTGATGAAAAATGCTGGAGTCGGAGTCGGAGTCGGAGTCGAGCAAAATTGGCTCGACTCCACAGCCCTGGTTGTTAGATACCATATACTAACACCACGTACCAAATTTCAACCGAATCGGATGAATTTTGCTCTTCCAAGGGGCTCCGAAGGTCAAATCTGGGGAACGGTTTATATGGGGGCTACATATAATTATGGACCGATGGGGACCAATTTTTGCATTGTTGTTAGATACCATATACTCTCACCATGTACCAAATTTCAGTCGGATCGGATGAAATTTGCTTCTCTTAGAGGCTCCGAAAGCCAAATCTGGGGATCGGTTTATATGGGGGCTATATATAATTATGGGCCGATATGGACCAATTCCTGCATGGTTATGAAAGACAATATAACAACACCACGTACAAAATTTCAACTGAATCGGATGAATTCTGCTCGTCCAAGAGGTTCCGGAGGTAAAATCTGGGGATCGGTTTATATGGGGGCTATATATAATTATTGACCGATGTGGACCAATTTTAGCATGGTTGTTAGAGACCATATATCAACACCATGTACCAAATTTCAGCCGGATCGGATGAAATATGCTTTTCTTAGAGGCTCCGTAAGCCAAATCTGGGGATCGGTTTATTTGGGGGCTATATATAATTGTGAACCAATGTGGACCAATTTTTGCATGGATATTACTAACACCACGTTCCACATTTGAACCGGATCGCATGAATTTTGCTGCTCCAAGAGGCTCCGGAGTTCGAATCTGGAGATCGGTTTATATGGGGGCTATATATAATTATGGACCGATATGGACAAATTTTCGCATGGTTGATTGAGACCATACCAACACCATGTACTAAATTTCAGCAAGATCGGATGAAATTTGCTTCTCTTTGAGGCTCCGCAAGCCAAATCTGGGGATCGGTTTATATGGGGGCTATATATAATTATGGACCGATATGGACCGATTTTTGCATAGTTGTTAGAGACCATATACTTACACCATGTACCGAATTTCAGCCGGATCGGGTGAAATATGCTTTTCTTAGAGGCTCCGCAAGCCAAATATGAGGGTCCGTTTATATGGGGGCTATATATAATTATGGACCGATATGGACCAATTTTTGCATGGTTATGAAAGACAACACCACGTACAAAATTTCAACTGCATCGGATGAATTTTGCTCATCCATGAGGCTCCGTAGGCCAAATCGGGGGATCGGTTTATATGGGGGCTATATATAATTATGGACCGATGTGGACCAATTTGTGCATAGTTGTTAGATACCATATACTTTCAGCATGTAGCAAATTTCAGCCAGATCGAATGAAATTTGCTTCTCTATGAGGCTCCACAAGCCAAATCTTGGGATCGGTATATATGGGGGCTATATATAATTATGGACCGATATGGACCAATTTTTGCATCGTTGTTAGACACCATATAACAACATCATGTACCAAATTTCAGCCGGATGGATGAATTTTGCTCTACCACGAGGCTCCGGAGGCCAAATTGCGGGATCGGTTTATATGGGGGCTATATACAATTATGGACCGATGTGGACCATTTTTGGCGTGGTCATTAGAGACCATATACCAACACCATGTACCAAATTTCAGCCGGATCGAATGAAATTTGCTTCTCTTTGAGGCTCCGCAATCCAAATCTGGGGATCGGTTTATATGTGGGCTATATATGGACCGATGTGGACCAATTTTTGCATGGTTGTTAGAGACCATATACCAAAAGCATGCACCAAATTTCAGCCGGATGGATGAATTTTGCTCTACCACGAGGCTCCGGAGGCCAAATTGCGGGATCGGTTTATATGGGGGCTATATACAATTATGGACCGATGTGGACCATTTTTGGCGTGGTCATTAGAGACCATATACCAACACCATGTACCAAATTTCAGCCGGATCGAATGAAATTTGCTTCTCTTTGAGGCTCCGCAATCCAAATCTGGGGATCGGTTTATATGTGGGCTATATATGGACCGATGTGGACCAATTTTTGCATGGTTGTTAGAGACCATATACCAAAAGCATGTACCAAATTTCAGCCGGATGGATGAATTTTGCTCTACCACGAGGCTCCGGAGGCCAAATTGCGGGATCGGTTTATATGGGGGCTATATACAATTATGGACCGATGTGGACCATTTTTGGCGTGGTCATTAGAGACCATATACCAACACCATGTACCAAATTTCAGCCGGATCGAATGAAATTTGCTTCTCTTTGAGGCTCCGCAATCCAAATCTGGGGATCGGTTTATATGTGGGCTATATATGGACCGATGTGGACCAATTTTTGCATGGTTGTTAGAGACCATATACCAAAAGCATGTACCAAATTTCAGCCGGATGGATGAATTTTGCTCTACCACGAGGCTCCGGAGGCCAAATTGCGGGATCGGTTTATATGGGGGCTATATACAATTATGGACCGATGTGGACCATTTTTGGCGTGGTCATTAGAGACCATATACCAACACCATGTACCAAATTTCAGCCGGATCGAATGAAATTTGCTTCTCTTTGAGGCTCCGCAATCCAAATCTGGGGATCGGTTTATATGTGGGCTATATATGGACCGATGTGGACCAATTTTTGCATGGTTGTTAGAGACCATATACCAAAAGCATGTACCAAATTTCAGCCGGGTCGGATGAAATATGCTTCTCTTAGAGGCTTCGCACGCCAAATCTGAGGGTCCGTTCATATGGGGGCTATACGTAAAAGTGGACCGATATGGCCCATTTGCAATACCATCCGACCTACATCAATAACAACTTCGTGTGCCAAGTTTCAAGTCGATAGCTTGTTTCGTTCGGAAGTTAGCGTGATTTCAACAGACGGACGGACGGACGGACATGCTCAGGTCGACTCAGAATTCACCACGACCAAGAATATATATACTTTATGGGATCTTAGAGCAATATTTCGATGTGTTACAAACGGAATGACAAAGTTAATATACCCCCCCATCCTATGGTGGAGGGCCACCATCGGTCCAGCCATGAAACCTGGACCGATATATCCCATCTTCGAACTTAGCCTGCGTGCAGACAAAGGACGAATCAGTGACAAATTTCAGGACGATAGCGCTATTATTGAAGGATGGAGCTACCGGTGCAATGGTTAGCTTGCCCGCCTTGCATACACAAGGTCGTGAGTTCGATTCCTGCTTCGACCGAACACCAAAAAAGTGTTTCAGCAGTAATGCTGCTGACATTTCTGAGAGTTTCAAAGCTTCTCTAAGTGGTTTCACTGCAATGTGGAACGCCGTTCGGACTCGTCTATAAAAAGGAGGTCACTTATCATTGAGCTTAACATGGAATCGGGCAGTCAATAGCTTGTTTCGTTCGGAAGTTAGCGTGATTTCAACAGACGGGCATGCTTAGATCGACTCAGAATTTCACCACGATCCAGAATATATATACTTTATGGGGTGTTAAAGCAATATTTCGATGTGTTACAAACGGCGTGTTACCATCCTATGGTGGAGGGTATAAAAATTCGATCCAAATCGAAATTTCTTTTTATAGAAAATCCGATCAAAATCTAATTTTTATTAAAAAATTGAAATTTTGTGGAAATTTGAAAATTCGATCAAAATTATTTTTTATAGTAAATTTTAATCAAAATCGAATTTTTATAAAAAAATGATTAAAATCAAATTTTCATAGAACTTTTGTTTGAAAATTTTTTCAAAATCAATATTTTATAGAAAATTTTGTGTTTATAGAAAAATGAAAATCTAATTTTTAATAGAAAATTTATCTAAAATCTAATTTATCAAGTATTAACCACAGTCGATAGAAATTTTGAAGTAAATCGAATTTTTATAGAAAATTCGATCAAAATCTTTTATATTTTTATACAAAATTTGATCAAAATCGAATTTTTGTTTTACACTTTATCAAAATTCAATTTTTGTAGAAAATTTGAGCACAATCTATATTTTATAGGAAATGTAATTTTTATTAAAATAACAAATTACAAAAACCTACATTTTATACAAAAACCGAAAATAAAACCAAATTTTTATATAAAATTTGACCACAATCGAATTTTTTAGAATATTCAATCAAAATCAATTTTTGATAGAAAATTCGAATTTTTATACAACATTTTTATCAAAATTTATTGAAAATTTGAGCACAATCGAATTTTTATAAAAAAAAATTGATACAAATCAATATTTTATAGAAACTTTAATATTTATTAAAATAAAACATTATCAAAACCTAATTATTATACAAAAACCGAAGCTATACCCGAATTTTTATAAATAAAAATTTTACCCAAATCGATTTTTTTAGAATATTCAATCAAAATCGAATTTTTTATAGAAAATTCGAATTTCTTATAAAACATTTTTATCAAAATTTATTGAAAATTTGAACACAATCGAATTTTTATAGTAAATTTAATCTAAATCAATATTTTATAGAAAATTTAATTTTTATTAAAATAAAAAATTATCAAAACCTAATTATTATACAAAAACCGAAGGTATACCAGAATTAGTATAAAAAAATTTACCCAAATCGAATTTGATAGTATATTCAATCAAAATCGATTTTTAATAGAAAACTCGAATTTTTATACAACATTTTTATCAAAATTTATTGAAAATTTGAGCACAATCGAATTTTTATAAAAATTTTGATAAAAATCAATATTTTATAGAAAATTTAATATTTATTAAAATAAAAAATTATCAAAACTAATTATTATACAAAAACCGAAGCTATACCTGAATTTTTATAAAAACAAAAATACCCAAATCGAATTTGATAGAAGATTCAATCAAAATCGAATTTCTTATAAAACATTTTTATCAAAATTTATTGAAAATTTGAACACAATCGAATTTTTATAGAAATTTAATCAAAATCAATATTTTATAAAAATTTAAATTTTTACTAAAATAAAAAATTATCAAAACCACATTTTTTACAAAAAACCGAATTTGACCACTATCAAATTTTATAGAATATTCAATCAAAATCGAATTTTTATAGAAAATTCGAATTTTTATACAACATTTTTATCAAAATTTATTGAAAATTTGTGCACAACCGAATTTTTATAAAAAAATTTATAAAAATCAATATTTTATAGAAAATGTAATATTTATTAAAATAAAAAATTATCAAAACCTAATTATTATACAAAAACCTAAGCTATATCTGAATTTTTATAAAAATCGAATCTTATAGAATATTCAATCCAAATCGAATTTTTATGCAACATTTTTATCAAAATTTATTGAAAATTTGAGCACAATCGAATTTAAAAAAAAAATTGATAAAAATCAATATTTTATAGAAAATTTTATATTTATGAAAATAAAATATTATTAAAACCAAATTTTTTACAAAAACCGAAACTAAAACCGAATTTTTATATAAAATATGACCACTATCGAATTTTATAGAATATTCAATCAAAATCGGATTTTTATAGAAAATTCGAACAAAATCGATTTTAAGAGAAAATCGAAAATTTAATTTCTGCAAAAAAACAACTTCAAAATCGAATTTTTATAGAAAATTTTACCAGAGCCGAATTTTTACAGAAAATTGGATCAAAATTGAATTTTATATATTATTTTATTTATGGTAATCAAGTTTTTATAGAAAATTCGAATTCTCATCGAAAAATCGAGCAGAATTGAATATTTACACAAATATTGATCAAAATCGATTTTTATAGAATAATGGATCAATGGTGCAATGGTTAGCATGCCCGCCTTGCATACACAAGGTCGTGGGTTCGATTCCTGCTTCGACCGAACACCAAAAAGTTTTTCAGCGGTGGATTATCCCACCTCAGTAATGCTGGTGACATTTCTGAGGGTTTCAAAGCTTCTCTAAGTGGTTTCACTGCAATGAGGAACGCCGTTCGGACTCGGCTATAAAAAGGAGGTCCTTGTCATAGAGCTTAACATGAAATCGGGCAGCACTCAGTGATAAGAGAGAAGTTCACCAATGTGGTATCACAATGGACTGAATAACTAGTCTAAGAGAGCCTGATACATCGGGCTGCCACCTAACCTAACCCAACCTATGGATCAAAATTGGATTTACATAAAATTTTTGATAATTAATGACATTTTGTAAAAAAAAATTATGAATTTTTGTAAAAAACTTGATGGATAATTCGAATGTCAGGCGACAACGAGTAAAACCCCTGCTTTACGGGGTTTGCGTTTAAACAGAACTTTCCATTAGCTATAGCATCGGGAAGTCTAGCTTTATATAGAGCAAAGCTTTATATATAGCCTCACACATGGTATTTTCTAAAATACAATCCCATCTGGCATGAGCAAACTATGAATCCAACACCCTGCAACAGATGAAATTCCTAACGTGTTATAATTTGCATCTTCGAACATTCGCACTTCATCCAATAGACGATATTGTTTTAGAGAAACATCTCCTGACCACTGGAAATATTCTTCACCTCATAACGATGAAAAGTAAAACCTCTATGAAGACCTTTAACATTTCGCAACATGAAAACTGAAACTGATCTTCCAAGTATGGGATGCGATGATGACGACGAACATCGAATATTCCAATACTCATTAGAGTGTATGTGAGTGTGTGTGTTTGAGTAGTGCCCCCTCACATGTATTTGAGACGAAAGCGCCATTGCTCTTGGATTGCCTGACAATAAGTAAACCTTATTTAACAATTTCAGAATTAATTGCAACACTTGGAGATTTGATAATTTATTGCGATCAAAATGATAAATCGGTGGACACGGCAGTCTAAACAAGTGAGACCGTTAATAGAATGTCTCGTTGGTCGCAGCAGTGCAACAAATACATTGGCTACCTGCATGTAAGAACATGCCTGATATTGTTGGTGTTTTTGTTGTTATTGGTGTTGGCCAATAGTATCAATGCAGCTCATCTTTGGCCATCGATGATGATGATGATGCTGCTGGTTGATGATTCTCACCTGCTGCTACAGAATATTTTCTAAACCAGTATTACGTGACAAAGGGTGCTTCACAGTGGGGTGATGTATATTTACATATGTAAATATATATTGTGTTAAAGAAATTGTGTTAAGATTTACTAATTTAAATTTGTAAATCAAATAAGTTTGCAAATAAATAAAGTAGTCACACGAGACCAAATCACAATACGATGGATGGCATAACAATCCGGAGCACTATTTTGATAATATTCGCAGCAAAACCTCTCGTTACCAACTAATCGCTGAGGCGGATTAGGTTGGGTATAATGGCATTCAGCTATTGCAGGCTCACCTGTTACCACAGTGGTGAATTTCATTCTTTGATTCCTGCCCAATTACCTCAATCATACTTTGAAAATTTTGATCAAAATTTTATTTATTTGGAAAAAAATTATCTCTATTAAAAAAAGAAAGAATTTTTTTTTCAAATTTTTATTTCTATAAAAACTTTTGTCAAAAATTTCTTTCTAGAGAAAATGTTGTCAAAATTTTATTTCTATAGAAAAATTTGCTAAAATTTTATTTTTATAGAAATATTTGTTAAAATTTTATTTCTATAGAAAATTGTGTTATTTTTTTATAACAAATTTTATCAATTTTTTTTTCAATAGAATATTTTGCCAAAATTTTATTTCTATAGAAAATGTTCTCAAAATTCTATTTCTATAGCAAATTTTCTCAAAATTTTATTTCTATAGAAAATTCTGTCAAAATTTAATTTCTATAAAATTTTTTGTCAAAATTTTATTTTCTATAGAAAACTTTGTCAATTTTTTTTCTATGGAAAATGTTGTCAAAATTTTATTTCTATAGAAAATTTTGTCACAATTTTGTTTCTATAGAAATTTTTGCCAAAATTGTATTTATATAGCAAATCTTGTCAAAATTTTATTTCTATAGAAAATTTTGTCCAAATTTTATTTCTAATTATACAATTATTTTTCGAGCTTTATGGACAGAAAGATTAAGGAACATGGTTAATAGAGCCATTGAAAAGAAAACGCCAGATACAAATCTATACACGCCTTGACTGTACATGTTTCGGTTCGGGCGAATGAACCTTTCCACAGACTTTAGTATAGACCTGCCTGGGAAAGGCTGTGGAAAGGTTCATTCGCCCGAACCGAAACATGTACAGTCCAGGCTTGTATAGATTTGTATCTGGCGTTTTCTTTTCAATGGCTCTATTAACCATGTTGCTTAACCTATCTGTCCATAAAGCTCGAAAAATAATTATATAATTAGATATAATGCATTTGGTCGTCAATTGCCGTTTTCGGTATCAGGCTAACATGAAATATAACAAATTTTATTTCTATATAAAAT